>NC_064637.1:111878609-112223609 GCF_023864275.1 Schistocerca cancellata
TGTTGACGAGGAGTGGTTACAGGAGTGTTGACGAGGAGTGGTTACAGGAGTGTTGACGAGGAGTGGTTACAGGAGTGTTGACGAGGAGTGGTTACAGGAGTGTTGACGAGGAGTGGTTACAGGAGTGTTGACGAGGAGTGGTTACAGGAGTGTTGACGAGGAGTGGTTACAGGAGTGTTGACGAGGAGTGGTTACAGGAGTGTTGACGAGGAGTGGTTACAGGAGTGTTGACGAGGAGTGGTTACAGGAGTGTTGACGAGGAGTGGTTACAGGAGTGTTGACGAGGAGTGGTTACAGGAGTGTTGACGAGGAGTGGGTACAGGAGTGGGTACAGGAGTGTTGACGAGGAGTGGGTACAGGAGTGGGTACAGGAGTGGGTACAGGAGTGTTGACGAGGAGTGGGTACAGGAGTGTTGACGAGGAGTGGGTACAGGAGTGTTGACGAGGAGTGGGTACACGAGTGGGTACAGGAGTGGGTACACGAGTGGGTACAGGAGTGGGTACAGGAGTGGGTACAGGAGCGTTGACGAGGAGTGGGTACAGGAGCGTTGACGAGGAGTGGGTACAGGAGCGTTGACGAGGAGTGGGTACAGGAGCGTTGACGAGGAGTGGGTACAGGAGTGTTGAGATGTGAACCTGGATTGACTATAGGTGGTGAATATAGGAAATGGTGCTTTCTGCAGCTCCTTACAGTCCTCCTTCACCGAGGGTGGAAAGAAGGGAGACATGTACAGCTGTGCGCTATTAATGTCTACAGATGGGGAATAATGGAAATGGTGCCTTCTGAGCTCCTTACTGTTCTCCTTCACCTAGGGTAGAGAGTAAGGTAGACGTGTACAGCTGTACGCTAACTATGTCTACAGATGGTGAATGTTGGAAATGGTGCTTTCTGAGGCCTCTTACGGTTCTTCTTCACCTAGGGTAGAAAGTAAGGGAGACATGTACAGATGTGCGCTAACTATGTCTACAGATGGTGAATATTGGAAATGGTGCCTTCTGAGCTCCTTACTGTTCTCCTTCACCTAGGGTAGAGAGTAAGGAAGACGTGTACAGCTGCACGCTAACTATGACTACAGATGGTGAATATTCTAAACGGTGCTTTCTGAAGCTCCTTACAGTTATTCTTCATCAAGCGTAGAAAGTAAGGGAGACTTGGTCATATGTGCGCTAACTATGTGTACAGATGGTGAATATTGGAAATGGTGCCTTCTGAGCTCCTCACGCTTCTCCTTCACCTAGGGTATAGAGCAAGGTTGACGTGTACAGCTGTAAACTAATTATGTCTACAGATGGTGAATGTCGGAAATGGTGCTTTCTGAGGCTCCTTACAGTTCTTTTCCATCAAGGGTAGAAAGTAAGGGAGACATGGTCAGATGTGCGCTAACTATGTCTACAGATGGTGAATGTTGGAAATGGTGCCTTCTGAGGCTCCTTACTGTTTCTCCTTCACCTAGGGTGTAGAGTAAGGGAGACGTGTACAGCTGTACGCTAACTATGTCTACAGATGGTGAATGTTGGAAATGGTGCTTTCTGCAGCTCCTTACAGTCCATCTTTACCTAGGGTAGAAAGGAAGGGAGACATGTACAGCTGTACGCTAACTATGTCTACAGATGGTGAATTTTGGAAATGGTGCTTTCTGAGGCTCCTTACAGGTCTTCTTCATCAAGGGTAGAAAGTAAGGGACACACGGTCAGATGTGCGCTAACTATGTCTACAGATGGTGAATGTAGGAAATGGTGCTTTCTGCAGCTTCCTACAGTTCTCTTTCACCGAGGGTAGAAAGTAAGGGAGACATGTACAGCTGTGCGCTAACCATGTCTACAGGTGGTGAATATTGGAAATGGTGCCATCTGAGCTCCTTACTGATCCTTTCACCTAGGGTAAAGGGTAAGGGAGACGTGTACAGCTGTACGCTAACTATGTCAACAAATGGTGAATGTTGGAAATGGTGCTTTCTGAGGCTCCTTACAGTTCTTCTTCATCAAGGGTAGAAAGTAAGGGAGACGTGGTCAGATGTGCGCTAACTATGTCTACAGATGGTGAATGATGGAAATGGTGCTTTCCGCAGCTCCTTACAGTCCTCCTTCACCTAGGGTAGAAAGGAAGGGAGACATGTACAGCTGTGCGCTAGTAATGTCTACAGATGGTGAATGTTGGAAATGGAGCTTTCTGAGGCTCCTTACAGTTATTCTTCATCAAGCATAGAAAGTAAGGGAGGCAAGGTCAGGTGTGCGCTAACTATGTCTAAAGATGGTGAATGTAGGAAATGGTACTTTCTGCAGCTCCCTACAGTTCTCCTTCACCTAGGGTAGAAAGGAAGGGAGACATGTACAGCTGTGCGCAGGTAATGTCTACAGATGGTAAATGTTGGAAATGGTGCTTTCTGCAGCTCCTTACAGTCCTCCTTCACTTAGGGTAGAAAGGAAGCTGAGCGCTAGTAATGTCTACAGATGGTGAATGTTGGAAATGGTGCTTTCTGAGGCCCCTTACAGTTCTTCTTCATCAAGCGTAGAAAGTAAGGGAGACATGGTCAGAAGTCCGCTAACTATGTCTACAGATGGTGAGTGTAGGAAATGGTGCTTTCTGCAGCTCCTTACAGTCCTCCTTCACATAGGGTAGAAAGTAAGGGAGACATGTACAGCTGTGCGCTAACCATGTCTACAGATGGTGAGTATTGGAAATGGTGCCTTCTGAGCTCCTTACTGTTCTCCTTCACCTAGGGTAGAAAGGAAGGGAGACATGTACAGCTGTGTGCTAGTAATGTCTACAGATGGTGAATGTTGGGAATGGTGCTTTCTGAGGCTCCTTACAGTTCTTCATCATCAAGCGTAGAAAGTAAGGGAGGCAAGGTAAGGTGTGTGTTAACTATGTTCAAAGATGGTGAATGTAGGAAATGGTGCTTTCTGCAGCTCCCTACAGTTCCCTTCACCTAGGGTAGAAAGGAAGGGAGACATGTAAAGCTGTGCGCTGGTAATGTCTACAGATGGTGAATGTTGGGAATGGTTCTTTCTGAGGCTACTATCAGTTCTTCTTCATCAAGCGTAGAAAGTAAGGGAGGCAAGGTCAGGTGTGCGCTAACTATTTCTAGAGATGGTGAATGGAGGAAATGGTGCTTTCTGCAGCTCCTTACAGTCCTCCTTTACATAGGATAGAGAGGAAGGGAGACATGTACAGCTGTGTGCTAGTAATGTCTACAGATGGTGAATGTTGGAAATGGTGCTTTGTGAGGCTCCTTACAGTTCTTCTTCATCAAGCGTAGATAGTATGGGAGGCAAGGTCAGGTGTGCGCTAACTATGTCTAAAGATGGTGAATGTAGGAAATAGTGCTTTCTGCAGCTCCTTACAGTCCTCCCTCACCTAGGTTAGAAAGGAAGGGAGACATGTACAGCTGTGCGCTAGTAATGTCTACAGATGGTGAACGTTGGAAATGGTGCTTTCTGAGGCTTCTTACAGTTCTTCTTCATCAAGGGTAGAAAGTAAGGAAGACATTTTAAGATGTGCGCTAACTATGTCTACAGATGGTGAATGTTGGAAGTGGTGCTTTCTGAGGCTCCTTACAGTTCTTCTTCATCAAGTGTAGAATGTAAGGGAGACGTGGTCATATGTGCGCTAACTATGTCTACAGATGGTGAATGTTCGAAATGGTGCTTTCTGCAGCTCCCAACAGTTCTCCTTCACCTAGGGTGGAAAGTAAGGGAGACATGTACAGCTGTGCGCTAGCTATGTCTACAGATGGCGAATATTGGAAATGGTGCCTTCTGAGCTCCTTACTGTTCTCCTTCACCTAGTTTGTAGAGTAAGGGAGACGTGTACACCTGTACGCTATCTATGTCTACAGATGGTGAGCGTTGAAATTGGTGCCTTCTGAGCTCCTTACTGCTCTCCTTCACCTACGGTAGAGAGTAAGGGAGACATGGTCAGATGAGCGCTAACTATGTCTACAGATGGTGAATATTGGAAATGGTGCCTTCTGAGCTCCTCACGCTTCTCCTTCACCTAGAGTGTAGAGTAAGGTTGACGTGTACAGCTGTACACTAATTATGTCTCCAGATGGTGAATGTTGGAAATGGTGCTTCCTGAGGCTCCTTACAGTTCTTCTTCATCAAGGGTAGAAAGTAAGGGAGACATGGTCAGATGTGCGCTAACTATTTCTACAGATGGTGAATGTTGGAAATGGTGCTTTCTGCAGCTCCTTACAGTCCTCCTTCACCTAGCGTAGAAAGGAAGGGAGACATGTACAGCTGTGTGCTAGCTATGTCTACAGATGGTGAATATTAGAAATGGTGCCTTCTGAGCTCCTTACTGTTCTCCTTCACCTACGGTAGAGAGTAAGGGAGACGTGTACAGCTGTACGCTAACTATGTCTACAGATGGTGAATGTTGGAAATGGTGCTTTCTGTGGCTCCTTACAGTTCTTCTTCATCAAGCGTAGAAAGTACGGGAGGCAAGGTCATGTGTGCGCTAACTATGTTTAAAGATGGTGAATGTAGGAAATGGTGCTTTCTGCAGCTCACTACAGTTCTCCTTCACCGAGGGTAGAAAGTAAGGGAGACATGTACAGCTGTGCGCAAACTATGTCTACAGATGGTGAATATTGGAAATGGTGCCTTCTGAGCTCCTTACTGTTTTCCTTCACCTAGGGTGTAGAGTAAGGGAGATGTGTACAGCTGTACGCTAACTATGTCTACAGATGGTGAATGTTGGAAATGGTGCTTTCTGAGGCTCCTTACAGTTCTTCTTCATCAGGGGTATAATGTACGGGACACACGGTCAGATGTGCGCTAACTATGTCTACAGATTGTGAATGTTGGAAATGGTGCTTTCTGAGGCTCCTTACAGCTCTTCTTCATCAAGCGTAGAAAGTAAGGGAGGCAAGGTCAGAAGTGCGCAAACTATGTCTAAAGATGGTGAATGTAATAAATGGTGCTTTCTGCAGCTCCCTACAGTTCTCCTTCACCGAGGGTAGAAAGTAAGGGAGACATGTACAGCTGTGCGCAGGTAATGTCTACAGATGGTGAATTTTGGAAATGGTTCTTTCTGAGGCTCTTACAGTTCTCCTTCATCAAGGTAGAAAGTAAATGAGATATGGTCAGATGTGCGCTAACTATGTCTACAGATGGTGGATGATGGAAATGATGCTTTCCGCAGCTCCTTACAGTCCTCCTTCACCTAGGGTAGAAAGGAAGGGAGACATGTACAGCTGTGCGCTAGTAATGTCTAAAGATAGTGAATGTTGGAAATGGTGCTTTCTTAGGCTCCTTACAGTTCTTCTTCATCAAGCGGAGAAAGTAAGGGAGGCAAGGTCAGGAGTGCGCTAACTATGTCTAAAGATGGTGAATGTAGGAAATGGTGCTTTCTGCAGCTCCCTACAGTTCTCCTTCACCGAGGGTAGATAGTAAAAGAGACATGGTCAGATGTGCGCTAAGTATGTCTACAGATGGTGAATGTTGGAAATGGTGCTTTCTGAGGCTCCTTACAGTTCTTCTTCATCAAGGGTATAAAGTATGGGACACACGGTCAGATGTGCGCTAACTATGTCTACAGATGGTGAATGTTGGAAATGGTTCTTTCTGAGGCTCCTTACAGTTCTTCTTCATCAAGCGTATATAGTAAGGGAGGCAAGGTCAGGTGTGCGCTAACTATTTGTAATGATGGTGAATGTATGAAATAGTGCTTTTTGCAGCTCCTTACAGTTCTCCTTCACCGAGGGTAGAAAATAAGGGAGACATGTACAGCTGTGCGCTAACAATGTCTACAGATGGTGAATGTTGGAAATGGCGCTTTCTGCAGCTACTTACAGTCCTCCTTTACCTAGGGTAGAAAGGAAGGGAGACATGTATAGCTGTGCGCTAACTATTTACATAGATGGTGAATATTGGAAATGGTGCCTTCTGAGCTCCTTACTGTTCTCCTTCGCCTGGCGTGTAGAGTTAGGGAGACGTGTACAGCTGTACGCTAACTATGTCTACAGATGGTGAATGTTGGAAATGGTGCTTTCTGAGGCTCCTTACAGTTCTTCTTCATCAAGCGTAGAAAGTAACTGAGGGAAGGTCAGGTGTGCGCTAACTATGTCTAAAGATGGTGAATGTTGGATATGGTGCTTTCTGCAGCTCCTTACAGTTCTTCTTCATTAAAGGTAGAAAGTAAGGGAGACATGGTCAGGTGTGCGCTAACTATGTCTACAGATGGTGAATGTTGGATATGGTTCTTTCTGCAGCTCCTTACAGTCCACCTTCACTTAGGGTAGAAATTAACGGTGACATGTACAGCTGTGCGCTAGTAATGTCCACAGATGGTGAATGTTGGAAATGGTGCTTTCAGAGGCACCTTACAGTTCTTCTTCATCAAGCGTAGAAAGTAAGGGTGACATGCTCACATGTGCGTTAACTATGTCTACAGATGGTGAATGTTGGAAATGGTGCTTTCTGCAGCTCCTTACAGTCCTCCTTCACCTAGGGTAGAAACGAAGGGAGACATGTACAGCTATGCGCTAGTAATGTCTACAGATGGTGAATATTGGAAATGGTGCCTTCTGAGCTCCCTACTGTTCTCCTTCACCTAGGGTGTAGAGTAAGGGAGACGTGTACAGCTGTATGCTAACTATGTCTACAGATGGTTAATGTTGATAATGGTGCTTTCTAAGGCTCTTTACAGTTCTTCTTCATCAAGCGTAGAAAGTAAGTTTGACAGGGTCAGATGTGCGATAACTATGCCTACAGATGGTGAAAGTTGGATATGGTGCTTTCTGAGGCTCTTTACAGTTCTTCTTCATCAAGCGTAGAAAGTAAGTTTGACAGGGTCAGATGTGCGATAACTATGCCTACAGATGGTGAAAGTTGGATATGGTGCTTTCTGAGGCTCCTTACAGTTCTTCTTCATCAAGGGTATAAAGTAAGGGACACACGGTCAGATGTGCGCTAACTATGTCTACAGATGGTGAATGTTGGAAATGGTCCTTTCTGAAGCTCCTTACAGTTCATTCTTCATCAAGCGTAGAATGTAAGGGAGGCAAGGTCAGGTGTGCACTAACTATGTTCAAAGATTGTGAATGTAGGAAATGGTGATTTCTGCAGCTCCCTACAGTTCTCCTTCACCGAGGGTAGAAAGTAAGGGAGACATGTACAGCTGTGCGCTAACTATGCCTACAGATGGCGAATATTGGAAATGGTGCCTTCTGAGCTCCTTACTGTTCTCCTTCGCCTATGGTAGAGAGTAAGGGAGACGTGTACAGCTGTACGCTAACTATGTCTGCAGATGGTGAATGTTGGAAACGGTGCTTTCTGAGGCTCCTTACAGTTCTTCTTCATCAAGGGTAGAAAGTAGGGGAGACAGGGTCAGATGTCCGCTACCTATGTCTACAGATGGTGAATGTTGGAAATGGTGCTTTCTGAGGCTCCTTACAGTTCTTCTTCATCAAGGGTAGAAAGTAGGGGGACGTGGTCAGATGTGCGCTAACTATGTCTACAGATTGTGAATGTTGGAAATGGTGCTTTCCGCAGCTCCTTACAGTCCTCCGCCTCCTAGGGTAGAAATAAAGGGAGACATGTACAGCTGTGCGCTAGTAATGTCTACAGATGGTGAATGTTGGAAATGGTGCTTTCTGAGGCTCCTTACAGATCTTCTTCATCAAGCGTATAAAGTAAGGGAGACATGGTCAGATGTGCGCAAACTATGTCTACAGATGGTGAATGTTGGAAATGGTGCTTTCCACAACTCCTTACAGTCCTCCTTCACCTAGGGTAGAAATAAAGGGAGACATGTACAGCTGTGCGCTAGTAATGTCTACAGATGGTGAATGTTGGAAATGGTGCTTTCTGAGGCTCCTTACAGATCTTCTTCATCAAGCGTATAAAGTAAGGGAGGCAAGGTCAGGTGTGCGCTAACTATGTCTAAAGATGGTGAATGTAGGAAATGGTGCTTTCTGCAGCTCCCTACTGTTCTCGTTCACCGAGGGTAATGAGTAAGGGGGACTTGTACAGCTGAGCCCAAACCTTGTCTACAGATGGTGAATATTGGAACTGGTGCCCTCTGAGCTCCTTACTGTTCTCCTTCACCTAGGGTAGAGAGTAAGGGAGACGTGTACAGCTGTACACTAAGTATGTCTACAGATGGTGAATGTTGGAAATGGTGCTTTCTGAGGCTCCTTACATTCCTTCTTCATCAAGCGTAGAAAGAAAGGGATGCAAGGTCAGGTGTGCGCTAACTATGTCTAAAGATGGTAAATGTAGGATATGGTGCTTTCTGCAGCTCCCTACAGTTCTCCTTCACCGAGGGTAGAAAGAAAGGGAGAAATGTACAGCTGTACGCTAACTATGTCTACAGATGGTGAATGTTGGCAATGGTTCTTTCTGAGGCTCCTTACAGTTCTTCTTCATCAAGAGTAGAAAGTAAGGGAGACATGTTCAGATGTGCGCTAACTATGCCTACAGATGGTGAATGATGGAAATGGTGCTTTCCGCAGCTCCTTACAATCCTCCTTCACCTAGGGTAGAAATGAAGGGAGACATGTACAGCTGTGCGCTAGTAAAGCCTACAGATGGTGAATGTTGGAAATGGTGCTTTCTGAGGCTCCTTAGAATTCTTCTTCATCAAGCGTAGAAAGAAGGGAGGCAAGGTCATGTGTGCGCTATGTCTAAAGATGGTGAATGTAGGTAATGGTGCTTTCTGCAGCTCCCCACAGTTGTCCTTTACAGAGGGTAGGAAGTAAGGGAGACATGTACAGCTGTGCGCAAACTATGTCTACAGATGGTGAATATTGGAAATGGTGCCTTCTGAGCTCATAACTGTTCACCTTCACCTAGGGTGTAGAGTAAGGGAGACGTGTACAGCTGTACGCTAACTATGTCTACAGATGGTGAATGTTGGAAATGGTGCTTTCTGCAGCTCCTTACAGTCCTCCTTCACTTTGGGTAGAAAGGAAGGGAGACATGTACAGCTGTGCACTAGTAATGTCTACAGATGGTGAATGTTGGAAATGGTGCCTTCTGAGCTCCTTACTGTTTTCCTTCACCTAGGGTGCAGAGTAAGGGAGATGTGTTCAGCTGTACGCTAACTATGTCTACAGATGGTGAATGTTGGAAATGGTGCTTTCTGAGGCTCCTTACAGTTCTTCTTCATCAAGCGTAGAAAGTAAGGGAGGCAAGGTCAGGAGTGCGCAAACTATGTCTAAAGATGGTGAATGTAGGAAATGGTGCTTTCTGCAGCTCCCTTCAGTTCTCCTTCACCGAGGGTAGAAAGTAAGGGAGACATGTACAGCTGTGCGCTAACCACGTCTACAGATGGTGAATGTTGGAAATGGCTCTTTATGAGGCTCCTTACAGTTCTACTTCATCAAGGTAGAAAGTAAATGAGACATGGTCAGATGTGTGCTAACTATGTCTACAGATGGTGGATGATGGAAATGGTGCTTTCCGCAGCTCCTTACAGTCCTCCTTCACCTAGGATAGAAAGGAAGGGAGACATGTACAGCTGTGCGCTAGTAATGTCTACAGATGGTGAATGTTGGAAATGGTGCTTTCTGAGGCTCATTACAGTTCTTCTCCATCAAGCGTAGAAATAAAGGGAGGCAAGGTCATGTCTGCGCTAACTATGTCTAAAGATGGTGAATGTAGGAAATGGTGCTTTCTGCAGCTCCCTACAGTTCTCCTTCACCGAGGGTAGAAAGTAAAAGAGACATGGTCAGATGTGCGCTAACTATGTCTACAGATGGTGAATGTTGGAAATGGTGCTTTCTGCAGCTCCTTACAGTCCTCCTTTACCTAGGATAGAAGGGAAGGGAGACATGTACAGCTGTGTGCTAGTAACGTCTACAGATGGTGAATGTTGGAAATGGTTCTTTCTGAGGCTCCTTACAGTTCTTTTTCATCAAACGTAGATAGTAAGGGAGGCAAGGTCAGGTGTGCGCTAACTATTTCTAATGATGGTGAATGTATGAAATAGTGCTTTTTGCAGCTCCCTACAGTTCTCCTTCACCGAGGGTAGAAAATAAGCGAGACATGTACAGCTGTGCGCTAACTATGTCTACAGATGGTGAATATTGGAAATGGTGCCTTCTGAGCTCCTTACTGTTCTCGTTCACCTAGGGTGTAGAGTATGCGAGACGTGTGCAGCTGTAGGCTAACCACGTCTACAGATGGTGAATGTTGGAAATGGTTCTTTATGAGGCTCCTTACAGTTCTACTTCATCAAGGTAGAAAGTAAATGAGACATGGTCAGATGTGCGCTAACTATGTCTACAGATGGTGAATGTTGGAAATGGTGCTTTCTGCAGCTCCTTACAGTCCTCCTTTACCTAGGATAGAAGGGAAGGGAGACATGTACAGCTGTGTGCTAGTTACGTCTACAGATGGTGAATGTTGGAAATGGTTCTTTCTGAGGCTCCTTACAGTTCTTTTTCATCAAACGTAGATAGTAAGGGAGGCAAGGTCAGGTGTGCGCTAACTATTTCTAATGATGGTGAATGTATGAAATAGTGCTTTCTGCAGCTCCCTACAGTCCTCCTTTACCTAGGGTAGAAAATAAGGGAGACACGTACAGCTGTGCGCTAACTATGACTACTGATGGTGAATATTGTCAATGGTGCCTTCTGTGCTCCTTACTGTTCTCCTTCACCTAGGGTGTAGAGTAAGGGAGACGTGTACAGCTGTACGCTAACTATGTCTACAGATGGTGATTGTTGGAAATAGTGCTTTCTGAGGCTCCTTACAGTTCTTCTTCATCAAGCGTAGAAAGTAAGGGAGACATGTTCAGATGTGCGCTAACTATGTCTACAGATGGTGAATGTTGGAAATGGTGCTTTCTGCAGCTCCTTTCAGTCCTCCTTCACCTAGGGTAGAAAGAAAGGGAGACATGTACAGATGTGCGCTAATAATGTCTACAGATGGTGAATGTTTGAAATGGTGCTTTCAAGGGCTCCTTACAGTTCTTCATCAAGCGTAGAAAGTAAGGGAGACAGGGTCAGATGTCCGCTAACTATGTCTACAGATGGTGAATGTTGGAAATGGTGCTCTCTGATGCCCCTTACAGTTCTTCTTCATCAGGGGTAGAAAGTAAGGGAGACATGATCAGTTATGTGCTAACTATGTCCACAGATGGTGAATGTTGCAAATGGTGCTTTCTGCAGCTCCTTACAGTCCTCATTCACCTAGGGTAGAAATAAATGGAGACATGTACAGCTGTGCGCTAGTAATGTCTACATATGGTGAATGTTGGAGATGGTGCTCTCTGAGGCTCCTTACAGTTCTTCTTCATCAAGGGTAGAAAGTAAGGGAGACAGTGTCAGATGTCCGCTAACTATGTCTACAGATGGTGAATGTAGGAAATGGTGCTTTCTGCAGCTCTCTACAATTCTCCTTCACCGAGGGTAGAAAATAAGGGAGATATGTACCGCTGTGTGCTAGTAATATCTACAGATGGTGAATGTTGGAAATGGTGCTTTCTGAGGATCCTTAGAGTTCTTCATCAAGCGTAGAAAGTAATGGAGGCAAGATCAGGTGTGCGCTAACTATGTCTAAAGATGGTGAACGTAAGAAATGGTGCTTTCTGCAGCTCCCTACAATTCTCCTTCACCGAGGGTAGAAAATAAGGGAGACATGTACAGCTGTGCGCTCGTAATGTCTACAGATGGTGAATATTGGAAATGGTGCCTTCTGAGCTCCTTACTGTTTTCCTTCATCTAGGGTGTAGAGTAAGGGAGACGTGTACCACTGTACGCTAACTATGTGTACAGATGGTGAATGTTGGAAATGGTGCTTTCTGAGGCTCCTTACAGTTTTCTTCATCAAGCGTAGAAAGTAAGGGAGACATGATCAGATGTGCGCTAACTATGTCTACAGATGGTGAATGTAGGAAATGGTGCTTTCTGCAGCTCCTTACGGTCCTCCTTCACCTAGGGTAGAAAGAAGGGAGACATTTACAGCTGTGCGCAAGTAATGTCTACAGATGGTTAATGTTGGAAATGGTGCTTTCTGCAGCTCCTTACTGTCCTCCTTCACCTAGGGTAGAAGGGAAGGGAGACATGTACAGCTGTGCGCAAGTAATGTCTACAGATGGTGAATGTGGGAAATGGTGCTTCTGAAGCTCCTTATAGATCTTCATCAAGCGTAGAAAGTAAGGGAGACAGGGTCTGATTTCCGCTAACTATGTCTACAGATGGTGAATGTAGGAAATGGTGCTTTCTGCAGCTCCTTACTGTCCTCCTTCACCTAGGGTAGAAAGGAACGGAGACATGTACAGCTGTGCGCAAGTAACGTCTACAGATGGTGCTTTCTGCAGCTCCTTACTGTACTCCTTCACCTAGGGTAGAAAGGAACAGAGACATGTACAGCTGTGCGCAAGTAATGTCTACAGATGGTGAATGTTGGAAATGGTGCTTTCTGCAGCTCCTTACTGTACTCCTTCACCTAGGGTAGAAAGGAAGGGAGACATGTACAGCTGTGCGCAAGTAATGTCTACAGATGGTGAATGTTGGAAATGGTGCTTCCTGCAGCTCCTTACTGTCCTCCTTCACGTAGGGTAGAAAGGAAGGTAGACATGTACAGCTGTGCGCAAGTGATGTCTACAGATGGTGAATGTTGGAAATGGTGCTTTCTGCAGCTCCTTACTGTCCTCCTTCACCTAGGGTAGAAAGGAAGGGAGACATGTACAGCTGTGCGCAAGTAATGTCTACAGATGGTGAATGTTGGAAATGGTGCTTTCTGCAGCTCCTTACTGTCTTCCTTCACCTAGGGTAGAAAGGAAGGTAGACATGTACAGCTGTGCACAAGTAATGTCTACAGATGGTGAATGTTGGAAATGGTGCTTTCTGCAGCTCCTTACTGTCCTATTTCACCTAGGGTAGAAAGGAAGGGAGACAAGTACCGCTGTGGCCTATTAATGTCTACAGATGGTGAATGTTGGAAATGGTGCTTTCTGCAGCTCCTTACTGTCCTCCTTCACCTAGGGTAGAAAGGAAGGGAGACATGTACAGCTGTGCGCAAGTAATGTCTACAGATGGTGAATGTTGGAAATGGTGCTTTCTGCAGCTCCTTACTGTCCTCCTTCACCTAGGGTAGAAAGGAAGGGAGACGTGTACAGCTGTGCGCAAGTAATGTCTACAGATGATGAATGTGGGAAATGGTGCTTTCTGAAGCTCCTTACTGTCCTCCTTCACCTAGGGTAGAAAAAAGGGAGACATGTACAGCTGTGCGCAAGTAATGTCTACAGATGGTGAATGTGGGAAATGGTGCTTTCTGCAGCTCCTTACTGTCCTCCTTCACCTAGGGTAGAAAGGAAGGGAGACATGTACAGCTGTCCGTTAATAATGTCTACAGATGGTGAATGTTGGAAATGGTGCTTTCTGCAGCTCCTTACTGTCCTCCTTCACCTAGGGTAGAAAGGAAGGGAGACATGTACAGCTGTGCGCAAGTAGTGTCTACAGATGGTGAATGTTGGAAATGGTGCTTTCTGCAGCTCCTTACTGTCCTCCTTCACGTAGGGTAGAAACGAAGGGAGACATGTACAGCTGTGCGCAAGTAATGTCTACAGATGGTGAATGTGGGAAATGGTGCTTTCTGCAGCTCCTTACTGTCCTCCTTCACCTAGGGCAGAAAGGAAGGGAGACATGTACAGCTGTGCGCAAGTAATGTCTACAGATGGTGAATGTTGGAAATGGTGCTTTCTGCAGCTCCTTACTGTCCTCCCTCACCTAGGGTAGAAAGGAAGGGAGACATGTATAGCTGTGCGCAATTAATGTCTACAGATGGTGAAAGTGGGAAATGGTGCTTTCTGAAGCTCCTTACAGTTCTTCATCAAGCGTAGAAAGTAAGGGAGACAGGGTCTGATTTCCGCTAACTATGTCTACAGATGGTGAATGTTGGAAATGGTGCTTTCTGAGGCTCATTACTGTTCTTCTTCATCAAGGGTACAAAGTAAATGGACATGGTCAGATGTGCGCTAACTATGTCTACAGATGGTGAATGTTGGAAATGGTGCTTTCTGCAGCTCCTTACAGTCCTCCTTCACCTAGGGTAGAAAGAAGGGAGACATGTACAGCTGTGCGCAAGTAATGTCTACAGATGGTGAATGTTGGAAATGGTGCTTTCTGCAGCTCCTTACTGTCCTTCTTCACCTAGGGTAGCAAGGAAGGGAGACATGTACAGCTGTGCGCAAGTAATGTCAACAGATGGTGAATGTGGGAAATGGTGCTTTCTGCAGCTCCTTACTGTCCTCCTTCACCTAGGGTAGAAAGGAAGGGAGACATGTACAGATGTCCGTTAATAATGTCTACAGATGGTGAATGTTGGAAATGGTGCTTTCTGCAGCTCCTTACTGTCCTCCTTCGCCTAGGGTAGAAAGGAAGGGAGACATGTACAGCTGTGCGCAAGTAGTGTCTACAGATGGTGAATGTTGGAAATGGTGCTTTCTGCAGCTCCTTACTGTCCTCCTTCACGTAGGGTAGAAACGAAGGGAGACATGTACAGCTGTGCGCAAGTAATGTCTACACATGGTGAATGTGGGAAATGGTGCTTTCTGCAGCTCCTTACTGTCCTCCTTCACCTAGGGCAGAAAGGAAGGGAGACATGTACAGCTGTGCGCAAGTAATGTCTACAGATGGTGAATGTTGGAAATGGTGCTTTCTGCAGCTCCTTACTGTCCTCCTTCACGTAGGGTAGAAAGGAAGGTAGACATGTACAGCTGTGCGCAAGTGATGTCTACAGATGGTGAATGTTGGAAATGGTGCTTTCTGCAGCTCCTTACTGTCCTCCTTCACCTAGGGTAGAAAGGAAGGGAGACATGTACAGCTGTGCGCAAGTAATGTCTACAGATGGTGAATGTTGGAAATGGTGCTTTCTGCAGCTCCTTACTTTACTCCTTCACCTAGGGTAGAAAGGAAGGGAGACATGTACAGCTGTGCGCAAGTAATGTCTACAGATGGTGAATGTTGGAAACGGTGCTTTCTGCAGCTCCTTACTGTCTTCCTTCACCTAGGGTAGAAAGGAAGGTAGACATGTACAGCTGTGCACAAGTAATGTCTACAGATGGTGTATGTTGGAAATGGTGCTTTCTGCAGCTCCTTAGTGTCCTATTTCACCTAGGGTAGAAAGGAAGGGAGACAAGTACAGCTGTGGCCTATTAATGTCTACAGATGGTGAATGTTGGAAATGGTGCTTTCTGCAGCTCCTTACTGTCCTCCTTCACCTAGGGTAGAAAGGAAGGGAGACATGTACAGCTGTGCGCAAGTAATGTCTACAGATGGTGAATGTGGGAAATGGTGCTTTCTGAAGCTCCTTGCAGTTCTTCATCATGCGTAGAAAGTAAGAGAGACAGGGTCTGATTTCCGCTAACTATGTCTACAGATGGTGAATGTTGGAAATGGTGCTTTCTGAGGCTCATTACTGTTCTTCTTCATCAAGGGTACAAAGTAAGTGAGACATGGTCAGATGTGCGCTAACCATGTCTACAGATGGTGAATGTTGGAAATGGTGCTTTCTGCAGCTCCTTACAGTCCTCCTTCACCTAGGGTAGAAAGAAGGGAGACATGTACAGCTGTGCGCTATTAATGTCTACAGATGGTGAATGTTGGAAATGGTGCTTTCTGCAGCTCCTTACTGTCCCCCTTCACCTAGGGTAGAAAGGAAGGGAGACATGTACAGCTGTGTGCAATTAATGTCTACAGATGGTGAATGTGGGAAATGGTGCTTTCTGAAGCTCCTTACAGTTCTTCATCAAGCGTAGAAAGTAAGGGAGACAGGGTCTGATTTCCGCTAACTATGTCTACAGATGGTGAATGTTGGAAATGGTGCTTTCTGAGGCTCATTACTGTTCTTCTTCATCAAGGGTACAAAGTAAGTGAGACATGGTCAGATGTGCGCTAACTATGTCTACAGATGGTGAATGTTGGAAATGGTGCTTTCTGCAGCTCCTTACAGTCCTCCTTCACCTAGGGTGGAAAGGAAGGGAGACATGTACAGCTGTGCGCAAGTAATGTCTACAGATGGTGAATGTGGGAAATGGTGCTTTCTGAAGCTCCTTACTGTCCTCCTCCACCTAGGGTAGAAAGGAAGGGAGACATGTACAGCTGTGCGCAAGTAATGTCTACAGATGGTGAATGTTGGAAATGTTGCTTTCTGCAGCTCCTTACTGTCCTCCTTCACCTAGGGTAGAAAGGAAGGGAGACATGTACAGCTGTGCGCAAGTAATGTCTACAGATGGTGAATGTGGGAAATGGTGCTTTCTGCAGCTCCTTACTGTCCTCCTTCACCTAGGGTAGAAAGGAAGGGAGACATGTACAGCTGTGCGCAAGTAGTGTCTACAGATGGTGAATGTTGGGTCGGAAATGGTGCTTTCTGCAGCTCCTTACTGTCCTCCTTCACGTAGGGTAGAAACGAAGGGAGACATGTACAGCTGTGCGCAAGTAATGTCTACAGATTGTGAATGTGGGAAATGGTGCTTTCTGCAGCTCCTTACTGTCCTCCTTCACCTAGGGCAGAAAGGAAGGGAGACATGTACAGCTGTGCGCAAGTAATGTCTACAGATGGTGAATGTTGGAAATGGTGCTTTCTGCAGCTCCTTACTGTCCTCCTTCACATAGGGTAGAAAGGAAAAGAGACATGTACAGCTGTGCGCAATTAATGTCTACAGATGGTGAATGTGGGAAATGGTGCTTTCTGAAGCTCCTTACAGTTCTTCATCAAGCGTAGAACGTAATGGAGACAGGGTCTGATTTCCGCTAACTATGTCTACAGATGGTGAATGTTGGAAATGGTGCTTTCTGAGGCTCATTACTGTTCTTCTTCATCAAGGGTAGAAAGTAAGGGAGACATGGTCAGATGTGCGCTAACTATGTCTGCAGATGGTGAAGGTTGGAAATGGTGCTTTCTGCAGCTCCTTACAGTCCTCCTTCACCTAGGGTAGAAAGAAGGGAGACATGTACAGCTGTGCGCTATTAATGTCTACAGATGGTGAATGTTGGAAATGGTGCTTTCTGCAGCTTCTTACTGTCCTCCTTCACCTAGGGTGGAAAGGAAGGGAGACATGTACAGCTGTGCGCAAGTAATGTCTACAGATGGTGAATGTGGGAAATGGTGCTTTCTGCAGCTCTTTACAGTCCTCCTTCCCCTAGGGTAGAAAGGAAGGGAGACATGTACAGCTTTCCGCTATTAATGTCTACAGATGGTGAATGTTGGAAATGGTGCTTTCTGCAGCTCCTTACTGTCCTCCTTCGACTAGGGTAGAAATGAAGGGAGACATGTACAGCTGTGCACAAGCAATGTCTACAGATAGTGAAAGTTGGAAATGGTGCTTTCTGCAGCTCTTTACTGTCCTCCTTCACCTAGGGTAGAAAGGAAGGGAGACATGTACAGCTGTGCGCAAGTAATGTCTACAGATGGTGAATGTGGGAAATGGTGCTTTCTGCAGCTCCTTACTGTCCTCCTTCACCTAGGGTAGAAAGAAGGGAGACATGTACAGCTGTGCGCGAGTAATGTCTACAGATGGTGTATGTTGGAAATGGTGCTTTCTGCAGCTCCGTACTGTCCTCCTTCACCTAGGGTAGAAAGGAAGGGAGACATGTGCAGCTGTGCCCAAGTAATGTCTACAGATGGTGAATGTGGGAAATGGTGCTTTCTGAAGCTCCTTACAGTTCATCATCAAGCGTAGAAAGTAAGTGAGACAGGGTCTGATTTCCGCTAACTATGTCTACAGATTGTGAATGTTGGAAATGGTGATTTCTGAGGCTCATTACTGTTCTTCTTCATCAAGGGTAGAAAGTAAGGGAGACATGGTCAGATGTGCGCTATCTATGTCTACAGATGGTGAATGTTGAAAATGGTGCTTTCTGCAGCTCCTTACAGTCCTCCTCCACCTAGGGTAGAAAGAAGGGAGACATGTACAGCTGTGCGCTATTAATGTCTACAGATGGTGAATGTTGGAAATGGTGCTTTCTGCAGCTTCTTACTGTCATCCTTCACCTAGGGTAGAAAGGAAGGGAGACACGTACAGCTGTGCGCAAGTAATGTCTACAGATGGTGAATGTTGGAAATGGTGCTTTCTGCAGCTCCTTACTGTCCTCCTTCACCTAGTGTAGAATGGAAGGGAGACATGTACAGCTGTGCACAAGTAATGTCTACAGATGGTGTATGTGGAAAATGGTGCTTTCTGAAGCTCCTTACTGTCCTCCTTCACCTAGGGTGGAAAGGAAGGGAGACATGTACAGCTGTGCGCAAGTAATGTCTACAGATGGTGAATGTGGGAAATGGTGCTTTCTGAAGCTCCTTACTGTCCTCCTTCACCTAGGGTGGAAAGGAAGGGAGACATGTACAGCTGTGCGCAAGTAATGTCTACAGATGGTGAATGTGGGAAATGGTGCTTTCTGCAGCTCCTTACAGTCCTCCTTCCCCTAGTGTAGAAAGGAAGGGAGACATGTACAGCTTTCCGCTATTAATGTCTACAGATGGTGAATGTTGGAAATGGTGCTTTCTGCAGCTCCTTACTGTCCTCCTTCACCTAGGGCAGAAGGGAAGGGAGACATGTACAGCTGTGCGCAAGTAATGTCTACAGATGGTGAATGTTGGAAATGGTGCTTTCTGCAGCTCCTTACTGTCCTCCTTCACCTAGGGTAGAAAGGAAGTTAGACATGTACAGCTGTGCGCAATTAATGTCTACAGATGGTGAATGTGGGAAATGGTGCTTTCTGAAGCTCCTTACAGTTCTTCATCAAGCGTAGAAAGTAAAGGAGACAGGGTCTGATTTCCGCTAACTATGTCTACAGATGGTGAATGTTGGAAATGGTGCTTTCTGAGGCTCATTACTGTTCTTCTTCATCAAGGGTACAAAGTAAGTGAGACATGGTCAGATGTGCGCTAACTATGTCTACAGATGGTGAATGTTGGAAATGGTGCTTTCTGCAGCTCCTTACAGTCCTCCTTCACCTAGGGTAGAAAGAAGGGAGACATGTACAGCTGTGCGCTATTAATGTCTACAGATGGTGAATGTTGGAAATGGTGCTTTCTGCAGCTCCTTACAGTCCTCCTTCACCTAGGGTAGAAAGAAGGGAGACATGTACAGCTGTGCGCAAGTAATGTCTACAGATGGTGAATGTTGGAAATGGTGCTTTCTGCAGCTCCTTACTGTCCTCCTTCACCTAGGGTAGAAAGGAAGGGAGACATGTACAGCTGTGCGCAAGTAATGTCTACAGATGGTGAATGTGGGAAATGGTGCTTTCTGAAGCTCCTTACCGTTCTTCATCAAGCGTAGAAAGTAAGGGAGACAGGGTCTGATATCCGCTAACTATGTCTACAGATGGTGAATGTTGGAAATGGTGCTTTCTGAGGCTCATTACTGTTCTTCTTCATCAAGGGCAGAAAGTAAGGGAGACATGGTCAGATGTGCGCTAACTATCTCTGCAGATGGTGAATGTTGGAAATGGTGCTTTCTGCAGCTCCTTACAGTCCTCCTTCACCTAGGGTAGAAAGAAGGGAGACATGTACAGCTGTGCGCTATTAATGTCTACAGATGGTGAATGTTGGAAATGGTGCTTTCTGCAGCTTCTTACTGTCCTCCTTCACCTAGGGTAGAAAGGAAGGGAGACATGTACAGCTGTGCGCAAGTAATGTCTACAGATGGTGAATGTTAGAAATGGTGCTTTCTGCAGCTCCTTACTGTCCTCCTTCACCTAGTGTAGAAAGGAAGGGAGACATGTACAGCTGTGCGCAAGTAATGTCTACAGATGGTGAATGTGGGAAATGGTGCTTTCTGAAGCTCCTTACTGTCCTCCTTCACCTAGGGTGGAAAGGAAGGGAGACATGTACAGCTGTGCGCAAGTAATGTCTACAGATGGTGAATGTGGGAAATGGTGCTTTCTGCAGCTCCTTACAGTCCTCCTTCCCCTAGGGTAGAAAGGAAGGGAGACATGTACAGCTTTCCGCTATTAATGTTTACAGATGGTGAATGTTGGAAATGGTGCTTTCTGCAGCTCCTTACTGTCCTCCTTCGACTAGGGTAGAAAGGAAGGGAGACATGTACAGCTGTGCACAAGCAATGTCTACAGATAGTGAAAGTTGGAAATGGTGCTTTCTGCAGCTCTATACTGTCCTCCTTCACCTAGGGTAGAAAGGAAGGGAGACATGTACAGCTGTGCGCAAGTAATGTCTACAGATGGTGAATGTGGGAAATGGTGCTTTCTGCAGCTCCTTACTGTCCTCCTTCACCTAGGGTAGAAAGGAAGGGAAACATGTACAGCTGTGCGTAAGTAATGTCTACAGATGGTGAATGTTGGAAATGGTGCTTTCTGCAGCTCCTTACTGTCCTCCTTCACGTAGGGTAGAAAGGAAGGGAGACATGTACAGCTGTGCGCAAGTAATGTCTACAGATGGTGAATGTGGGAAATGGTGCTTTCTGAAGCTCCTTACAGTTCTTCATTAAGCGTAGAAAGTAAGGGAGACAGGGTCAGATTTCCGCTAACTATGTCTACAGATGGTGCATGTTGGAAATGGTGCTTTCTGAGGCTCATTACTGTTCTTCTTCATCAAGGGTAGAAAGTAAGGGAGACATGGTCAGATGTGCGCTAACTATGTCTACAGATGGTGAATGTTGGAAATGGTGCTTTCTGCAGCTCCTTACAGTCCTCCTTCACCTAGTGTAGAAAGAAGGGAGACATATACAGCTGTGCGCTATTAATGTCTACAAATGGTGAATGTTGGAAATGATGCTTTCTGCAGCTCCTTACAGTCCTCCTTCACCTAGCGTAGAAAGAAGGGAGACATGTACAGCTGTGCGCGGGTAATGTCTACAGATGGTGTATGTTGGAAATGGTGCTTTCTGCAGCTCCGTACTGTCCTCCTTCACCTAGGGTAGAAAGGAAGGGAGACATGTGCAGCTGTGCCCAAGTAATGTCTACAGATGGTGAATGTGGGAAATGGTGCTTTCTGAAGCTCCTTACAGTTCATCATCAAGCGTAGAAAGTAAGGGAGACAGGGTCTGATTTCCGCTAACTATGTCTACAGATGGTGAATGTTGGAAATGGTGATTTCTGAGGCTCATTGCTGTTCTTCTTCATCAAGGGTAGAAAGTAAGGGAGACATGGTCAGATGTGCGCTATCTATGTCTACAGATGGTGAATGTTGTAAATGGTGCTTTCTGCAGCTCCTTACTGTCCTCCTTCACCTAGGGTAGAAAGGAAGGGAGACATGTACAGCTGTGCGCAAGTAGTGTCTACAGATGGTGAATGTTGGAAATGGTGCTTTCTGCAGCTCCTTACTGTCCTCCTTCACGTAGGGTAGAAAGGAAGGGAGACATGTACAGCTGTGCGCAAGTAATGTCTACAGATGGTGAATGTTAGAAATGGTGTTTTCTGAAGCTCCTTCCTGTCCTCCTTCACCAAGGGTAGAAAGGATGGGAGACATGTACAGCTGTCCGTTATTAATGTCTACATATGGTGAATGTTGGAAATGGTGCTTTCTGCAGCTCCTTACTGTCCTCCTTCACCTAGGGTAGAAAGGAAGGGAGACATGTACAGCTGTGCGCAAGTAGTGTCTTCAGATGGTGAATGTTGGAAATGGTGCTTTCTGCAGCTCCTTACTGTCCTCCTTCACCAAGGGTAGAAAGGAAGGGAGACATGTACAGCTGTCCGTTATTAATGTCTACAGATGGTGAATGTTGGAAATGGTGCTTTCTGCAGCTCCTTACTGTCCTCCTTCACCTTGGGCAGAAAGGAAGGGAGACATGTACAGCTGTGCGCAAGTAATGTCTACAGATGGTGAATGTGGGAAATGGTGCTTTCTGCAGCTCCTTACTGTCCTCCTTCACCTAGGGTAGAAAAAAGGGAGACATGTACAGCTGTGCGCAAGTAATGTCTACAGATGGTGAATGTGGGAAATGGTGTTTTTTGCAGCTCCTTACTGTCCTCCTTCACCTAGGGTAGAAAAAAGGGAGACATGTACAGCTGTGCGCAAGTAATGTCTACAGATGGTGAATGTGGGAAATGGTGCTTTCTGCAGCTCCTTACTGTCCTCCTTCACGTAGGGTAGAAACGAAGGGAGACATGTACAGCTGTGCGCAAGTAATGTCTACAGATGGTGAATGTGGGAAATGGTGCTTTCTGCAGCTCCTTACTGTCCTCCTTCACCTAGGGCAGAAAGGAAGGGAGACATGTACAGCTGTGCGCAAGTAATGTCTACAGATGGTGAATGTTGGAAATGGTGCTTACTGCAGCTCCTTACTGTCCTCCTTCACCTAGGGTAGAAAGGAAGGGAGACATGTATAGCTGTGCGCAATTAATGTCTAAAGATGTTGAAAGTGGGAAATGGTGCTTTCTGAAGCTCCTTACAGTTCTTCATCAAGCGTAGAAAGTAAGGGAGACAGGGTCTGATTTCCGCTAACTATGTCTACAGATGGTGAATGTTGGAAATGGTGCTTTCTGAGGCTCATTACTGTTCTTCTTCATCAAGGGTACAAAGTAAATGGACATGGTCAGATGTGCACTAACTATGTCTACAGATGGTGAATGTTGGAAATAGTGCTTTCTGCAGCTCCTTACAGTCCTCCTTCACCTAGGGTAGAAAGAAAGGAGTCATGTACAGCTGTGCGCAAGTAATGTCTACAGATGGTGAATGTGGGAAATGGTGCTTTCTGCAGCTCCTTACTGTCCTCCTTCACCTAGGGTAGAAAGGAAGGGAGACATGTATAGCTGTGCGCAAGTAGTGTCTACAGATGGTGAATGTTGGGTTGGAAATGGTGCTTTCTGCAGCTCCTTGCTGTCCTCCTTCACGTAGGGTAGAAACGAAGGGAGATATGTACAGCTGTGCGCAAGTAATGTCTACAGATGGTGAATGTGGGAAATGGTGCTTTCTGCAGCTCCTTACTGTCCTCCTTCACCTAGGGCAGAAGGGAAGGGAGACATGTACAGCTGTGCGCAAGTAATGTCTACAGATGGTGAATGTTGGAAATGGTGCTTTCGGCAGCTCCTTACTGTCCTCCTTCACCTAGGGTAGAAAGGAAGTTAGACATGTACAGATGTGCGCAATTAATGTCTACAGATGGTGAATGTGGGCAATGGTGCTTTCTGAAGCTCCTTACAGTTCTTCATCAAGCGTAGAAAGTAAAGGAGACAGGGTCTGATTTCCGCTAACTATGTCTACAGATGGTGAATGTTGGAAATGGTGCTTTCTGAGGCTCATTACTGTTCTTCTTCATCAAGGGTACAAAGTAAGTGAGACATGGTCAGATGTGCGCTAACTATGTCTACAGATGGTGAATGTTGGAAATGGTGCTTTCTGCAGCTCCTTACAGTCCTCCTTCTCCTAGGGTAGAAAGAAGGGAGACATGTACAGCTGTGCGCTATTAATGTCTACAGATGGTGAATGTTGGAAATGGTGCTTTCTGCAGCTCCTTACAGTCCTCCTTCACCTAGGGTAGAAAGAAGGGAGACATGTACAGCTGTGCGCAAGTAATGTCTACAGATGGTGAATGTTGGAAATGGTGCTTTCTGCAGCTCCTTACTGTCCTCCTTCACCTAGGGTGGAAAGGAAGGGAGACATGTACAGCTGTGCGCAAGTAATGTCTACAGATGGTGAATGTGGGAAATGGTGCTTTCTGAAGCTCCTTACTGTCCTCCTCCACCTAGGGTAGAAAGGAAGGGAGACATGTACAGCTGTGCGCAAGTAATGTCTACAGATGGTGAATGTTGGAAATGTTGCTTTCTGCAGCTCCTTACTGTCCTCCTTCACCTAGGGTAGAAAGAAGGGAGACATGTACAGCTGTGCGCGAGTAATGTCTACAGATGGTGTATGTTGGAAATGGTGCTTTCTGCAGCTCCTTACTGTCCTCCTTCACCTAGGGTAGAAAGGAAGGGAGACATGTACAGCTGTGCCCAAGTAATGTCTACAGATGGTGAATGTGGGAAATGGCGCTTTCTGAAGCTCCTTACAGTTCTTCATCAAGCGTAGAAAGTAAGGGAGACAGGGTCTGATTTCCGCTAACTATGTCTACAGATGGTGAATGTTGGAAATGGTGATTTCTGAGGCTCATTACTGTTCTTCTTCATCAAGGGTAGAAAGTAAGGGAGACATGGTCAGATGTGCGCTATCTATGTCTACAGATGTTGAATGTTGAAAATGGTGCTTTCTGCAGCTCCTTACAGTCCACCTCCACCTAGGGTAGAAAGAAGGGAGACATGTACAGCTGTGCGCTATTAATGTCTTCAGATGGTGAATGTTGGAAATGGTGCTTTCTGCAGCTCCTTACTGTCCTCCTTCACCTAGGGTAGAAAGGAAGGTAGACATGTACAGCTGTGCGCAAGTAATGTCTACAGATGGTGAATGTTGGAAATGGTGCTTTCTGCAGCTCCTTACTGTCCTCCTTCACCTAGGGTAGAAAGGAAGGGAGACATGTACAGCTGTGCGCTATTAATGTCTACAGATGGTGAATGTTGGAAATAGTGCTTTCTGCAGCTCCTTACTGTCCTCCTTCACCTAGGGTAGAAAGGAAGGGAGACATGTACAGCTGTGCGCAAGTAATGTCTACAGATCGTGAATGTTAGAAATGGTGTTTTCTGAAGCTCCGTCCTGTCCTCCTTCACCTAGGGTAGAAAGGAAGGGAGACATGTACAGCTGTGTGCAAGGAATGTCTACAGATGGTGAATGTGGGAAATGGTGCTTTCTGAAGCTCCTTACTGTCCTCCTTCACCTAGGGTAGAAAGGAAGGGAGACATGTACAGCTGTGCGATATTAATGTCTACAGATGGTGAATGTTGGAAATGGTGCTTTCTGCAGCTCCTTACTGTCCTCCTTCACCTAGGGTAGAAAGGAAGTGAGACATGTACAGCTGTGCGCAAGTAATGTCTACAGATTGTGAATGTTGGAAATGGTGCTTTCTGCAGCTCCTTACAGTCCTCCTTCACCTAGGGTAGAAAGAAGTGAGACATGTACAGCTGTGCGCAAGTAATGTCTACAGATGGTGAATGTTGGAAATGGTGCTTTCTGCAGCTCCTTACTGTCCTCCTTCACCTAGGGTAGAAAGGAAGGGAGACACGTACAGCTGTGTGCATGTAATGTCTACAGATGGTGAATGTGGGAAATGGTGCTTTCTGAAGCTCCTTACAGTTCTTCATCAAGCGTAGAAAGTAAGGGAGACAGGGTCTGATTTCCGCTAACTATGTCTACAGATGGTGAATGTTGGAAATGGTGATTTCTGAGGCTCATTACTGTTCTTCTTCATCAAGGGTAGAAAGTAAGAGAGACATGGTCAGATGTGTGCTAACAATGTCTACAGATGGTGAATGTTGGAAATGGTGCTTTCTGCAGCTCCTTACAGTCCTCCTTCACCTAGGGTAGAAAGAAGGGAGACATGTACTGCTGTGCGCTATTAATGTCTACAGATGGTGAATTTTGGAAATGGTGCTTTCTGCAGCTCCTTACTGTCCTCCTTCACCTAGGGTAGAAAGGAAGGGAGACATGTACGGCTGTGCGCAAGTAATGTCTACAGATGGTGAATGTTGGAAATGGTGCTTTCTGCAGCTCCTTACTGTCCTCCTTCACCTAGGGTAGAAAGGAAGAGAGACATGTACAGCTGTGCGCTATTAATGTCTACAGATGGTGAATGTTGGAAATGGTGCTTTCTGCAGCTCCTTACTGTCCTACTTCACCTAGGGTAGAAAGGAAGGGAGACATGTACAGCTGTGCGCAAGTAATGTCTACAGATGGTGAATGTTGGAAATGGTGCTTTCTGCAGCTCCTTACTGTCCTCCTTCACCTAGGGTAGAAAAAAGGGAGACATGTACAGCTGTGCGCAAGTAATGTCTACAGATGGTGAATGTGGGAAATGGTGCTTTCTGAAGCTCCTTACTGTTCTCCTTCACCTAGGGTAGAAATGAAGGGAGACATGTACAGCTGTGCGCAAGTTATGTCTACAGATTGTGAATGTTGGAAATGGTGCTTTCTGCACCTCCTTACAGTCCTCCTTCACCTAGGGTAGAAAGGAAGGGACACATGTACAGCTGTGCGCAAGTAATGTCTACAGATGGTGAATGTTGGAAATGGTGCTTTCTGCAGCTTCTTACTGTCCTCCTTCACCTAGGGTAGAAAGGAAGGGAGACATGTACAGCTGTGCGCAAGTAATGTCTACAGATGGTGAATCTTGGAAATGGTGCTTTCTGCAGCTCCTTACTGTCCTCCTTCACCTAGGGTAGAAAGTAAGGGAGACATGTACAGCTGTGCGCTATTAATGTCTACAGATGGTGAATGTTTTAAATGGTGCTTTCTGCAGCTCCTTACTGTCCTCCTTCACGTAGGGTAGAAAGGAAGGGATACATGGACAGCTGTGCGCAAGTAATGTCTACAGATGGTGAATGTGGGAAATGGTGCTTTCTGAAGCTCCTTACAGTTCTTCATCAAGCGTAGAAAGTAAGGGAGACAGGGTCTGATTTCCGCTAACTATGTCTACAGATGGTGAATGTTGGAAATGGTGCTTTCTGAGGCTCATTACTGTTCTTCTTCATCAAGGGTAGAAAGTAAGGGAGACATGGTCAGATGTGCACTAACTATGTCTACAGATGGTGAATGTTGGAAATGGTGCTTTCTGCAGCTCCTTACTGTCCTCCTTCACCTAGGGTAGAAAGGAAGGTAGACATGTACAGCTGTGCGCAAGTAATGTCTACAGATGGTGAATGTTGGAAATGTTGCTTTCTGCAGCTCCTTACAGTCCTCCTTCACCTAGGGTAGAAAGAAGGGAGACATGTACAGCTGTGCGCAAGTAATGTCTACAGATAGTGAATGTTGGAAATGGTGCTTTCTGCAGCTCCTTACTGTCCTCCTTCACCTAGGGTAGAAAGGAAGGGAGACATGTACAGCTGTGCGCAAGTAATGTCTACAGATGGTGAATGTTGGACATGGTGCATTCTGCAGCTCCTTACTGTCCTCCTTCACCTAGGATAGAAAGGAAGGAGACATGTACAGATTTGCGCAAGTAATGTCTACAGATGGTGAATGTTGGAAATGGTGCTTTCTGCAGCTCCTTACTGTCCTCCTTCACCTAGGGTAGAAAGGAAGGGCGACATGTACAGCTGTGTGCAATTAATGTCTACAGATGGTGAATGTGGGAAATGGTGCTTTCTGAAGCTCCTTACAGTTCTTCATCAAGCGTAGAAAGGAAGGGAGACAGGGTCTGATTTCCGCTAACTATGTCTACAGATGGTGAATGTTGGAAATGGTGCTTTCTGAGGCTCATTACTGTTCTTCTTCATCAAGGGTAGAAAGTAAGGGAGACATGGTCAGATGTGCGCTAACTATGTCTACAGATGGTGAATGTTGGAAATGGTGCTTTCTGCAGCTCCTTACAGTCCTCCTTCACCTAGGGTAGAAAGAAGGGAGACATGTACAGCTGTGCGCTATTAATGTCTACAGATGGTGCATGTTGGAAATGGTGCTTTCTGCAGCTCCTTAGTGTCCTCCTTCACCTACGGTAGAAAGGAAGGTAGACATGTACGGCTGTGCGCAAGTAATGCCTACAGATGGTGAATGTTGGAAATGGTGCTTTCTGCAGCTCCTTACTGTCCTAATTCACCTAGGGTAGAAAGGAAGGGAGACATGTACAGCTGTGCGCTATTAATGTCTACAGATGGTGAATGTTGGAAATGGTGCTTTCTGCAGCTCCTTACTGTCCTCCTTCACCTAGGGTAGAAAGGAAGGTAGACATGTACAGCTGTGCGCAAGTAATTGCTACAGATGGTGAATGTTGGAAATGGTGCTTTCTGCAGCTCCTTACCGTCCTCCTTCACCTAGGGTAGAAAGGAAGGGAGACATGTACAGCTGTGCGCAAGTAATGTCTACAGATGGTGAATGTTGGAAATGGTGCTTTCTGCAGCTCCTTACTGTCCTCCTTCACCTAGGGTAGAAAGGAAGGGAGACATGTACAGCTGTGCGCAAGTAATGTCTACAGATGCTGAATGTTGGAATTGGTGCTTTCTGCAGCTCCTTACTGTCCTCCTTCACCTAGGGTAGAAATGAAGGGAGACATGTACAGCTGTGCGCAAGTAATGTCTACAGATGGTGAATGTTGGAAATGGTGCTTTCTGCAGCTCCTTACTGTCCTCCTTCACCTAGGGTAGAAAGGAAGGGAGACATTTACAGCTGTGCGCAAGTAATGTCTACAGATGGTGAATGTTGGAAATGGTGCTTTCTGCAGCTCCTTACTGTCCTCCTTCACCTAGGGTAGAAAGGAAGGGAGACATGTACAGCTGTGCGCTATTAATGGCTACAGATGGTGAATGTGGGAAATGGTGCTTTCTGAAGCTCCTTACAGTTCTTCATCAAGCGTAGAAAGTAAGGGAGACATGTACAGCTGTGCGCAAGTAATGTCTACAGATGGTGAATGTGGGAATTGGTGCTTTCTGAAGCTCCTTACAGTTCTTCATCAAGCGTAGAAAGTAAGGGAGACAGGGTCTGATTTCCGCTAACTATGTCTACAGATGGTGAATGTTGGAAATGGTGCTCTCTGAGGCTCATTACTGTTCTTCTTCATCAAGGGTAGAAAGTAAGGGAGACATGGTCAGATGTGCGCTAACTATGTGTACAGATGGTGAATGTTGGAAATGGTGCTTTCTGCAGCTCCTTACTGTCCTCCTTCACCTAGGGTAGAAAGGAAGGGAGACATGTACAGCTGTGCGCAAGTAATGTCTACAGATGGTGAATGTTGGAAATGGTGCTTTCTGCAGCTCCTTACAGTCCTCCTTCACCTAGGGTAGAAAGAAGGGAGACATGTACAGAGGTGCGCTCTTAATGTCTACAGATGGTGAATGTTTGAAATGGTGCTTTCTGCAGCTCCTTAGTGTCCTCCTTCACCTAGGGTAGAAAGGAAGGGAGACATGTACTGCTGTGCGCAAGTAATGTCTACAGATGGTGAATGTTGGCCATGGAGCATTCTGCAGCTCCTTACTGTCCTCTTTCACCTAGGGTAGAAAGGAAGGAGACATGTACAGATGTGCGCAAGTAATGTCTACAGATGGTGAATGTTGGAAATGGTGCTTTCTGCAGCTCCGTACTGTCCTCCTTCACCTAGGGTAGAAAGGAAGGGAGACATGTACAGCTGTGCGCTATTAATGTCTACAGATGGTGAATGTTGGAAATTGTGCTTTCTGCAGCTCCTTACTGTCTTCCTTCACCTAGGATAGTAAGGAAGGTAGACATGTACAGCTGTACGCAAGTAATGTCTACAGATGGTGAATGTTGGAAATGGTGCTTTCTGCAGCTCCTTACTGTCCTCCTTCACCTAGGGTAGAAAGGAAGGTAGACATGTACAGCTGTGCGCAAGTAATGTCTACAGATGGTGAATGTGGGAAATGGTGCTTTCTGAAGCTCCTTACAGTTCTTCATCAAGCGTAGAAAGTAAGGGAGACAGGGTCTGATTTCCGCTAACTATGTCTACAGATGGTGAATGTTGGAAATGGTGCTTTCTGAGGCTCATTACTGTTCTTCTTCATCAAGGGTAGAAAGTAAGGGAGACATGGTCAGATGTGCGCTAACTATGTCTACAGATGGTGAATGTTGGAAATGGTGCTATCTGCAGCTCCTTACAGTCCTCCTTCACCTAGGGTAGAAAGAAGGGAGACATGTACAGCTGTGCGCTATTAATGTCTACAGATGGTGCATGTTGGAAATGGTGCTTTCTGCAGTTCCTTACTGTCCTCCTTCACCTAGGGTAGAAAGGAAGGTAGACATGTACGGCTGTGCGCATGTAATGCCTACAGATGGTGAATGTTGGAAATGGTGCTTTCTGCAGCTCCTTACTGTCCTAATTCACCTAGGGTAGAAAGGAAGGGAGACATGTACAGCTGTGCGCTATTAATGTCTACAGATGGTGAATGTTGGAAATGGTGCTTTCTGCAGCTCCTTACTGTCTTCCTTCACCTAGGGTAGTAAGGAAGGTAGACATGTACAGCTGTACGCAAGTAATGTCTACAGATGGTGAATGTTGGAAATGGTGCTTTCTGCAGCTCCTTACTGTCCTCCTTCACCTAGGGTAGAAAGGATGGTAGACATGTACAGCTGTGCGCAAGTAATGTCTACAGATGGTGAATGTTGGAAATGGTGCTTTCTGCAGCTCCTTACCGTCCTCCTTCACCTAGGGTAGAAAGGAAGGGAGACATGTACAGCTGTGCGCACGTAATGTCTACAGATGGTGAATGTTGGAAAGGGTGCTTTCTGCAGCTCCTTACTGTCCTCCTTCACCTAGGGTAGAAAGGAAGGGAGACATGTACAGCTGTGCGCTATTCATGTCTACAGATGGTGAATGTTGGAAATGGTGCTTTCCGCAGCTCCTTACTGTCCTCCTTCACCTAGGGTAGAAAGGAAGGTAGACATGTACAGCTGTCCGCAAGTAATGTCTACAGATGGTGAATGTTGGAAATGGTGCTTTCTGCAGCTCCTTACTGTCCTCCTTCACCTAGGGTAGAAAGGAAGGGAGACATGTACAGCTGTGCGCTATTAATGTCTACAGATGGTGAATCTTGGAAATGGTGCTTTCTGCAGCTCCTTACTGTCCTCCTTCACCTAGGGTAGAAAGGAAGGGAGACATGTACAGCTGTGCGCAAGTAATGTCTACAGATGGTGAATGTTGGAATTGGTGCTTTCTGCAGCTCCTTACTGTCCTCCTTCACCTAGGGTAGAAAGGAAGGGAGACATGTACAGCTGTGCGCAAGCAATGTCTACAGATGGTGAATGTTGGAAATGGTGCTTTCTGCTGCTCCTTACTGTCCTCCTTCACCTAGGGTAGAAAGGAAGGGAGACATTTACAGCTGTGCGCAAGTAATGTCTACAGATGGTGAATGTTGGAAATGGTGCTTTCTGCAGCTCCTTACTGTCCTCCTTCACCTAGGGTAGAAAGGAAGGTAGACATGTACAGCTGTGCGCAAGTAATGTCTACAGATGGTGAATGTTGGAAATGGTGCTTTCTGCAGCTCCTTACTGTCCTCCTTCACCTAGGGTAGAAAGGAAGGGAGACATGTACAGCTGTGCGCTATTAATGGCTACAGATGGTGAATGTGGGAAATGGTGCTTTCTGAAGCTCCTTACAGTTCTTCATCAAGCGTAGAAAGTAAGGGAGACATGTACAGCTGTGCGCAAGTAATGTCTACAGATGGTGAAAGTGGGAATTGGTGCTTTCTGAAGCTCCTTACAGTTCTTCATCAAGCGGAGAAAGTAAGGGAGACAGGGTCTGATTTCCGCTAACTATGTCTACAGATGGTGAATGTTGGAAATGGTGCTTTCTGAGGCTCATTACTGTTCTTCTTCATCAAGGGTAGAAACTAAGGGAGACATGGTCAGATGTGCGCTAACTATGTGTACAGATGGTGAATGTTGGAAATGGTGCTTTCTGCAGCTCCTTACTGTCCTCCTTCACCTAGGGTAGAAAGGAAGGGAGACATGTACAGCTGTGCGCAAGTAATGTCTACAGATGGTGAATGTGGGAATTGGTGCTTTCTGAAGCTCCTTACAGTTCTTCATCAAGCGTAGAAAGTAAGGGAGACAGGGTCTGATTTCCGCTAACTATGTCTACAGATGGTGAATGTTGGAAATGGTGTTTTCTGCAGCTCCTTACAGTCCTCCTTCACCTAGGGTAGAAAGGAAGGGAGACATGTACAGCTGTGCGCAAGTAATGTCTACAGATGGTGAATGTTGGAAATGGTGCTTTCTGCAGCTCCTGACTCTCCTCCTTCACCTAGGGTAGAAAGGAAGGGAGACATGTACAGCTGTGCGCAAGTAATGTCTACAGATGGTGAATGTGGGAATTGGTGCTTTCTGAAGCTCCTTACAGTTCTTCATCAAGCGTAGAAGGAAGGGAGACATGGTCAGATGTGCGCTAACTATGTCTACAGATGGTGAATGTTGGAAATGGTGCTTTCTGCAGCTCCTTACAGTCCTCCTTCACCTAGGGTAGAAAGAAGGGAGACATGTACAGCTGTGCGCAAGTAATGTCTACAGATGGTGAATGTTGGAAATGGTGCTTTCTGCAGCTCCTTACTGTCCTCCTTCACCTAGGGTAGAAAGGAAAGTAGACATGTACAGCTGTGCGCAAGTAATGTCTAAAGATGGTGAATGTGGGAAATGGTGCTTTCTGCAGCTCCTTACTGTCCTCCTTCACCTAGGGTAGAAAGGAAGGTAGACATGTACAGCTGTGCGCAAGTAATGTCTACAGATGGTGAATGTGGGAAATGGTGCTTTCTGAAGCTCCCTACAGTTCTTCATCAAGCGTAGAAAGTAAGGGAGAGAGGGTCTGATTTCCGCTAACTATGTCTACAGATGGTGAATGTTGGAAATGGTGCTTTCTGAGGCTCATTACTGTTCTTCTTCATCAAGGGTAGAAAGTAAGGCAGACATGGTCAGATGTGCGCTAACTATGTCTACAGATGGTGAATGTTGGAAATGGTTCTTTCTACAGCTCCTTACAGTCCTCCTTCACCTAGGGTAGAAAGAAGGGAGACATGAACAGCTGTGCGCTATTAATGTCTACTGATGGTGAATGTTGGAAATGGTGCTTTCTGCAGCTCCTTACTGTCCTCCTTCACCTAGGGTAGAAAGGAAGGGAGACATGTACAGCTGTGCGCTATTAATGGCTACAGATGGTGAATGTTGGAAATGGTGCTTTCTGCAGCTCCTTACTGTCCTCTTTTACCTAGAGTAGAAAGGAAGGGAGACATGTACAGCTGTGCGCAAGTAATGTCTACAGATGGTGAATGTTGGAAATGGTGCTTTCTGCAGCTCCTTACTGTCCTCCTTCACCTAGGGTAGAAAGGAAGGGAGACATGTACAGCTGTGCGCAAGTAATGTCTACAGATGGTGAATGTGGGAATTGGTGCTTTCTGAAGCTCCTTACAGTTCTTCATCAAGCGTAGAAAGTAAGGGAGACAGGGTCTGATTTCCGCTAACTATGTCTACAGATGGTGAATGTTGGAAATGGTGCTTTCTGAGGCTCGTTACTGTTCTTCTTCATCAAGGGTAGAAAGTAAGGGAGACATGTTCAGATGTGCGCTAACTATGTGTACAGATGGTGAATGTTGGAAATGGTGCTTTCTGCAGCTCCTTACAGTCCTCCTTCACCTAGGGTAGAAAGGAAGGGAGACATGTACAGCTGTGCGCAAGTAATGTCTACAGATGGTGAATGTTGGAAATGGTGCTTTCTGCAGCTCCTTACTGTCCTCCTTCACCTAGGGTAGAAAGGAAGGGAGACATGTACAGCTGTGCGCAAGTAATGTCTACAGATGGTGAATGTTGGAAATGGTGCTTTCTGCAGCTCCTTACAGTCCTCCTTCACCTAGGGTAGAAAGAAGGGAGACATGTACAGCAGTGCGCTCTTAATGTCTACAGATGGTGAACGTTGGAAATGGTGCTTTCTGCAGCTCCTTACTGTCCTCCTTCACCTAGGGTAGAAAGGAAGGTAGACATGTACAGCTGTGCGCAAGTAATGTCTACAGATGGTGAATGTTGGAAATGGTGCTTTTTGCAGCTCCTTACTGTCCACCTTAACCTAGGGTAGAAAGGATGGGAGACATGTACAGCTGTGCGCAAGTAATGTCTACAGATGGTGAATGTTGGAAATGGTGCTTTCTGCAGCTCCTTACTGTCCTCCTTCACCTAGGGTAGAAAGGAATGGAGACATGTACAGCTGTGCGCAAGTAATGTCTACAGATGGTGAATGTTGGAAATGGTGCTTTCTGCAGCTCCTTACTGTCCTCCTTCACCTACGGTAGAAAGGAAGGGAGACATGTACAGCTGTGCGCAAGTAATGTCTACAGATGGTGAATGTTGGAAATGGTGCTTTCTGCAGCTCCTTACTGTCCTCTTTCACCTAGGGTAGAAAGGAAGGTAGACATGTACAGCTGTGCGCAAGTAATGTCTACAGAAGGTGAATGTTGGAAATGGTGCTTTCTGCAGCTTCTCACTGTCCTCCTTCACCTAGGGTAGAAAGGAAGGGAGACATGTACAGCTGTGCGCTATTAATGTCTACAGATGGTGAATGTTGGAAATGGTGCTTTCTGCAGCTCCATACTGTCCTCCTTCACCTAGGGTAGAAAGGAAGGCAGACATGTACAGCTGTGCGCAAGTAATGTCTACAGATGGTGAGTGTGGGAAATGGTGCTTTCTGAAGCTCCTTACAGTTCTTCATCAAGCGTAGAAAGTAAGGGAGACGGGGTCTGATTTCCGCTAACTATGTCTACAGATGGTGAATGTTGGAAATGGTGCTTTCTGAGGCTCATTACTGTTCTTCTTCATCAAGGGTAGAAGGAAGGGAGACATGGTCAGATGTGCGCTAACTATGTCTACAGATGGTGAATGTTGGAAATGTTGCTTTCTGCAGCTCCTTACAGTCCTCCTTCACCTAGGGTAGAAAGGAAGGGAGACATTTACAGCTGTGCGCAAGTAATGTCTACAGATGGTGAATGTTGGAAATGGTGCTTTCTGCAGCTCCTTACTGTCCTCCTTCACCTAGGGTAGAAAGGAAGGTAGACATGTACAGCTGTGCGCAAGTAATGTCTACAGATGGTGAATGTTGGAAATGGTGCTTTCTGCAGCTCCTTACTGTCCTCCTTCACCTAGGGTAGAAAGGAAGGGAGACATGTACAGCTGTGCGCTATTAATGGCTACAGATGGTGAATGTGGGAAATGGTGCTTTCTGAAGCTCCTTACAGTTCTTCATCAAGCGTAGAAAGTAAGGGAGACATGTACAGCTGTGCGCAAGTAATGTCTACAGATGGTGAAAGTGGGAATTGGTGCTTTCTGAAGCTCCTTACAGTTCTTCATCAAGCGGAGAAAGTAAGGGAGACAGGGTCTGATTTCCGCTAACTATGTCTACAGATGGTGAATGTTGGAAATGGTGCTTTCTGAGGCTCATTACTGTTCTTCTTCATCAAGGGTAGAAACTAAGGGAGACATGGTCAGATGTGCGCTAACTATGTGTACAGATGGTGAATGTTGGAAATGGTGCTTTCTGCAGCTCCTTACTGTCCTCCTTCACCTAGGGTAGAAAGGAAGGGAGACATGTACAGCTGTGCGCAAGTAATGTCTACAGATGGTGAATGTGGGAATTGGTGCTTTCTGAAGCTCCTTACAGTTCTTCATCAAGCGTAGAAAGTAAGGGAGACAGGGTCTGATTTCCGCTAACTATGTCTACAGATGGTGAATGTTGGAAATGGTGTTTTCTGCAGCTCCTTACAGTCCTCCTTCACCTAGGGTAGAAAGGAAGGGAGACATGTACAGCTGTGCGCAAGTAATGTCTACAGATGGTGAATGTTGGAAATGGTGCTTTCTGCAGCTCCTGACTCTCCTCCTTCACCTAGGGTAGAAAGGAAGGGAGACATGTACAGCTGTGCGCAAGTAATGTCTACAGATGGTGAATGTGGGAATTGGTGCTTTCTGAAGCTCCTTACAGTTCTTCATCAAGCGTAGAAGGAAGGGAGACATGGTCAGATGTGCGCTAACTATGTCTACAGATGGTGAATGTTGGAAATGGTGCTTTCTGCAGCTCCTTACAGTCCTCCTTCACCTAGGGTAGAAAGAAGGGAGACATGTACAGCTGTGCGCAAGTAATGTCTACAGATGGTGAATGTTGGAAATGGTGCTTTCTGCAGCTCCTTACTGTCCTCCTTCACCTAGGGTAGAAAGGAAAGTAGACATGTACAGCTGTGCGCAAGTAATGTCTAAAGATGGTGAATGTGGGAAATGGTGCTTTCTGCAGCTCCTTACTGTCCTCCTTCACCTAGGGTAGAAAGGAAGGTAGACATGTACAGCTGTGCGCAAGTAATGTCTACAGATGGTGAATGTGGGAAATGGTGCTTTCTGAAGCTCCCTACAGTTCTTCATCAAGCGTAGAAAGTAAGGGAGAGAGGGTCTGATTTCCGCTAACTATGTCTACAGATGGTGAATGTTGGAAATGGTGCTTTCTGAGGCTCATTACTGTTCTTCTTCATCAAGGGTAGAAAGTAAGGCAGACATGGTCAGATGTGCGCTAACTATGTCTACAGATGGTGAATGTTGGAAATGGTTCTTTCTACAGCTCCTTACAGTCCTCCTTCACCTAGGGTAGAAAGAAGGGAGACATGAACAGCTGTGCGCTATTAATGTCTACTGATGGTGAATGTTGGAAATGGTGCTTTCTGCAGCTCCTTACTGTCCTCCTTCACCTAGGGTAGAAAGGAAGGGAGACATGTACAGCTGTGCGCTATTAATGGCTACAGATGGTGAATGTTGGAAATGGTGCTTTCTGCAGCTCCTTACTGTCCTCTTTTACCTAGAGTAGAAAGGAAGGGAGACATGTACAGCTGTGCGCAAGTAATGTCTACAGATGGTGAATGTTGGAAATGGTGCTTTCTGCAGCTCCTTACTGTCCTCCTTCACCTAGGGTAGAAAGGAAGGGAGACATGTACAGCTGTGCGCAAGTAATGTCTACAGATGGTGAATGTGGGAATTGGTGCTTTCTGAAGCTCCTTACAGTTCTTCATCAAGCGTAGAAAGTAAGGGAGACAGGGTCTGATTTCCGCTAACTATGTCTACAGATGGTGAATGTTGGAAATGGTGCTTTCTGAGGCTCGTTACTGTTCTTCTTCATCAAGGGTAGAAAGTAAGGGAGACATGTTCAGATGTGCGCTAACTATGTGTACAGATGGTGAATGTTGGAAATGGTGCTTTCTGCAGCTCCTTACAGTCCTCCTTCACCTAGGGTAGAAAGGAAGGGAGACATGTACAGCTGTGCGCAAGTAATGTCTACAGATGGTGAATGTTGGAAATGGTGCTTTCTGCAGCTCCTTACTGTCCTCCTTCACCTAGGGTAGAAAGGAAGGGAGACATGTACAGCTGTGCGCAAGTAATGTCTACAGATGGTGAATGTTGGAAATGGTGCTTTCTGCAGCTCCTTACAGTCCTCCTTCACCTAGGGTAGAAAGAAGGGAGACATGTACAGCAGTGCGCTCTTAATGTCTACAGATGGTGAACGTTGGAAATGGTGCTTTCTGCAGCTCCTTACTGTCCTCCTTCACCTAGGGTAGAAAGGAAGGTAGACATGTACAGCTGTGCGCAAGTAATGTCTACAGATGGTGAATGTTGGAAATGGTGCTTTTTGCAGCTCCTTACTGTCCACCTTAACCTAGGGTAGAAAGGATGGGAGACATGTACAGCTGTGCGCAAGTAATGTCTACAGATGGTGAATGTTGGAAATGGTGCTTTCTGCAGCTCCTTACTGTCCTCCTTCACCTAGGGTAGAAAGGAATGGAGACATGTACAGCTGTGCGCAAGTAATGTCTACAGATGGTGAATGTTGGAAATGGTGCTTTCTGCAGCTCCTTACTGTCCTCCTTCACCTACGGTAGAAAGGAAGGGAGACATGTACAGCTGTGCGCAAGTAATGTCTACAGATGGTGAATGTTGGAAATGGTGCTTTCTGCAGCTCCTTACTGTCCTCTTTCACCTAGGGTAGAAAGGAAGGTAGACATGTACAGCTGTGCGCAAGTAATGTCTACAGAAGGTGAATGTTGGAAATGGTGCTTTCTGCAGCTTCTCACTGTCCTCCTTCACCTAGGGTAGAAAGGAAGGGAGACATGTACAGCTGTGCGCTATTAATGTCTACAGATGGTGAATGTTGGAAATGGTGCTTTCTGCAGCTCCATACTGTCCTCCTTCACCTAGGGTAGAAAGGAAGGCAGACATGTACAGCTGTGCGCAAGTAATGTCTACAGATGGTGAGTGTGGGAAATGGTGCTTTCTGAAGCTCCTTACAGTTCTTCATCAAGCGTAGAAAGTAAGGGAGACGGGGTCTGATTTCCGCTAACTATGTCTACAGATGGTGAATGTTGGAAATGGTGCTTTCTGAGGCTCATTACTGTTCTTCTTCATCAAGGGTAGAAGGAAGGGAGACATGGTCAGATGTGCGCTAACTATGTCTACAGATGGTGAATGTTGGAAATGTTGCTTTCTGCAGCTCCTTACAGTCCTCCTTCACCTAGGGTAGAAAGGAAGGGGGACATGCACAGCTGTGCGCAAGTAATGTCTACAGATTGTGAATGTTGGAAATGGTGCTTTCTGCAGCTCCTTACTGTCCTCCTTCACCTAGGGTAGAAAGGAAGGGAGACATGTACAGCTGTGCGCAAGTAATGTCTACAGATGGTGAATGTTGGAAATGGTGCTTTCTGCAGCTCCTTACAGTCCTCCTTCACCTAGGGTAGAAAGAAGGGAGACATGTACAGCTGTGCGCTATTAATGTCTACAGATGGTGAATGTTGGAAATGGTGCTTTCTGCAGCTCCTTACTGTCCTCCTTCACCTAGGGTAGAAAGGAAGGTAGACATGTACAGCTGTGCGCAAGTAATGTCTACAGATGGTGAATGTTGGAAATGGTGCTTTTTGCAGCTCCTTACTGTCTCCTTTACCTAGGGTAGAAAGGATGGGAGACATGTACAGCTGTGCGCAAGTAATGTCTACAGATGGTGAATGTTGGAAATGGTGCTTTCTGCAGCTCCTTACTGTCCTCCTTCACCTAGGGTAGAATGGAGGGGAGACATGTACAGCTGTGCGCAAGTAATGTCTACAGATGGTGAATGTTGGAAATGGTGCTTTCTGCAGCTCCTTACTGTCCTCCTTCACCTAGGGTAGAAAGGAAGGTAGACATGTACAGCTGTGCGCAAGTAATGTCTACAGATGGTGAATGTTGGAAATGGTGCTTTCTGCAGCTCCTTACTGTCCTCCTTCACCTAGGGTAGAAAGGAATGTAGACATGTACAGCTGTGCGCAAGTAATGTCTACAGATGGTAAATGTTGGAAATGGTGCTATCTGCAGCTCCTTACTGTCCTCCTTCACCTAGGGTAGAATGGAGGGGAGACATGTACAGCTGTGCGCAAGTAATGTCTACAGATGGTGAATGTTGGAAATGGTGCTTTCTGCAGCTCCTTACTGTCCTCCTTCACCTAGGGTAGAAAGGAAGGTAGACATGTACAGCTGTGCGCAAGTAATGTCTACAGATGGTGAATGTTGGAAATGGTGCTTTCTGCAGCTCCTTACTGTCCTCCTTCACCTAGGGTAGAAAGGAAGGGAGACATGTACAGCTGTGCGCAAGTAATGTCTACAGATGGTGAATGTTGGAAATGGTGCTTTCTGCAGCTCCATACTGTCCTCCTTCACCTAGGGTAGAAAGGAAGGCAGACATGTACAGCTGTGCGCAAGTAATGTCTACAGATGGTGAATGTGGGAAATGGTGCTTTCTGAAGCTCCTTACAGTACTTCATCAAGCGTAGAAAGTAAGGGAGACAGGGTCTGATTTCCGCTAACTATGTCTACAGATGGTGAATGTTGGAAATGGTGCTTTCTGAGGCTCATTACTGTTCTTCTTCATGAAGGGTAGAAGGAAGGGAGACATGGTGAGATGTGCGCTAACTATGTCTACAGATGGTGAATGTTGGAAATGGTGCTTTCTGCAGCTCCATACTGTACTCCTTCACCTAGGGTAGAAAGGAAGGGAGACATGTACAGCTGTGCGCAAGTAATGTCTACAGATGGTGAATGTTGGAAATGGTGCTTTCTGCAGCTCCTTACTGTCCTCCTTCACCTAGGGTAGAAAGGACGGGAGACATGTACAGCTGTGCGCAAGTAATGTCTACAGATGGTGAATGTTGGAAATGGTGCTTTCTGCAGCCCCTTACAGTCCACCTTCACCTAGGGTGGAAAGAAGGGAGACATGTACAGCTGTGCGCTATTAATGTCTACAGATGGTGAATGTTGGAAATGGTGCTTTCTGCAGCTCCTTACTGTCCTCCTTCACCTAGGGTAGAAAGGAAGGTAGACATGTACAGCTGTGCGCAAGTAATGTCTACAGATGGTGAATGTTAGAAATGGTGCTTTCTGCAGCTCCTTACTGTCCTCCTTCACCTAGGGTAAAAAGGAAGGTAGACATGTACAGCTGTGCGCAAGTAATGTCTACAGATGGTGAATGTTGGAAATGGTGCTTTCTGCAGCTCCTTACTGTCCTCCTTCACCTAGGGTAGAAAGGAAGGTAGACATGTACAGCTGTGCGCAAGTAATGTCTACAGATGGTGAATGTTGGAAATGGTGCTTTCTGCAGCTCATTACTGTCCTCCTTCACCTAGGGTAGAAAGGAAGGTAGACATGTACAGCTGTGCGCAAGTAATGTCTACAGATGTTGAATGTTGTAAATGGTGCTTTCTGCAGCTCCTTACTGTCCTCCTTCACCTAGGGTAGAAAGGAAGGGAGACATGTACAGCTGTGCGCAAGTAATGTCTACAGATGGTGAAATTTGGAAATGGTGCTCTCTGCAGCTCCTTACTGTCCTCCTTCACGTAGGGTAGAAAGGAAGGGAGACATGTACAGCTGTGCGCAAGTAATGTCTACAGATGGTGAATGTTGGAAATGGTGCTTTCTGCAGCTCCTTACCGTCCTCCTTCACCTAGGGTAGAAAGGAAGGGAGACATGTACAGCTGTGCGCAAGTAATGTCTACAGATGATGAATGTGGGAATTGGTGCTTTCTGAAGCTCCTTACAGTTCTTCATCAAGCGTAGAAAGTAAGGGAGACAGGGTCTGATTTCCACTAACTATGTGTACAGATGGTGAATGTTGGAAATGGTGCTTTCTGCAGCTCCTTCCAGTCCTCCTTCACCTAGGGTAGAAAGAAGGGAGACATGTACAGCTGTGTGCTCTTAATGTCTACAGATGGTGAATGTTGGAAATGGTGCTTTCTGCAGCTCCTTACTGTCCTCCTTCACCTAGGGTAGAAAGGAAGGGAGACATGTACAGCTGTGCGCAAGTAATGTCTACAGATGGTGAATGTGGGAAATGGTGCTTTCTGAAGCTCCTTACAGTACTTCATCAAGCGTAGAAAGTAAGGGAGACAGGGTCTGATTTCCGCTAACTATGTCTACAGATGGTGAATGTTGGAAATGGTGCTTTCTGCAGCTCCTTACTGTCCTCCTTCACCTAGGGTAGAAAGGAAGGGAGACATGTACAGCTGTGCGCAAGTAATGTCTACAGATGGTGAATGTTGGAAATGGTGCTTTCTGCAGCTCCTTACAGTCCACCTTCACCTAGGGTAGAAAGGAAGGGAGACATGTACAGCTGTGCGCAAGTAATGTCTACAGATGGTGAATGTTGGAAATGGTGCTTTCTGCAGCTCCTTACAGTCCTCCTTCACCTAGGGTAGAAAGAAGGGAGACATGTACAGCTGTGCGCTCTTAATGTCTACAGATGGTGAATGTTGGAAATGGTGCTTTCTGCAGCTCCTTACTGTCCTCCTTCACCTAGGGTAGAAAGGAAGGTAGACATGTACAGCTGTGCGCAAGTAATGTCTACACATGGTGAATGTTGGAAATGGTGCTTTCTGCAGCTCCTTACTGTCCTCCTTCACCTAGGGTAGAATGGAAGGGAGGCATGTACAGCTGTGCGCAAGTAATGTCTACAGATGGTGAATGTTGGAAATGGTGCTTTCTGCAGCTCCATACTGTCCTCCTTCACCTAGGGTAGAAAGAAAGGCAGACATGTACAGCTGTGCGCAAGTAATGTCTACAGATGGTGAATGTGGGAAATGGTGCTTTCTGAAGCTCCTTACAGTTCTTCATCAAGCGTAGAAAGTAAGGGAGACGGGGTCTGATTTCCGCTAACTATGTCTACAGATGGTGAATGTTGGAAATGGTGCTTTCTGAGGCTCATTACTGTTCTTCTTCATCAAGGGTAGAAGGAAGGGAGACATGGTCAGATGTGCGCTAACTATGTCTACAGATGGTGAATGTTGGAAATGGTGCTTTCTGCAGCTCCTTACAGTCCTCCTTCACCTAGGGTAGAAAGGAAGGGGGACATGTACAGCTGTGCGCAAGTAATGTCTACAGATGGTGAATGTTGGAAATGGTGCTTTCTGCAGCTCCTTACTGTCCTCCTTCACCTAGGGTAGAAAGGAAGGGAGACATGTACAGCTGTGCGCAAGTAATGTCTACAGATGGTGAATGTTGGAAATGGTGCTTTCTGCAGCTCCTTCCAGTCCTCCTTCACCTAGGGTAGAAAGAAGGGAGACATGTACAGCTGTGCGCTCTTAATGTCTACAGATGGTGAATGTTGGAAATGGTGCTTTCTGCAGCTCCTTACTGTCCTCCTTCACCTAGGGTAGAAAGGAAGGTAGACATGTACAGCTGTGCGCAAGTAATGTCTACAGATGGTGAATGTTGGAAATGGTGCTTTTTGCAGCTCCTTACTGTCCTCCTTAACCTAGGGTAGAAAGGATGGGAGACATGTACAGCTGTGCGCAAGTAATGTCTACAGATGGTGAATGTTGGAAATGGTGCTTTCTGCAGCTCCCTACTGTCCTCCTTCACCTAGGGTAGAAAGGAAGGGAGACATGTACAGCTGTGCGCAAGTAATGTCTACAGATGGTGAATGTTGGAAATGGTGCTCTCTGCAGCTCCGTACTGTCCTCCTTCACCTAGGGTAGAAAGGAAGGCAGACATGTACAGCTGTGCGCAAGTAATGTCTACAGATGGTGAATGTGGGGAATGGTGCTTTCTGAAGCTCCTTACAGTACTTCATCAAGCGTAGAAAGTAAGGGAGACAGGGTCTGATTTCCGCTAACTATGTCTACAGATGGTGAATGTTGGAAATGGTGCTTTCTGAGGCTCATTACTGTTCTTCTTCATCAAGGGTAGAAGGAAGAGAGACATGGTCAGATGTGCGCTAACTATGTCTACAGATGGTGAATGTTGGAAATGGTGCTTTCTGCAGCTCCTTACAGTCCTCCTTCACCTAGGGTAGAAAGGAAGGGAGACATGTACAGCTGTGCGCAAGTAATGTCTACAGATGGTGAATGTTGGAAATGGTGCTTTCTGCAGCTCCTTACTGTCCTCCTTCACCTAGGGTAGAAAGGAAGGGAGACATGTACAGCTGTGCGCAAGTAATGTCTACAGATGGTGAATGTTGGAAATGGTGCTTTCTGCAGCTCCTTACAGTCCACCTTCACCTAGGGTAGAAAGAAGGGAGACATGTACAGCTGTGCGCTATTAATGTCTACAGATGGTGAATGTTGGAAATGGTGCTTTCTGCAGCTCCTTACTGTCCTCCTTCACCTAGGGTAGAAAGGAAGGTAGACATGTACAGCTGTGCGCAAGTAATGTCTACAGATGGTGAATGTTGGAAATGGTACTTTCTCCAGCTCCTTACTGTCCTCCTTCACCTAGGGTAAAAAGGAAGGTAGACATGTACAGCTGTGCGCAAGTAATGTCTACAGATCGTGAATGTTGGAAATGGTGCTTTCTGCAGCTCCTTACTGTCCTCCTTCACCTAGGGTAGAAAGGAAGGGAGACATGTACAGCTGTGCGCAAGTAATGTCTACAGATGGTGAATGTTGGAAATGGTGCTTTCTGCAGCTCATTACTGTCCGCCTTCACCTAGGGTAGAAAGGAATGTAGACATGTACAGCTGTGCGCAAGTAATGTCTACAGATGGTGAATGTTGGAAATGGTGCTTTCTGCAGTTCCTTACTGTCCTCCTTCACCTAGGGTAAAAAGGAAGAGAGACATGTACAGCTGTGCGCAAGTAATGTCTACAGATGGTGAATGTTAGAAATTGTGCTTTCTGCAGCTCCTTACTGTCCTCCTTCACCTAGGGTAGAAAGGAAGGAATACATGTACAGCTGTGCGCAAGTAATGACTACAGATGGTGAATGTTGGAAATGGTGCTTTCTGCAGCACCTTACTGTCCTCCTTCACCTAGGGTAGAAAGGAAGGGAGACATGTACAGCTGTGCGCAAGTAATGTCTACAGATGATGAATGTTGGAAATGGTGCTTTCTGCAGCTCCTTACTGTCCTCCTTCACCTAGGGTGGAAAGGAAGGGAGACATGTACAGCTGTGCGCAATTAATGTCTACAGATGGTGAATGTTGGAAATGGTGCTTTCTGCAGCTCCTTACTGTCCTCCTTCACCTAGGGTAGAATGGAAGGGAGACATGTACAGCTGTGCGCAAGTAATGTCTACAGATGGTGAATGTTGGAAATGGTGCTTTCTGCAGCTCCTTACTGTCCTCCATCACCTAGGGTAGAAAGGAAGGTAGACATGTACAGCTGTGCGCTATTAATGTCTACAGATGGTGAATGTTGCAAATGGTGCTTTCTGCAGCTCCTTACTGTCCTCCTTCACCTAGGGTAGAAAGGAAGGTAGACATGTACAGCTGTCCGCAAGTAACGTCTACAGATGGTGAATGTTGGAAATGGTGCTTTCTGCAGCTCCTTACTATCCTCCTCCACCTAGGGTAGAAAGGAAGGGAGACATGTACAGCTGTGCGCTATTAATGTCTACAGATGGCGAATGTTGGAAATGGTGCTTTCTGCAGCTCCTTACTGTCCTCCTTCACCTAGGGTAGAAAGGAAGGGAGACATGTACAGCTGTGCGCAAGTAATGTCTACAGATGGTGAATGTTGGAATTGGTGCTTTCTGCAGCTCCTTACTGTCCTCCTTCATCTAGGGTAGAAAGGAAGGGAGACATGTACAGCTGTGCGCAAGTAATGTCTACAGATGGTGAATGTTGGAAATGGTGCTTTCTGCAGCTCCTTACTGTCCTCCTTCACCTAGGGTAGAAAGGAAGGGAGACATGTACAGCTGTGCGCTATTAATGGCTACAGATGGTGAATGTTGGAAATGGTGCTTTCTGCAGCTCCTTACTGTCCTCCTTCACGTAGGGTAGAAAGGAAGGGAGACATGTACAGCTGTGCGCAAGTAATGTCTACAGATGGTGAATGTTGGAAATGGTGCTTTCTGCAGCTCCTTACTGTCCTCTTTTACCTAGAGTAGAAAGGAAGGGAGACATGTACAGCTGTGCGCAAGTAATGTCTACAGATGGTGAATGTTGGAAATGGTGCTTTCTGAGGCTCATTACTGTTCTTCTTCATCAGGGGTAGAAAGTAAGGCAGACATGGTCAGATGTGCGTTAACTATGTGTACAGATGGTGAATGTTGGAAATGGTGCTTTCTGCAGCTCCTTACCGTCCTCCTTCACCTAGGGTAGAAAGGAAGGGAGACATGTACAGCTGTGCGCAAGTAATGTCTACAGATGGTGAATGTTGGAAATGGTGCTTTCTGCAGCTCCTTACTGTCCTCCTTCACCTAGGGTAGAAAGGAAGGGAGACATGTACAGCTGTGCGCAAGTAATGTCTACAGATGGTGAATGTTGGAAATGGTGCTTTCTGCAGCTCCTTACAGTCCTCCTTCACCTTGGGTAGAAAGAAGGGAGACATGTACAGCTGTGCGCTCTTAATGTCTACAGATGGTGAATGTTGGAAATGGTGCTTTCTGCAGCTCCTTACTGTCCTCCTTCATCTAGGGCAGAAAGGAAGGGAGACATGTACAGCTGTGCGCAAGTAATGCCTACAGATGGTGAATGTTGGAAATGGTGCTTTCTGCAGCTCCTTATTGTCCTCCTTCACCTAGGGTAGAAAGGAAGGGAGACATGTACAGCTGTGCGCAAGTAATGTCTACAGATGGTGAATGTTGGAAATGGTGCTTTCTGCAGCTCCATACTGTCCTCCTTCACCTAGGGTAGAAAGGAAGGCAGACATGTACAGCTGTGCGCAAGTAATGTCTACAGATGGTGAATGTGGGAAATGGTGCTTTCTGAAGCTCCTTACAGTACTTCATCAAGCGTAGAAAGTAAGGGAGACAGGGTCTGATTTCCGCTAACTATGTCTACAGATGGTGAATGTTGGAAATGGTGCTTTCTGAGGCTCATTACTGTTCTTCTTCATCAAGGGTAGAAGGAAGGGAGACATGGTCAGATGTGCGCTAACTATGTCTACAGATGGTGAATGTTGGAAATGGTGCTTTCTGCAGCTCCTTACAGTCCTCCTTCACCTAGGGTAGAAAGGAAGGGAGACATGTACAGCTGTGCGCAAGTAATGTTTACAGATGGTGAATGTTGGAAATGGTGCTTTCTGCAGCTCCTTACTGTCCTCCTTCACCTAGGGTAGAAAGGACGGGAGACATGTACAGCTGTGCGCAAGTAATGTCTACAGATGGTGAATGTTGGAAATGGTGCTTTCTGCAGCCCCTTACAGTCCACCTTCACCTAGGGTGGAAAGAAGGGAGACATGTAAAGCTGTGCGCTATTAATGTCTACAGATGGTGAATGTTGGAAATGGTGCTTTCTGCAGCTCCTTACTGTCCTCCTTCACCTAGGGTAGAAAGGAAGGTAGACAAGTACAGCTGTGCGCAAGTAATGTCTACAGATGGTGAATGTTAGAAATGGTGCTTTCTGCAGCTCCTTACTGTCCTCCTTCACCTAGGGTAAAAAGGAAGGTAGACATGTACAGCTGTGCGCAAGTAATGTCTACAGATGGTGAATGTTGGAAATGGTGCTTTCTGCAGCTCCTTACTGTCCTCCTTCACCTAGGGTAGAAAGGAAGGTAGACATGTACAGCTGTGTGCAAGTAATGTCTACAGATGGTGAATGTTGGAAATGGTGCTTTCTGCAGCTCATTACTGTCCTCCTTCACCTAGGGTAGAAAGGAAGGTAGACATGTACAGCTGTGCGCAAGTAATGTCTACAGATGGTGAATGTTGGAAATGGTGCTTTCTGCAGCTCCTTACTGTCCTCCTTCACCTAGGGTAGAAAGGAAGGGAGACATGTACAGCTGTGCGCGAGTAATGTCTACAGATGATGAATGTGGGAATTGGTGCTTTCTGAAGCTCCTTACAGTTCTTCATCAAGCGTAGAAAGTAAGGGAGACAGGGTCTGATTTCCGCTAACTATGTCTACAGATGGTGAATGTTGGAAATGATGCTTTCTGAGGCTCATTACTGTTCTTCTTCATCAAGGGTAGAAAGTAAGGGAGACATGGTCAGATGTGCGCTAACTATGTGTACAGATGGTGAATGTTGGAAATGGTGCTTTCTGCAGCTCCTTACTGTCCTCCTTCACCTAGGGTAGAAAGGAGGGGAGACATGTACAGCTGTGCGCAAGTAATGTCTACAGATGGTGAATGTTGGAAATGGTGGTTTCTGCAGCTCCTTACTGTCCTCCTTCACCTAGGGTAGAAAGGAAGGTAGACATGTACAGCTGTGCGCAAGTAATGTCTACACATGGTGAATGTTGGAAATGGTGCTTTCTGCAGCTCCTTACAGTCCTCCTTCACCTAGGGTAGAAAGGAAGGGGGACATGTACAGCTGTGCGCAAGTAATGTCTACAGATGGTGAATGTTGGAAATGGTGCTTTCTGCAGCTCCTTACTGTCCTCCTTCACCTAGGGTAGAAAGGAAGGGAGGCATGTACAGCTGTGCGCAAGTAATGTCTACAGATGGTGAATGTTGGAAATGGTGCTTTCTGCAGCTCCTTCCAGTCCTCCTTCACCTAGGGTAGAAAGAAGGGAGACATGTACAGCTGTGCGCTCTTAATGTCTACAGATGGTGAATGTTGGAAATGGTGCTTTCTGCAGCTCCTTACTGTCCTCCTTCACCTAGGGTAGAAAGGAAGGGAGACATGTACAGCTGTGCGCAAGTAATGTCTACAGATGGTGAATGTTGGAAATGGTGCTTTCTGCAGCTCCTTACTGTCCTCCTTCACCTAGGGTAGAAAGGAAGGTAGACATGTACAGCTGTGCGCAAGTAATGTCTACAGATGGTTAATGTTGGAAATGGTGCTTTCTGCAGCTCCTTACTGTCCTCCTTCACCTAGGGTAGAAAGGAAGGGAGACATGTACAGCTGTGCGCAAGTAATGTCTACAGATGGTGAATGTTGGAAATGGTGCTTTCTGCAGCTCCTTACTGTCCTCCTTCACCTAGGGTAGAAAGGAAGGTAGACATGTACAGCTGTGCGCAAGTAATGTCTACACATGGTGAATGTTGGAAATGGTGCTTTCTGCAGCTCCTTACAGTCCTCCTTCACCTAGGGTAGAAAGGAAGGGGGACATGTACAGCTGTGCGCAAGTAATGTCTACAGATGGTGAATGTTGGAAATGGTGCTTTCTGCAGCTCCTTACTGTCCTCCTTCACCTAGGGTAGAAAGGAAGGGAGACATGTACAGCTGTGCGCAAGTAATGTCTACAGATGGTGAATGTTGGAAATGGTGCTTTCTGCAGCTCCTTCCAGTCCTCCTTCACCTAGGGTAGAAAGAAGGGAGACATGTACAGCTGTGCGCTCTTAATGTCTACAGATGGTGAATGTTGGAAATGGTGCTTTCTGCAGCTCCTTACTGTCCTCCTTCACCTAGGGTAGAAAGGAAAGGAGACATGTACAGCTGTGCGCAAGTAATGTCTACAGATGGTGAATGTTGGAAATGGTGCTTTCTGCAGCTCCTTACTGTCCTCCTTCACCTAGGGTAGAAAGGAAGGTAGACATGTACAGCTGTGCGCAAGTAATGTCTACAGATGGTTAATGTTGGAAATGGTGCTTTCTGCAGCTCCTTACTGTCCTCCTTCACCTAGGGTAGAAAGGAAGGGAGACATGTACAGCTGTGCGCAAGTAATGTCAACAGATGGTGAATGTTGGAAATGGTGGTTTCTGCAGCTCCTTACTGTCCTCCTTCACCTAGGGTAGAAAGGAAGGTAGACATGTACAGCTGTGCGCAAGTAATGTCTACACATGGTGAATGTTGGAAAAGGTGCTTTCTGCAGCTCCTTACTGTCCTCCTTCACCTAGGGTAGAAAGGAAGGGAGATATGTACAGCTGTGCGCAAGTAATGTCTACAGATGGTGAATGTTGGAAATGGTGCTTTCTGCCGCTCCTTACAGTCCTCCTTCACCTAGGGTAGAAAGAAGGGAGACATGTACAGCTGTGCGCTCTTAATGTCTACAGATGGTGAATGTTGGAAATGGTGCTTTCTGCAGCTCCTTACTGTCCTCCTTCACCTAGGGTAGAAAGGAAGGTAGACATGTACAGCTGTGCGCAAGTAATGTCTACAGATGGTGAATGTTGGAAATGGTGCTTTTTGCAGCTCCTTACTGTCCTCCTTAACCTAGGGTAGAAAGGATGGGAGACATGTACAGCTGTGCGCAAGTAATGTCTACAGATGGTGAATGTTGGAAATGGTGCTTTCTGCAGCTCCTTACTGTCCTCCTTCACCTAGGGTAGAAAGGAAGGGAGGCATGTACAGCTGTGCGCAAGTAATGTCTACAGATGGTGAATGTTGGATATGGTGCTTTCTGCAGCTCCATACTGTCCTCCTTCACCTAGGGTAGAAAGAAAGGCAGACATGTACAGCTGTGCGCAAGTAATGTCTACAGATGGTGAATGTGGGAAATGGTGCATTCTGAAGCTCCTTACAGTTCTTCATCAAGCGTAGAAAGTAAGGGAGACGGGGTCTGATTTCCGCTAACTATGTCTACAGATGGTGAATGTTGGAAATGGTGCTTTCTGAGGCTCATTACTGTTCTTCTTCATCAAGGGTAGAAGAAAGGGAGACATGGTCAGATGTGCGCTAACTATGTCTACAGATGGTGAATGTTGGAAATGGTGCTTTCTGCAGCTCCTTACAGTCCTCCTTCACCTAGGGTAGAAAGGAAGGGGGACATGTACAGCTGTGCGCAAGTAATGTCTACAGATGGTGAAAGTTGGAAATGGTGCTTTCTGCAGCTCCTTACTGTCCTCCTTCACCTAGGGTAGAAAGGAAGGGAGACATGTACAGCTGTGCGCAAGTAATGTCTACAGATGGTGAATGTTGGAAATGGTGCTTTCTGCAGCTCCTTCCAGTCCTCCTTCACCTAGGGTAGAAAGAAGGGAGACATGTACAGCTGTGCGCTCTTAATGTCTACAGATGGTGAATGTTGGAAATGGTGCTTTCTGCAGCTCCTTACTGTCCTCCTTCACCTAGGGTAGAAAGGAAGGTAGACATGTACAGCTGTGCGCAAGTAATGTCTACAGATGGTGAAAGTTGGAAATGGTGCTTTCTGCAGCTCCTTACTGTCCTCCTTCACCTAGGGTAGAAAGGAAGGGAGACATGTACAGCTGTGCGCAAGTAATGTCTACAGATGGTGAATGTTGGAAATGGTGCTTTCTGCAGCTCCTTACTGTCCTCCTTCACCTAGGGTAGAAAGGAAGGTAGACATGTACAGCTGTGCGCAAGTAATGTCTACAGATTGTGAATGTTGGAAATGGTGCTTTCTGCAGCTCCTTACTGTCCTCCTTCACCTAGGGTAGAAAGGAAGGGAGACATGTACAGCTGTGCGCAAGTAATGTCTACAGATGGTGAATGTTGGAAATGGTGCTCTCTGCAGCTCCGTACTGTCCTCCTTCACCTGGGGTAGAAAGGAAGGCAGACATGTACAGCTGTGCGCAAGTAATGTCTACAGATGGTGAATGTGGGGAATGGTGCTTTCTGAAGCTCCTTACAGTACTTCATCAAGCGTAGAAAGTAAGGGAGACAGGGTCTGATTTCCGCTAACTATGTCTACAGATGGTGAATGTTGGAAATGGTGCTTTCTGAGGCTCATTACTGTTCTTCTTCATCAAGGGTAGAAGGAAGGGAGACATGGTCAGATGTGCGCTAACTATGTCTACAGATGGTGAATGTTGGAAATGGTGCTTTCTGCAGCTCCTTACAGTCATCCTTCACCTAGGGTAGAAAGGAAGGGAGACATGTACAGCTGTGCGCAAGTAGTGTCTACAGATGGTGAATGTTGGAAATGGTGCTTTCTGCAGCTCCTTACTGTCCTCCTTCACCTAGGGTAGAAAGGAAGGGAGACATGTACAGCTGTGCGCAAGTAATGTCTACAGATGGTGAATGTTGGAAATGGTGCTTTCTGCAGCTCCTTACAGTCCACCTTCACCTAGGGTAGAAAGAAGGGAGACATGTACAGCTGTGCGCTATTAATGTCTACAGATGGTGAATGTTGGAAATGGTGCTTTCTGCAGCTCCTTACTGTCCTCCTTCACCTAGGGTAGAAAGGAAGGGAGACATGTACAGCTGTGCGCAAGTAATGTCTACAGATGGTGAATGTTGGAATTGGTGCTTTCTGCAGCTCCTTACTGTCCTCCTTCATCTAGGGTAGAAAGGAAGGGAGACATGTACAGCTGTGCGCAAGTAATGTCTACAGATGGTGAATGTTGGAAATGGTGCTTTCTGCAGCTCCTTACTGTCCTCCTTCACCTAGGGTAGAAAGGAAGGGAGACATGTACAGCTGTGCGCTATTAATGGCTACAGATGGTGAATGTTGGAAATGGTGCTTTCTGCAGCTCCTTACTGTCCTCCTTCACGTAGGGTAGAAAGGAAGGGAGACATGTACAGCTGTGCGCAAGTAATGTCTACAGATGGTGAATGTTGGAAATGGTGCTTTCTGCAGCTCCTTACTGTCCTCCTTCACCTAGGGTAGAAAGGAAGGGAGACATGTACAGCTGTGCGCAAGTAATGTCTACAGATGGTTAATGTTGGAAATGGTGCTTTCTGAGGCTCATTACTGTTCTTCTTCATCAGGGGTAGAAAGTAAGGCAGACATGGTCAGATGTGCGCTAACTATGTGTACAGATGGTGAATGTTGGAAATGGTGCTTTCCGCAGCTCCTTACCGTCCTCCTTAACCTAGGGTAGAAAGGAAGGGAGACATGTACAGCTGTGCGCAAGTAATGTCTACAGATGGTGAATGTTGGAAATGGTGCTTTCTGCAGCTCCTTACTGTCCTCCTTCACCTAGGGTAGAAAGGAAGGGAGACATGTACAGCTGTGCGCAAGTAATGTCTACAGATGGTGAATGTTGGAAATGGTGCTTTCTGCAGCTCCTTACAGTCCTCCTTCACCTTGGGTAGAAAGAAGGGAGACATGTACAGCTGTGCGCTCTTAATGTCTACAGATGGTGAATGTTGGAAATGGTGCTTTCTGCAGCTCCTTACTGTCCTCCTTCATCTAGGGCAGAAAGGAAGGGAGACATGTACAGCTGTGCGCAAGTAATGTCTACAGATGGTGAATGTTGGAAATGGTGCTTTCTGCAGCTCCTTATTGTCCTCCTTCACGTAGGGTAGAAAGGAAGGGAGACATGTACAGCTGTGCGCAAGTAATGTCTACAGATGGTGAATGTTGGAAATGGTGCTTTCTGCAGCTCCTTACTGTCCTCCTTCACCTAGGGTAGAAAGGAAGGGAGACATGTACAGCTGTGCGCAAGTAATGTCTACAGATGATGAATGTGGGAATTGGTGCTTTCTGAAGCTCCTTACAGTTCTGCATCAAGCGTAGAAAGTAAGGGAGACAGGGTCTGATTTCCGCTAACTATGTCTACAGATGGTGAATGTTGGAAATGATGCTTTCTGAGGCTCATTACTGTTCTTCTTCATCAAGGGTAGAAAGTAAGGGAGACATGGTCAGATGTGCGCTAACTATGTGTACAGATGGTGAATGTTGGAAATGGTGCTTTCTGCAGCTCCTTACTGTCCTCCTTCACCTAGGGTAGAAAGGAAGGCATACATGTACAGCTGTGCGCAAGTAATGTCTACAGACGGTGAATGTTGCAAATGGTGCTTTCTGCAGCTCCTTACTGTCCTCCTTCACCTAGGGTAGAAAGGAAGGGAGACATGTACAGCTGTGCGCAAGTAATGTCTACAGATGGTGAATGTTGGAAATGGTGCTTTCTGCAGCTCCTTCCAGTCCTCCTTCACCTAGGGTAGAAAGAAGGGAGACATGTACAGCTGTGCGCTCTTAATGTCTACAGATGGTGAATGTTGGAAATGGTGCTTTCTGCAGCTCCTTACTGTCCTCCTTCACCTAGGGTAGAAAGGAAGGTAGACATGTGCAGCTGTGCGCAAGTAATGTCTACAGATGGTGAATGTTGGAAATGGTGCTTTTTGCAGCTCCTTACTGTCCTCCTTAACCTAGGGTAGAAAGAATGGGAGACATGTACAGCTGTGCGCAAGTAACGTCTACAGATGGTGAATGTTGGAAATGGTGCTTTCTGCGGCTCCTTACTGTCCTCCTTCACCTAGGGTAGAAAGGAAGGGAGACATGTACAGCTGTGCGCAAGTAATGTCTACAGATAGTGAATGTTGGAAATGGTGGTTTCTGCAGCTCCTTACTGTCCTCCTTCACCTAGGGTAGAAAGGAAGGTAGACATGTACAGCTGTGCGCAAGTAATGTCTACACATGGTGAATGTTGGAAATGGTGCTTTCTGCAGCACCTTACTGTCCTCCTTCACCTAGGGTAGAAAGGAAGGGAGACATGTACAGCTGTGCGCAAGTAATGTCTACAGATGGTGAATGTTGGAAATGGTGCTTTCTGCAGCTCCATACTGTCCTCCTTCACCTAGGGTAGAAAGAAAGGCAGACATGTACAGCTGTGCGCAAGTAATGTCAACAGATGGTGAATGTGGGAAATGGTGCTTTCTGAAGCTCCTTACAGTTCTTCATTAAGCGTAGAAAGTAAGGGAGTCGGGGTCTGATTTCCGCTAACTATGTCTACAGCTGGTGAATGTTGGAAATGGTGCTTTCTGAGGCTCATTACTGTTCTTCTTCATCAAGGGTAGAAGGAAGGGAGACATGGTCAGATGTGCGCTAACTATGTCTACAAATGGTGAATGTTGGAAATGGTGCTTTCTGCAGCTCCTTACAGTCCTCCTTCACCTAGGGTAGAAAGGAAGGGGGACATGTACAGCTGTGCGCAAGTAATGTCTACAGATGGTGAATGTTGGAAATGGTGCTTTCTGCAGCTCCTTACTGTCCTCCTTCACCTAGGGTAGAAAGGAAGGTAGACATGTACAGCTGTGCGCAAGTAATGTCTACAGATGGTTAATGTTGGAAATGGTGCTTTCTGCAGCTCCTTACTGTCCTCCTTCACCTAGGGTAGAAAGGAAGGGAGACATGTACAGCTGTGCGCAAGTAATGTCTACAGATGGTGAATGTTGGAAATGGTGGTTTCTGCAGCTCCTTACTGTCCTCCTTCACCTAGGGTAGAAAGGAAGGTAGACATGTACAGCTGTGCGCAAGTAATGTCTACACATGGTGAATGTTGGAAATGGTGCTTTCTGCAGCTCCTTACTGTCCTCCTTCACCTAGGGTAGAAAGGAAGGGAGACATGTACAGCTGTGCGCAAGTAATGTCTACAGATGGTGAATGTTGGAAATGGTGCTTTCTGCAGCTCCATACTGTCCTCCTTCACCTAGGGTAGAAAGAAAGGCAGACATGTACAGCTGTGCGCAAGTAATGTCTACAGATGGTGAAAGTGGGAAATGGTGCTTTCTGAAGCTCCTTACAGTTCTTCATCAAGCGTAGAAAGTAAGGGAGACGGGGTCTGATTTCCGCTAACTATGTCTACAGATGGTGAATGTTGGAAATGGTGCTTTCTGAGGCTCCTTACAGTCCTCCTTCACGTAGGGTAGAAAGGAAGGGAGACATGTAAAGCTGTGCACTAGTAATATCTACAGGCGGTGAATGTTGGAAGTGGTGCTTTCTGAGGCTCCTTACAGTTCTTCTTCATCAAGCGTAGAAAGTAATGGAGGCAAGGTCAGGTGTGCGCTAACTATGTCTTGAGAAGATGAATGTTGCAAATGGTGCTTTCTGAGGCTCCTTACAGTTCTTCTTCATCAAGCGTAGAAAGTAAGGGAGGCAAGGTCAGGTGTGCGCTAACTATGTCTAGAGAAGGTGAATGTAGGAAATGGTGCTTTCTGATGCTACTTACAGTCCTCCTTCACCTAAGGTAGAAAGGAAGGGAGACATCTACAGCTGTGCGCTAGTAATGTCTACAGATTGTGAATATTTGAAATGGTGCTTTCCGAGGCTCCTTACAGTTCTTCTTCATCAAGCATAGAAAGTATTGGATGCAAGGTCTGGTGTGCGCTAAGTATGTCTATAGATGGTGAATGTTGGAAATGGTGCTTTCTGAGGCTCCTTACAGTCCTCCTTCACCTAGGGTAGAAAGGAAGGGAGACATGTACAGCTGTGCGCTAGTAATTTCAACAGATTGTGAATGTTGGAAATGGTGCTTTCTAAGGCTCCTTACAGTCCTCTTTCACCTAGGGTAGAAAGGAAGGGAGACATGTACAGCTGTGCGCTCATAATATCTACAGATGGTGAATGTTGGAAATGGTGCTTTCTAAGGCTCCTTACAGTCCTCTTTCACCTAGGGTAGAAAAGAAGGGAGACATGTACAGCTGTGCGCTAGTAATGTCTACAGATGGTGAATATTGGAAATGGTGCTTTCTGAGGCTCCTTACAGTTCTTCTTCATCAAGCGTAGAAAGTAATGGAGGCATGGTCAGATGTGCGCTAACTATGTCTATAGATGGTGAATGGTGGAAATTGTGCTTTCTGAGGCTCCTTACAGTCCTCCTTCACCTAGGGTAGAAAGGAAGGGAGAAATGTAAAGCTGTGCGCTAGTAATATCTACAGATGGTGAATGTTGGAAATGGTGCTTTCTGAGGCTCCTTACAGTCCTCCTTCACCTAAGGTAAAAAGGAAGCGAGAATGTACAGCTGTGCGCTAGTAATGTCTACAGATGGTGAATATTGGAAATGGTGCTTTCTGAGGCTCCTTACAGTTCTTCTTCATCAAGCGTAGAGAGTAAGGGAGACAAGGTCAGGTGTGCGCTAACTATGTCTATAGATGGTGAATGTTGGAAATGGTTCTTTCTGAGGCTCCTTACAGTCCTCCATCACCTAGGGTAGAAAGGAAGGGAGACATCTACAGCTGTGCGCTTGTAATGTCTACAGATGGTGAATATTGGAATATTGGAAATGGTGCTTTCTGATGCTCCTTACAGTTCTTCTTCATCAAGCGTAGAAAGTAATGGAGGCAAGGTCAGGTGTGCGCTAACTATGTCTAGAGAAGGTGAATGTAGGAAATGGTGCTTTCTGAGACTCCTTACAGTCCTCCTTCACCTAGTGTAGAAAGGGAGGGAAACATCTACAGCTGTGCGCTAGTAATGTCTGCAGATGGTGAATATTGGAAATGGTGTTTTCTGAGGCTCCTTACAGTTCTTCTTCATCAAGCCTGGAAAGTAAGGGAGGCAAGGTCAGGTGTGCCCTAACTATGTCTAGAGAAGGTGAATGTTAGAAATGGTGCTTTCTGAGGCTCCTGACAGTCCTCCTTCACCTAGGGTAGAGAGGAAGGCAGACATCTACAGCTGTGTGCTAGTAATGTCTACAGATGGTGAATGTTGGAAATGGTGCTTTCTGAGGCTCCTTATGGTTCTTCTTTACCAAGCTTAGCAAGTAATGGAGGCAAGGTCAGGTGTGCGCTAACTATGTCTATAGAAGGTGAATGTAGGAAATGGTGCTTTCTGAGGCTCCTTACAGTCCTCCTTCACCTAGGGTAGAAAGGAAGAGAGACATCTACAGATGTGCGCTAGTAATGTCTACAGATGGTGAATATTGGAAATGGTGCTTTCTGAGGCTCCTTAGAGTTCTTCTTCATCAAGCGTAGAAAGTAAGGGAGGCAAGGTCAGGTGTGCGCTAACTAAGTGTAGAGAAGTTGAATGTTGAAAATGGTGCTTTCTAAGGCTCTTACAGTTCTTCTTCATCAAGCGTAGAAAATAAGGGAGGCAAGGTCATGTGTGCGCTAACTATGTCTAGAGAAGGAGAATGTTGGAAATGGTGCTTTCTAAGGCTCCTTACAGTCCACCTTCACCTAGGGTAGAAAGGGAAGGAGACATGTGCAGCTGTGCGCTAGTAATGTCTACAGATGGTGAATGTTGGAAATGGTGCTTTCTGAGGCTCCTTACAGTCCTCCTTCACCTAGGGTAGAAAGGAAGGGAGACATGTACATCTGTGCGCTAGTAATTTCTACAGATGTTGAATGTTGGAAATGGTGCTTTCTGAGGCTCCTTACAGTCCTCCTTCACCTAGGGTAGAAAGGAAGGGAGACATGTACATCTGTGCGCTAGTAATTTCTACACATAGTGAATGTTGGAAATGGTGCTTTCTAAGGCTCCTTACAGTCCTCTTTCACCTAGGGTAGAAAGGAAGGGAGACATGTACATCTGTGCGCTAGTAATGTCTACAGATGGTGAATATTGTAAATGGTGCTTTCTGAGGCTCCTTACATTCCTCCTTCAAGTAGGGTAGAAAGGAAGGGAGACATGTACATCTGTGCGCTAGTAATGTCTACAGATGGTGAATATTGGAAATGGTGCTTTCTGAGGCTCCTTACAGTCCTCTTTCACCTAGGGTAGAAAGGAAGGGAGACATGAACATCTGTGCGCTAGTAATGTCTACAGATGGTGAATATTGGAAATGGTGCTTTCTAAGGCTCCTTACAGTCCACCTTCACCTAGGGTAGAAAGGAAGGGAGACATGTACATCTGTGCGCTAGTAATGTCTACAGATGGTGAATGTTGGAAATGGTGCTTTCTGAGGCTCCTTACAGTCCTCTTTCACCTAGGGTAGAAAGGAAGGGAGACATGTACATCTGTACGCTAGTAATGTCTACAGATGGTGAATATTGGAAATGGTGCTTTCTGAGGCTCCTTACAGTCCTCCTTCACCTAGGGTAGAAAGAAAGGGAGACATGTACATATGTACGCTAGTAATGTCTACAGATGGTGAATATTGCAAATGGTGCTTTCTGAGGCTCCTTACAGTCCTCCTTCACCTAGGGTAGAAAGGAAGGGAGACATGTACATCTGTGCGCTAGTAATGTCTACAGATGGTGAATGTTGGAAATGGTACTTTCTGAGGCTCCTTACAGTCCTCTTTCACCTAGGGTAGAAAGGAAGGCAGACATGTACATCTGTGAGCTAGTAATTCCTACAGATGGTGAATGTTGGAAATGGTGCTTTCTAAGGCTCCTTACAGTCCTCTTTCACCTAGGGTAGAAAGGAAGGGAGACATGTACATCTGTACGCTAGTAATGACTACAGATGGTGAATATTGGAAATGGTGCTTTCTGAGGCTCCTTACAGTCCTCTTTCACCTAGGGTAGAAAGGAAGGGAGGCATGTACATCTGAGCGCTAGTAATGTCTACAGATTGTGAATGTTGGAAATGATGCTTTCTAAGGCTCCTTACTGTCCTCTTTCACCTAGGGTAGAAAGGAAGGGAGACATGTACATCTGTGCGCTAGTAATTCCTACAGATAGTGAATGTTGGAAATGCTGCCTTCTAAGGCTCCTTACAGTCCTCTTTCACCTAGGGTAGAAAGGAAGGGAGACATGTACATCTGTACGCTAGTAATGACTACAGATGGTGAATATTGGAAATGGTGCTTTCTGAGGCTCCTTACAGTCCTATTTCACCTAGGGTAGAAATGAAGGGAGACATGTACATCTGTACGCTAGTATTGTCTACAGATGGTGAATATTGGAAATGGTGCTTTCTGAGGCTCCTTACAGTCCTATTTCACCTAGGGTAGAAAGGAACGGAGACATGTACATCTGTACGCTAGTAATGACTACAGATGGTGAATATTGGAAATGGTGCTTTCTGAGGCTCCTTACGGTCCTCTTTCACCTAGGGTAGAAAGGAAGGGAGACATGTACATCTGAGCGCTAGTAATGTCTACAGATGGTGAATGTTGGAAATGGTGCTTTCTGAGGCTCCTTACAGTCCTCTTTCACCTAGTGTAGAAACTAAGGGAGACATGTACATCTGTGCGCTAGTAATTCCTACAGATGGTGAATGTTGGAAATGCTGCCTTCTAAGGCTCCTTACAGTCCTCTTTCACCTAGTGTAGAAAGGAAGGGAGACATGTACATCTGTACGCTAGTAATGACTACAGATGGTGAATATTGGAAATGGTGCTTTCTGAGGCTCCTTACAGTCCTATTTCACCTAGGGTAGAAAGGAAGGGAGACATGTACATTTGTGCGCTAGTAATGTCTACAGGTGGTGAATGTAGGAAATGGTGCTTTCTGAGGCTCCTTACAGTCCTCCTTCACCTAGGGTAGAAAGGAAGGGAGACAAGTACATCTGTGCGCTAGTAATTCCTACAGATGGTGAATGTTGGAAATGGTGCTTTCTTAGGCTCCTTACAGTCCTATTTCACCTAGGGTAGATAGGAAGGGAGACATGTACATCTGTACGCTAGTAATGACTACAGATGGTGAATATTGGGAATGGTGCTTTCTGAGGCTCCTTACAGTCCTCCTTCACCTAGGGTAGAAAGGAAGGGAGACATGTACATCTGTACGCTAGTAATGACTACAGATGGTGAATGTTGGAAATGGTGCTTTCTGAGGCTCCTTACAGTCCTATTTCACCTAGGGTAGAAAGGAAGGGAGACATGTACATCTGTACGCTAGTAATGTCTACAGATGGTGAATATTGGAAATGGTGCTTTCTGAGTCTCCTTACAGTCCTCCTTCACCTAGGGTAGAAAGGAAGGGAGACATGTACATCTGTGCGCTAGTAATGTCTACAGATGGTGAATTTTGGAAATGGTGCTTTCTGAGGCTCCTTACAGTCCTCCTTCACCTAGGGTAGAAAGGAAGGGAGACATGTACATCTGTGCGCTAGAAATTCCTACAGATGTTGAATGTTGGAAATGGTGCTTTCTTAGGCTCCTTACAGTCCTATTTCACCTAGGGTAGAAAGGAAGGGAGACATGTACATCTGTGCGCTAGTAATGACTACAGATGGTGAATATTGGAAATGGTGCTTTCTGAGGCTCCTTACAGTCCTCTTTCACCTAGGGTAGAAAGGAAGGGAGACATGTACATCTGAGCGCTAGTAATGTCTACAGATGGTGAATGTTGGAAATGGTGCTTTCTCAGGCTCCTTACAGTCCTATTTCACCTAGGGTAGAAAGGAAGGGAGACATGTACATTTGTGCGCTAGTAATGTCTACAGGTGGTGAATGTTGGAAATGGTGCTTTCTGAGGCTCCTTACAGTCCTCCTTCACCTAGGGTAGAAAGGAAGGGAGACATGTACATCTGTGCGCTAGTAATTCCTACAGATGGTGAATGTTGGAAATGGTGCTTTCTTAGGCTCCTTACAGTCCTATTTCACCTAGGGTAGATAGGAAGGGAGACATGTACATCTGTACGCTAGTAATGACTACAGATGGTGAGTATTGGAAATGCTGCTTTCTGAGGCTCCTAACAGTCCTCCTTCACCTAGGGTAGAAAGGAAGGTAGACATGTACATCTGTACGCTAGTAATGACTACAGATGGTGAATGTTGGAAATGGTGCTTTGTGAGGCTCCTTACAGTCCTATTTCGCCTAGGGTAGAAAGGAAGGGAGACATGTACATCTGTATGCTAGTAATGTCTACAGATGGTGAATATTGGAAATGGTGCTTTCTGAGTCTCCTTACAGTCCTCCTTCACCTAGGGTAGAAAGGAAGGGAGACATGTACATCTGTGCGCTAGTAATGTCTACAGATGGTGAATATTGGAAATGGTGCTTTCTGAGGCTCCTTACAGTCCTCCTTCACCTAGGGTAGAAAGGAAGGGAGACATGTACATCTGTGCGCTAGTAATTCCTACAGATGGTGAATGTTGGAAATGGTGCTTTCTTAGGCTCCTTACAGTCCTATTTCACCTAGGGTAGAAAGGAAAGGAGACATGTACATCTGTACGCTAGTAATTCCTACAGATGGTGAATGTTGGAAATGGTGCTTTCTTAGGCTCCTTACAGTCCTATTTCACCTAGGGTAGATAGGAAGGGAGACATGTACATCTGTACGCTAGTAATGACTACTGATGGTGAATATTGGAAATGGTGCTTTCTGAGTCTCCTTACAGTCCTCCTTCACCTAGGGTAGAAAGGAAGGGAGACATGTACATCTGTGCGCTAGTAATGTCTACACGTGGTGAATGTTGGAAATGGTGCTTTCTGAGGCTCCTTACTGTCCTCCTTCACCTAGGGTAGAAAGGAAGGGAGACATGTACATCTGTGCGCTAGTAATTCCTACAGATGGTGAATGTTGGAAATGGTGCTTTCTTAGGCTCCTTACAGTCCTATTTCACCTAGGGTAGAAAGGAAGGGAGACATGTACATCTGTACGCTAGTAATGACTACAGATGGTGAACATTGGAAATGGTGCTTTCTGAGGCTCCTTACAGTCCTCTTTCACCTAGGGTAGAAAGGAAGGGAGACATGTACATCTGAGCGCTAGTAATGTCAACAGATGGTGAATGTTGGAAATGGTGCTTTCTGAGGCTCCTTACAGTCCTCCTTCACCTAGGGTAGAAAGGAAGGGAGACATGTACATCTGTACGCTAGTAATGTCTACATATGGTGAATATTGGAAATGGTGCTTTCTGAGGCTCCTTACAGTCCTCCTTCCCCTAGGGTAGAAAGGAAGGTAGACATGTACATCTGTGCGCTAGTAATGTGTACAGATGGTGAATGTTATAAATTGTGCTTTCTGAGGCTCCTTACAGTCCTCCTTCCCCTAGGGTAGAAAGGAAGGGAGACATGTACATCTGAGAGCTAGTAATGTCTACAGATGGTGAATATTGGAAATGGTTCTTTCTGAGGCTCCTTACAGTCCTCCACCACCTAGGGTAGAAAGGAATGGAGACATGTACATCTGTGCGCTAGTAATGTCTACAGATGGTGAATATTGGAAATGGTGCTTTCTAAGGCTCCTTACAGTCCTCCTTCACCTAGGGTGGAAAGGAAGGGAGGCTTGTACATCTGTGCGCTAGTAATGTCTACAGATGGTGAATATTGGAAATGGTGCTTTCTAAGGCTCCTTACAGTCCTTTTTCACCTAGGGTAGAAAGGAAGGGAGACATGTACATCTGTGCGCTAGTAATTTCTACAGATGGTGAATGTTGGAAATGGTGCTTTCTAAGGCTCCTTACAGTCCTCTTTCACCTAGGGTACAAAGGAAGAGAGACATGTACATCTGTGCGCTAGTAATTCCTACAGATGGTGAATGTTGGAAATGGTGCTTTCTAAGGCTCCTTACAGTCCTCTTTCACCTAGGGTAAAAAGGAAGGGAGACATGTACATCTGTGCGCTAGTAATGTCTACAGATGGTGAATATTGGAAATGGTGCTTTCTGAGGCTCCTTACAGTCTTCCTTCACCTAGGGTAGAAAGGAAGGGAGACACGTACATCTGATCGCTAGTAATTTTTACAGATGGTGAATGTTGGAAATGGTGCTTTCTGAGGCTCCTTACAGTCCTCTTTCACCTAGGGTAGAAAGGAAGGGAGACATGTACATCTGTGCGCTACTAATTTCTACAGATGGTGAATGTTGGAAATGGTGCTTTCTAAGGCTCCTTACAGTCCTCTTTCACCTAGGGTAGAAAGGAAGGGAGTCATGTACATCTGTGCGCTAGTAATGTCTACAGATGGTGAATATTGGAAATGGTGCTTTCTGAGGCTCCTTACAGTCCTCCTTCACCTAGGGTAGAAAGGAAGGGAGACATGTACATCTGTGCGCTAGTAATGTCTACAGATGGTGAATGTTGGAAATGGTGCTTTCTCTGGCTCCTTACAGTCCTCTTTCACCTAGGGTAGAAAGGAAGGGAGACATGTACATCTGTGCGCTAGTAATGTCTACAGATGGCGAATGTTGGATATGGTGCTTTCTGAGGCTCCTTACAGTCCTCCTTCACCTAGGGTAGAAAGGAAGGGAGACATGTACATCTGTGCGCTAGTAATTTCTACAGATGGTGAATGTTGGAAATGGTGCTTTCTGAGGCTCCTTACAGTCCTCCTTCACCTAGGGTAGAAACGAAGGGAGACATGTACATCTGTGCGCTAGTAATGTCTACAGATGGTGAATGTTGGAAATGGTGCTTTCTGAGGCTCCTTACAGTCCTCCTTCACCTAGGGTAGAAAGGAAGGGAGACATGTACATCTGTGCGCTAGTAATTTCTACAGATGGTGAATGTTGGAAATGGTGCTTTCTAAGGCTCCTTACAGTCCTCATTCACCTAGGGTAGAAAGGAAGGGAGACATGTACATCTGTGTGCTAGTAATGTCTACAGATGGAGAATATTGGAAATGGTGCTTTCTGAGGCTCCTTACAGTCCTCCTTCACCTAGGGTAGAAAGGAAGGGAGACATGTACATCTGTGCGCTAGTAATGTCTACAGATGGTGAATGTTGGAAATGGTGCTTTCTGAGGCTCCTTACAGTCCTCCTTCACCTAGGGTAGAAAGGAAGGGAGATATGTACATCTGTGTGCTAGTAATTTCTACAGATGGTGAATGTTGGAAATGGTGCTTTATAAGGCTCCTTACAGTCCTCTTTCACCTAGGGTAGAAAGGAAGGGAGACATGTACATCTGTGCGCCAGTAATGTCTACAGATGGTGAATATTGGAAATGGTGCTTTCTAAGGCTCCTTACAGTCCTCTTTCACCTAGGGTAGAAAGGAAGGGAGACATGTACATCTGTGCGCTAGTAATGTCTACAGATAGTGAATATTAGAAATGGTGCTTTGTGAGGCTCCTTACAGTCCTCCTTCACCTAGGGTAGAAAGGAAGGGAGACATGTACATCTGTGCGCTAGTAATGTCTACAGATGGTGAATATTGGAAATGGTGCTTTCTGAGGCTCCTTACAGTCCTCTTTCACCTAGGGTAGAAAGGAAGGGAGACATGTACATCTGTGCGCTAGTAATGTCTACAGATGGTGAATATTGGAAATGGTGCTTTCTAAGGCTCCTTACAGTCCTCCTTCACCTACGGTAGAAAGGATGGGAGACATGTACATCTGTGCGCTAGTAATGTCTACAGATGGTGAATGTTGGAAATGGTGCTTTGTGAGGCTCCTTACAGTCCTCCTTCACCTAGGGTAGAAAGGAAGGGAGACATGTACATCTGTGCGCTAGTAATGTCTACAGATGGTGAATATTGGAAATGGGGCTTTCTAAGGCTCCTTACAGTCCTCTTTAACCTAGGGTAGAAAGGAAGGGAGACATGTACATCTGTGCGCTAGTAATGTCTACAGATGGTGAATATTGGAAATGGTGCTTTCTGAGGCTCCTTACAGTCCTCCTTCACCTAGGGTATAAAGGAAGGGAGACATGTACATCTGTGCGCTAGTAATGTCTACAGATAGTGAATATTGGAAATGGTGCTTTGTGAGGCTCCTTACAGTCCTCCTTCACCTAGGGTAGAAAGGAAGGCAGACATGTACATCTGTGCGCTAGTAATGTCTACAGATGGTTAATATTGGAAATGGTGCTTTCTAAGGCTCCTTACAGTCCTCTTTCACCTAGGGTAGAAAGGAAGGGAGACATGTACATCTGTGCGCTAGTAATGTCTACAGATGGTGAATATTGGAAATGGTGCTTTCTAAGGCTCCTTACAGTCCTCTTTCACCTAGGGTAGAAAGGAAGGGAGACATGTACATCTGTGCTCTAGTAATTCCTACAGATGGTGAATGTTGGAAATGGTGCTTTCTAAGGTTCCTTACAGTCCTCTTTCACCTAGGGTAGAAAGGAAGGGAGACATGTACATCTGTGCGCTAGTAATTTCTACAGATGGTGAATGTTGGAAATGGTGTTTTCTAAGACTCCTTACAGTCCTCTTTCACCTAGGGTAGAAAGGAAGGGAGACATGTACATCTGTGCGCTAGTAATTTCTACAGATGGTGAATGTAGGAAATGGTGCTTTCTAAGGCTCCTTACAGTCCTCTTTCACCTAGGGTAGAAAGGAAGGGAGACATGTACATCTGTGCGCTAGTAATGTCTACAGATGGTGAATGTTGGAAATGGTGCTTTCTGAGGATACTTACAGTCCTCCTTCACCTAGGGTAGAAAGGAAGGGAGACATGTACATCTGTGCGCTAGTAATTTCTACAGATGATGAATGTTGGAAATGGTGCTTTCTAAGGCTCCTTACAGTCCTCTTTCACCTAGGGTAGAAAGGAAGGGAGACATGTACATCTGTGCACTAGTAATGTCTACAGTTGGTGAATATTGGAAATGGTGCTTTCTGAGGCTCCTTACAGTCCTCCTTCACCTAGGGTAGAAAGGAAGGGAGACATGTACATCTGTGCGCTAATAATTTCTACAGATGGTGAATGTTGGAAATGGTGCTTTCTAAGGCTCCTTACAGTCCTCTTTCACCCAGGGTAGAAAGGAAGGGAGACATCTACAGCTGTGCGCTAGTAATGTCTACAAATGGTGAATATTGGAAATGGTGCTTTCTGAGGCTCATTACAGTCCTCCTTCACCTAGGGTAGAAAGGAAGGGAGACATGTACATCTGTGCGCTAGTAATGTGTACAGATGGTGAATATTGGAAATGGTGCTTCCTGAGGCTCCTTACAGTTCTTCTTCATCATGCGTAGAAAATAAGGGAGGCAAGGTCATGTGTGCGCTAACTATGTCTAGAGAAGGAGAATGTTGGAAATGGTGCTTTCTGTGGCTCCTTACAGTCCTCCTTCACCTACGGTAGAAAGGAAGGGAGACATCTACAGCTGTGCGCTAGTAATGTCTACAGATGGTGAATATTGGAAATGGTGCTTTCAGAGGCTCCTTACAGTTCTTCTTCATCAAGCGTAGAAAATAAGGGAGGCAAGGTCAGGTGTGCGCTAAATATGTCTAGAGAAGGAGAATGTTGGAAATGGTGCTTTCTGAGGCTCCTTACAGTCCTCGTCCACCTAGTTTAGAAAGGAAGGGAGACATGTACATCTGTGCGCTAGAAATTTCTACAGATGGTGAATGTTGGAAACGGTGCTTTCTGAGGCTCCTTACAGTCCTCCTTCACCTAGTGTAGAAAGGAAGGGAGACATGTACATCTGTGCGCTAATAATGTCTACAGATGGTGAATGTTGTAAATGGTGCTTTCTGAGGCTCCTTACAGTCCTCTTTCACCTAGGGTAGAAAGGAAGGGAGACATGTACATCTGTGCGCTAGTAATGTCTACAGATGGTGAATGTTGGAAATGGTGCTTTCTGAGGCTCCTTACAGTCCTCCTTCACCTAGGGTAGAAAGGAAGGGAGACATGTACATCTGTGCGCTAATAATGTCTACAGATGGTGAATGTTGTAAATGGTGCTTTCTGAGGCTCCATACAGTCCTCTTTCACCTAGGGTAGAAAGGAAGGGAGACATGTACATCTGTGCGCTAGTAATGTCTACAGATGGTGAATGTTGGAAATGGTGCTTTCTGAGGCTCCTTACAGTCCTCCTTCACCTAGGGTAGAAAGGAAGGGAGACATGTACATCTGTGCGCTAGTAATGTCTACAGATGGTGAATATTGGAAATGGTGCTTTCTAAGGCTCCTTACAGTCCTCTTTCACCTAGGGTAGAAAGGAAGGGAGACATGTACATCTGTGCGCTAGTAATGTCTACAGATGGTGAATGTTGGCAATGGTGCTTTCTAAGGCTCCTTACAGTCCTCTTTCACCTAGGGTAGAAAGGAAGGGAGACATGTACATCTGTGCGCTAGTAATGTCTACAGATGGTGAATGTTGGAAATGGTGCTTTCTAAGGCTCCTTACAGTCCTCTTTCACCTAGGGTAGAAAGGAAGGGAGACATGTAAATCTGTGCGCTAGTAATGTCTACAGATGGTGAATGTTGGAAATGGTGCTTTCTGAGGATACTTACAGTCCTCCTTCACCTAGGGTAGAAAGGAAGGGAGACATGTACAACTGTGCGCTAATAATGTCTACAGATGGTGAATGTTGGAAATGGTGCTTTCTAAGGCTCCTTACAGTCCTCTTTCACCTAGGGTAGAAAGGAAGGGAGACATGTACATCTGTGCGCTAGTAATGTCTACAGATGGTGAATGTTGGAAATGGTGCTTTCTTAGGCTCCTTACAGTCCTATTTCACCTAGGGTAGAAAGGAAGGGAGACATGTACATCTGTGCGCTAGTAATGTCTACAGATAGTGAATATTGGAAATGGTGCTTTGTGAGGCTCCTTACAGTCCTCCTTCACCTAGCGTAGAAAGGAAGGGAGACATGTACATCTGTGCGCTAGTAATGTCTACAGATGGTGAATGTTGGAAATGGTGCTTTCTAAGGCTCCTTACAGTCCTCTTTCACCTAGGGTAGAAAGGAAGGGAGACATGTACATCTGTGCGCTAGTAATGTCTACAGATGGTGAATATTGGTAATGGTGCTTTCTAAGGCTCCTTACAGTCCTCCTTCACCTAGGGTAGAAAGGAAGGGAGATATGTACATCTGTGTGCTAGTAATGTCTACAGATGGTGAATATTGGAAATGGTGCATTCTAAGGCTTCTTACAGTCCTCTTTCACCTAGGGTAGAAAGGAAGGGAGACATGTACATCTGTGCGCTAGTAATGTCTACAGATAGTGAATATTGGAAATGGTGCTTTCTAAGGCTCCTTACAGTCCTCATTCACCTAGGGTAGAAAGGAAGGGAGACATGTGCATCTGTGCGCTAGTAATGTCTACAGATGGTGAATATTGGAAATGGTGCTTTCTGAGGCTCCTTACAGTCCTCTTTCACCTAGGGTAGAAAGGAAGGGAGACATGTACATCTGTGCGCTAGTAATGTCTACAGATGGTGAATATTGGAAATGGTGCTTTCTAAGGCTCCTTACTGTCCTCCTTCACCTAGGGTAGAAAGGAAGGGAGACATGTACATCTGTACGCTAGTAATGTCTACAGATAGTGAATATTGGAAATGGTGCTTTGTGAGGCTCCTTACAGTCCTCCTTCACCTAGGGTAGAAAGGAAGGGAGACATGTACATCTGTGCGCTAGTAATGTCTACAGATGGTGAATATTGGAAATGGTGCTTTCTAAGGCTCCTTACAGTCCTCCTTCACCTAGGGTAGAAAGGAAGGGAGACATGTACATCTGTGCGCTAGTAATGTCTACAGATGGTGAATGTTGGAAATGGTGCTTTGTGAGGCTCCTTACAGTCCTCTTTCACCTAGGGTAGAAAGGAAGGGAGACATGTACATATGTGCGCTAGTAATGTCTACAGATGGTGAATATTGGAAATGGTGCTTTCTAAGGCTCCTTACAGTCCTCTTTCACCTAGGGTAGAAAGGAAGGGAGACATGTACATCTGTGCGCTAGTAATGTCTACTGATAGTGAATATTGGAAATGGTGCTTTGTGAGGCTCGTTACAGTCCTCCTTCACCTAGGGTAGAAAGGAAGGGAGACATGTACATCTGTGCTCTAGTAATTCCTACAGATGGTGAATGTTGGAAATGGTGCTTTCTAAGGTTCCTTACAGTCCTCTTTCACCTAGGGTAGAAAGGAAGGGAGACATGTACATCTGTGCGCTAGTAATTTCTACAGATGGTGAATGTTGGAAATGGTGCTTTCTAAGGCTCCTTACAATCCTCTTTCACCTAGGGTAGAAAGGAAGGGAGACATGTACATCTGTGCGCTAGTAATTTCTACAGATGGTGAATGTAGGAAATGGTGCTTTCTAAGGCTCCTTACAGTCCTCTTTCACCTAGGGTAGAAAGGAAGGGAGACATGTACATCTGTGCGCTAGTAATGTCTACAGATGGTGAATGTTGGAAATGGTGCTTTCTGAGGATACTTACAGTCCTCCTTCACCTAGGGTAGAAAGGAAGGGAGACATGTACATCTGTGCGCTAGTAATTTCTACAGATGATGAATGTTGGAAATGGTGCTTTCTAAGGCTCCTTACAGTCCTCTTTCACCTAGGGTAGAAAGGAAGGGAGACATGTACATCTGTGCACTAGTAATGTCTACAGTTGGTGAATATTGGAAATGGTGCTTTCTGAGGCTCCTTACTGTCCTCCTTCACCTAGGGTAGAAAGGAAGGGAGACATGTACATCTGTGTGGTAGTAATGCCTACAGATGGTGAATGTTGGAAATGGTGCTTTCTGAGGCTCCTTACAGTCCTCCTTCACCTAGGGTAGAAAGGAAGGGAGACATGTACATCTGTGCGCTAGTAATTTCTACAGATGGCGAATATTGGAAATGGTGCTTTCTGAGGCTCCTTACAGTCCTCCTTCACCTAGGGTAGAAAGGAAGGGAGACATGTACATCTGTGCGCTAGTAATTTCTACAGATTGTGAAAATTGGAAATGGTGCTTTGTGAGGCTCCTTACAGTCCTCCTTCACCTAGGGTAGAAAGGAAAGGAGACATGTACATCTGTGCGCTAATAATTTCTACAGATGGTGAATGTTGGAAATGGTGTTTTCTAAGGCTCCTTACAGTCCTCTTTCACCTAGGGTAGAAAGGAAGGGAGACATGTACATCTGTGCGCTAGTAATGTCTACAGATGGTGAATATTGGAAATGGTGCTTTCTGAGGCTCCTTACAGTCCTCCTTCACCTAGGGTAGAAAGGAAGGGAGACATGTACATCTGTGCGCTAATAATTTCTACAGATGGTGAATGTTGGAAATGGTGCTTTCTAAGGCTCCTTACAGTCCTCTTTCACCTAGGGTAGAAAGGAAGGGAGACATCTACAGCTGTGCGCTAGTAATGTCTACAGATGGTGAATATTGGAAATGGTGCTTTCTGAGGCTCATTACAGTCCTCCTTCACCTAGGGTAGAAAGGAAGGGAGACATGTACATCTGTGCGCTAGTAATGTGTACAGATGGTGAATATTGGAAATGGTGCTTCCTGAGGCTCCTTACAGTTCTTCTTCATCATGCGTAGAAAATAAGGGAGGCAAGGTCATGTGTGCGCTAACTATGTCTAGAGAAGGAGAATGTTGGAAATGGTGCTTTCTGTGGCTCCTTACAGTCCTCCTTCACCTACGGTAGAAAGGAAGGGAGACATCTACAGCTGTGCGCTAGTAATGTCTACAGATGGTGAATATTGGAAATGGTGCTTTCAGAGGCTCCTTACAGTTCTTCTTCATCAAGCGTAGAAAATAAGGGAGGAAAGGTCAGGTGTGCGCTAACTATGTCTAGAGAAGGAGAATGTTGGAAATGGTGCTTTCTGAGGCTCCTTACAGTCCTCCTCCACCTAGTTTAGAAAGGAAGGGAGACATGTACATCTGTGCGCTAGTAATGTCTACAGATGGTGAATATTGGGAATGGTGCTTTCTAAGGCTCCTTACAGTCCTCTTTCACCTAGGGTAGAAAGGAAGGGAGACATGTACATCTGTGCGCTAGTAATGTCTACAGATGGTGAATATTGGAAATGGTGCTTTCTAAGGCTCCTTACAGTCCTCTTTCACCTAGGGTAGAAAGGAAGGGAGATATGTACATCTGTGCGCTAGTAATGTCTACAGATAGTGAATATTGGAAATGGTGCTTTGTGAGGCTCCTTACAGTCCTCCTTCACCTAGGGTAGAAAGGAAGGGAGACATGTACATCTGTGCGCTAGTAATGTCTACAGATGGTGAATGTTGGAAATGGTGCTTTCTTAGGCTCCTTACAGTCCTATTTCACCTAGGGTAGAAAGGAAGGGAGACATGTACATCTGTGCGCTAGTAATGTCTACAGATAGTGAATATTGGAAATGGTGCTTTGTGAGGCTCCTTACAGTCCTCATTCACCTAGCGTAGAAAGGAAGGGAGACATGTACATCTGTGCGCTAGTAATGTCTACAGATGGTGAATGTTGGAAATGGTGCTTTCTAAGGCTCCTTACAGTCCTCTTTCACCTAGGGTAGAAAGGAAGGGAGACATGTACATCTGTGCGCTAGTAATGTCTACAGATGGTGAATATTGGAAATGGTGCTTTCTAAGGCTCCTTACAGTCCTCCTTCACCTAGGGTAGAAAGGAAGGGAGACATGTACATCTGTACGCTAGTAATGTCTACAGATAGTGAATATTGGAAATGGTGCTTTGTGAGGCTCCTTACAGTCCTCCTTCACCTAGGGTAGAAAGGAAGGGAGACATGTACATCTGTGCGCTAGTAATGTCTACAGATGGTGAATATTGGAAATGGTGCTTTCTAAGGCTCCTTACAGTCCTCCTTCACCTAGGGTAGAAAGGAAGGGAGACATGTACATCTGTGCGCTAGTAATGTCTACAGATGGTGAATGTTGGAAATGGTGCTTTGTGAGGCTCCTTACAGTCCTCCTTCACCTAGGGTAGAAAGGAAGGGAAACATGTACATCTGTGCGCTAGTAATGTCTACAGATGGTGAATATTGGAAATGGTGCTTTCTAAGGCTCCTTACAGTCCTCTTTCACCTAGGGTAGAAAGGAAGGGAGACATGTACATCTGTGCGCTAGTAATGTCTACAGATGGTGAATATTGGAAATGGTGCTTTCTGAGGCTCCTTACAGTCCTCCTTCACCTAGGGTAGAAAGGAAGGGAGACATGTACATCTGTGCGCTAGTAATGTCTACAGATGGTGAATGTTGGAAATGGTGCTTTCTGAGGCTCCTTACAGTCCTCCTTCATCTAGGGTAGAAAGGAAGGGAGATATGTACATCTGTGTGCTAGTAATTTCTACAGATGGTGAATGTTGGAAATGGTGCTTTCTAAGGCTCCTTACAGTCCTCTTTCACCTAGGGTAGAAAGGAAGGGAGACATGTACATCTGTGCGCTAGTAATGTCTACAGATGGTGAATATTGGAAATGGTGCTTTCTGAGGCTCCTTACAGTCCTCTTTCACCTAGGGTAGAAAGGAAGGGAGACATGTACATCTGTGCGCTAGTAATGTCTACAGATAGTGAATATTGGAAATGGTGCTTTGTGAGGCTCCTTACAGTCCTCCTTCACCTAGGGTAGAAAGGAAGGGAGACATGTACATCTGTGCGCTAGTAATGTCTACAGATGGTGAATATTGGAAATGGTGCTTTCTAAGGCTCCTTACAGTCCTGTTTCACCTAGGGTAGAAAGGAAGGGAGACATGTACATCTGTGCTCTAGTAATTCCTACAGATGGTGAATGTTGGAAATGGTGCTTTCTAAGGTTCCTTACAGTCCTCTTTCACCTAGGGTAGAAAGGAAGGGAGACATGTACATCTGTGCCCTAGTAATTTCTACAGATGGTGAATGTTGGAAATGGTGCTTTCTAAGGCTCCTTACAGTCCTCTTTCACCTAGGGTAGAAAGGAAGGGAGACATGTACATCTGTGCGCTAGTAATTTCTACAGATGGTGAATGTAGGAAATGGTGCTTTCTAAGGCTCCTTACAGTCCTCTTTCAACTAGGGTAGAAAGGAAGGGAGACATGTACATCTGTGCGCTAGTAATGTCTACAGATGGTGAATGTTGGAAATGGTGCTTTCTGAGGATACTTACAGTCCTCCTTCACCTAGGGTAGAAAGGAAGGGAGACATGTACATCTGTGCGCTAGTAATTTCTACAGATGATGAATGTTGGAAATGGTGCTTTCTAAGGCTCCTTACAGTCCTCTTTCACCTAGGGTAGAAAGGAAGGGAGACATGTACATCTGTGCACTAGTAATGTCTACAGTTGGTGAATATTGGAAATGGTGCTTTCTGAGGCTCCTTACTGTCCTCCTTCACCTAGGGTAGAAAGGAAGGGAGACATGTACATCTGTGTGGTAGTAATGTCTACAGATGGTGAATGTTGGAAATGGTGCTTTCTGAGGCTCCTTACAGTCCTCCTTCACCTAGGGTAGAAAGGAAGGGAGACATGTACATCTGTGCGCTAGTAATTTCTACAGATGGCGAATATTGGAAATGGTGCTTTCTGAGGCTCCTTACAGTCCTCCTTCACCTAGGGTAGAAAGGAAGGGAGACATGTACATCTGTGCGCTAGTAATTTCTACAGATTTTGAAAATTGGAATTGGTTCTTTGTGAGGCTCCTTACAATCCTCCTTCACCTAGGGTAGAAAGGAAAGGAGACATGTACATCTGTGCGCTAATAATTTCTACAGATGGTGAATGTTGGAAATGGTGTTTTCTAAGGCTCCTTACAGTCCTCTTTCACCTAGGGTAGAAAGGAAGGGAGACATGTACATCTGTGCGCTAGTAATGTCTACAGATGGTGAATATTGGAAATGGTGCTTTCTGAGGCTCCTTACAGTCCTCCTTCACCTAGGGTAGAAAGGAAGGGAGACATGTACATCTGTGCGCTAATAATTTCTACAGATGGTGAATGTTGGAAATGGTGCTTTCTAAGGCTCCTTACAGTCCTCTTTCACCTAGGGTAGAAAGGAAGGGAGACATCTACAGCTGTGCGCTAGTAATGTCTACAGATGGTGAATATTGGAAATGGTGCTTTCTGAGGCTCATTACAGTCCTCCTTCACCTAGGGTAGAAAGGAAGGGAGACATGTACATCTGTGCGCTAGTAATGTGTACAGATGGTGAATATTGGAAATGGTGCTTCCTGAGGCTCCTTACAGTTCTTCTTCATCATGCGTAGAAAATAAGGGAGGCAAGGTCATGTGTGCGCTAACTATGTCTAGAGAAGGAGAATGTTGGAAATGGTGCTTTCTGTGGCTCCTTACAGTCCTCCTTCACCTAGGGTAGAAAGGAAGGGAGACATGTACATCTGTGCGCTAGTAATGTCTACAGATGGTGAATGTTGGAAATGGTGCTTTCTAAGGCTCCTTACAGTCCTCTTTCACCTAGGGTAGAAAGGAAGGGAGACATGTACATCTGTGCGCTTGTAATGTCTACAGATGGTGAATGTTGGAAATGGTGCTTTCTAAGGCTCCTTACAGTCCTCTTTCACCTAGGGTAGAAAGGAAGGGAGACATGTACATCTGTGCGCTAGTAATGTCTACAGATGGTGAATGTTGGAAATGGTGCTTTCTAAGGCTCCTTACAGTCCTCTTTCACCTAGGGTAGAAAGGAAGGGAGACATGTACATCTGTGCGCTAGTAATGTCTACAGATGGTGAATGTTGGAAATGGTGCTTTCTGAGGCTCCTTACAGTCCTCCTTCACCTAGGGTAGAAAGGAACGGAGACATGTACAACTGTGCGCTAATAATGTCTACAGATGGTGAATGTTGGAAATGGTGCTTTCTAAGGCTCCTTACAGTCCTCTTTCACCTAGGGTAGAAAGGAAGGGAGACATGTACATCTGTGCGCTAGTAATGTCTACAGATGGTGAATGTTGGAAATGGTGCTTTCTGAGGCTCCTTACAGTCCTCCTTCACCTAGGGTAGAAAGGAAGGGAGACATGTACAACTGTGCGCTAATAATGTCTACAGATGGTGAATGTTGGAAATGGTGCTTTCTAAGGCTCCTTACAGTCCTCTTTCACCTAGGGTAGAAAGGAAGGGAGACATGTACATCTGTGCGCTAGTAATGTCTACAGATGATGAATGTTGGAAATGGTGCTTTCTGAGGCTCCTTACAGTCCTCCTTCACCTAGGGTAGAAAGGAAGGGAGACATGTACAACTGTGCGCTAGTAATTTCTACAGATGGTGAATGTTGGAAATGGTGCTTTCTAAGGCTCCTTACAGTCCTCTTTCACCTAGGGTAGAAAGGAAAGGAGACATGTACATCTGTGCGCTAGTAATGTCTACAGATGGTGAATATTCGAAATGGTGCTTTGTGAGGCTCCTTACAGTCCTCCTTCACCTAGTGTAGAAAGGAAGGGAGACATGTACATCTGTGCGCTAATAATGTATACAGATGGTGAATGTCGGAAATGGTGCTTTTTAAGGCTCCTTACAGTCCTCTTTCACCTAGGGTACAAAGGAAGGGAGACATGTACATCTGTGCGCTAGTAATGTCTACAGATGGTGAATGTTGGAAATTGTGCTTTCTGAGGCTCCTTACAGTCCTCCTTCACCTAGGGTAGAAAGGAAGGGAGACATGTACATCTGTGCGCTAGTAATGTCTACAGATGGTGAATGTTGGAAATGGTGCTTTCTAAGGCTCCTTACAGTCCTTTTTCACCTAGGGTAGAAAGGAAGGGAGACATGTACATCTGTGCGCTAGTAATGTCTACAGATGGTGAATGTTGGAAATGGTGCTTTCTGAGGCTCCTTACAGTCCTCCTTCACCTAGGGTAGAAAGGAAGGGAGACATGTACATCTGTGCGCTAGTAATGTCTACAGATGGTGAATGTTGGAAATGGTGCTTTCTAAGGCTCCTTACAGTCCTCTTTCACCTAGGGTAGAAAGGAAGGGAGACATGTACATCTGTGCGCTAGTAATGTCTACAGATGGTGAATGTTGTAAATGGTGCTTCCTGAGGCTCCTTACAGTCCTCCTTCACCTAGGGTAGAAAGGAAGGGAGACATGTACATCTGTGCGCTAATAATGTCTACAGATGGTGAATGTTGTAAATGGTGCTTTCTGAGGCTCCTTACAGTCCTCTTTCACCTAGGGTAGAAAGGAAGGGAGACATGTACATCTGTGCGCTAGTAATGTCTACAGATGGTGAATGTTGGAAATGGTGCTTTCTAATGCTCCTTACAGTCCTCTTTCACCTAGGGTAGAAAGGAAGGGAGACATGTACATCTGTGCGCTAGTAATGTCTACAGATGGTGAACGTTGTAAATGGTGCTTTCTGAGGCTCCTAACAGTCCTCCTTCACCTAGGGTAGAAAGGAAGGGAGACATGTACATCTGTGCGCGTGTAATGTCTACAGATGGTGAATGTTGTAAATGGTGCTTTCTGAGGCTCCTTACAGTCCTCTTTCACCTAGGGTAGAAAGGAAGGGAGAAATGTACATCTGTGCGCTAGTAATGTCTACAGATGGTGAATGTTGGAAATGGTGCTTTCTGAGGCTCCTTACAGTCCTCCTTCACCTAGGGTAGAAAGGAAGGGAGACATGTACAACTGTGCGCTAGTAATTTCTACAGATGGTGAATGTTGTAGATGGTGCTTTCTGAGGCTCCTTACAGTCCTCTTTCACCTAGGGTAGAAATTAAGGGAGACATCCTTAGCTGTGCGCTAGTAATGTCTACAGATGGTGAATATTGGAAATGGTGCTTTCTGAGGCTCCTTACAGTTCTTCTTCATCAAGCATAGAAAATAAGGGAGGCAAGGTCATGTGTGCGCTAACTATGTCTAGAGAAGGAGAATGTTGGAAATGGTGCTTTCTGAGGCTCCTTACAGTCCTCCTTCACCTAGGGTAGAAAGGAAGGGAGACATCTACAGCTGTGCGCTAGTAATGTCTACAGATGCTGAATATTGGAAATGGTGCTTTCTGAGGCTCCTTACAGTCCTCTTTCACCTAGGGTAGAAAGGAAGGGAGACATGTACAGCTGTGCATTAGTAATGTCTACAGATGGTGAATATTGGAAATGGTGCTTTGTGAGGCTCCTTACAGTCCTCTTTCACCTAGGGTAGAAAGGAAGGGAGACATGTACAGCTGTGCATTAGTAATGTCTAGAGATGGTGAATGTTGGAAATGGTGCTTTCCGAGGCTCCTTACAGTCCTCCTTCACCTAGGGTAGAAAGGAAGGGAGACATGTACATCTGTGCGCTAGTAATTTCTACAGATGGTGAATGTTGGAAATGGTGCTTTCTAAGGCTCCTTACAGTCCTCTTTCACCTAGGGTAGATAGGAAGGGAGACATCTACAGCTGTGCGCTAGTAATGTCTACAGATGGTGAATATTCGAAATGGTGCTTTGTGAGGCTCCTTACAGTCCTCCTTCACCTAGGGTAGAAAGGAAGGGAGACATGTACATCTGTGGTGAATGTTGGAAATGGTGCTTTCTGAGGCTCCTTACAGTCCTCCTTCACCTAGGGTAGAAAGGAAGGTAGACATGTACATCTGTGCGCTAGTAATTTGTACAGATGGTGAATGTTGGAAATGGTGCTTTCTAAGGCTCCTTACAGTCCTCATTCACCTAGGGTAGATAGGAAGGGAGACATCTACAGCTGTGCGCTAGTAATGTCTACAGATGGTGAATATTGGAAATGGTGCTTTGTGAGGCTCCTTACAGTCCTCCTTCACCTAGGGTAGAAAGGAAGGGAGACATGTACATCTGTGCGCTAGTAATTTCTACAGATGGTGAATGTTGGAAATGGTGCTTTCTAAGGCTCCTTACTGTCCTCTTTCACCTAGGGTAGAAAGGACGGGAGACATGTACAGCTGTGCATTAGTAATGTCTACAGATGGTGAATATTGGAAATGGTGCTTTGTGAGGCTCCTTACAGTCCTCTTTCACCTAGGGTAGAAAGGAAGGGAGACATGTACAGCTGTGCATTAGTAATGTCTACAGATGGTGAATGTTGGAAATGGTGCTTTCTGAGGCTCCTTACAGTCCTCCTTCACCTAGGGTAGAAAGGAAGCGAGACATGTACATCTGTGCGCTAGTAATTTCTACAGATGGTGAATGTTGGAAATGGTGCTTTCTAAGGCTCCTTACAGTCCTCTTTCACCTAGGGTAGATAGGAAGGGAGACATCTACAGCTGTGCGCTAGTAATGTCTACTATGGTGAATATTGGAAACGGTGCTTTGTGAGGCTCCTTACAGTCCTCCTTCACCTAGGGTAGAAAGGAAGGGAGACATGTACATCTGTGCGCTAATAATTTCTACAGATGGTGAATGTTGGAAATGGTGCTTTCTAAGGCTCCTTACAGTCCTCCTTCACCTAGGGTAGAAAGGAAGGGAGACATGTACATCTGTGCGCTAGTAATGTCTACAGATGGTGAATATTGGAAATGGTGCTTTGTGAGGCTCCTAACAGTCCTCCTTCACCTAGGGTAGAAAGGAAGGGAGACATGTACATCTGTGCGCTAGTAATTTCTACAGATGGTGAATGTTGGAAATCGTGCTTTCTAAGGCTCCTTACAGTCCTCTTTCACCTAGGGTAGATAGGAAGGGAGACATCTACAGCTGTGCGCTAGTAATTTCACACAGATGGTGAATATTGGAAATGGTGCTTTGTGAGGCTCCTTACAGTCCTCCTTCACCTAGGGTAGAAAGGAAGGGAGACATGTACATCTGTGCGCTAGTAATTTCACACAGATGCTGAATGTTGGAAATGGTGCTTTCTAAGGTTCCTTACAGTCCTCTTTCACCTAGGGTAGAAAGGAAGGGAGACATGTACATCTGTGCGCTAGTAATTTCACACAGATGCTGAATGTTGGAAATCGTGCTTTCTAAGGCTCCTTACAGTCCTCTTTCACCTAGGGTAGAAAGGAAGGGAGACATGTACATCTGTGCGCTAGTAATTTCACACAGATGCTGAATGTTGGAAATGGTGCTTTCTAAGGTTCCTTACAGTCCTCTTTCACCTAGGGTAGAAAGGAAGGGAGACATGTACAGCTGTGCATTAGTAATGTCTACAGATGGTGAATGTTGGAGATGGTGCTTTCTGAGGCTCATTACAGTCCTCTTTCATCTAGGGTAGAAAGGAAGGGAGACATGTACATCGATGCGCTAGTAATTTCTACAGATGGTGAATGTTGGAAATGGTGCTTTCTAAGGTTCCTACAGTCCTCTTTCACCTAGGGTAGAAAGGAAGGGAGACATCTACAGCTGTGCGCTGGTAATGTCTACAGATGGTGAATAATGGAAATGGTGCTTTGTGAGGCTCCTTACGGTCCTCCTTCACCTAGGGTAGAAAGGAAGGGAGACATGTACATCTGTGCACTAATAATTTCTACAGATGGTGAATGTTGGAAATGGTGCTTTCTAAGGCTCCTTACAGTCCTCTTTCACCTAGGGTAGAAAGGAAGGGAGACATCTACATCTGTGCGCTAGTAATGTCTACAGATGGTGAATATTGGAAATGGTGCTTTGTAAGGCTCCTTACAGTCCTCCTTCACCTAGGGTAGAAAGGAAGGGAGACATGTACATCTGTGCGCTAATAATTTCTACAGCTGGTGAATGTTGGAAATGGTGCTTTCTAAGGTTCCTTACAGTCCTCTTTCACCTAAAGTAGAAAGGAAGGGAGACATCTACAGCTGTGCACTAGTAATGTCTACAGATGGTGAATATTGGAAATGGTGTTTTGTGAGACTCCTTACAGTCCTCCTTCACCTAGCGTAGAAAGGAAGGGAGACATGTACATCTGTGCGCTAATAATTTCTACAGATGGTGAATGTTGGAAATGGTGCTATCTAAGGCTCCTTACAGTCCTCTTTCACCTAGGGTAGAAAGGAAGGGAGACATCTACAGCTGAGCACTAGTAATGTCTACAGATGGTGAATATTGGAAATGGTGCTTTGTGAGGCTCCTTACAGTCCTCCTTCACCTAGGGTAGAAAGGAAGGGAGACATGTACATCTGTGCGCTAATAATTTCTACAGATGGTAAATGTTGGAAATGGTGCTTTCTAAGGCTCCTTACAGTCCTCTTTCACCTAGGGTAGAAAGGAAGGGAGACATCTACAGCTCTGCCCTAGTAATGTCTACAGATGGTGAATATTGGAAATGGTGCTTTGTGAGACTCCTTACAGTCCTCCTTCACCTAGGGTAGAAAGGAAAGGAGACATGTGCATCTGTGCGCTAGTAATTTCTACAGATGGTGAATGTTGGAAATGGTGCTTTCTAAGGCTCCTTACAGTCCTCTTTCACCTAGGGTAGAAAGGAAGGGAGACATCTACAGCTGTGCACTAGTAATGTCTACAGATGGTGAATATTGGAAATGGTGCTTTGTGAGGCTCCTTACAGTCCTCTTTCACCTAGGGTAGAAAGGATGGGAGACATATACAGCTCTGCGCTAGTAATGTCTACAGATGGTGAATATTGGAAATGGTGCTTTGTGAGACTCCTTACAGTCCTCCTTCACCTAGGGTAGAAAGGAAGGGAGACATGTGCATCTGTGCGCTAGTAGTTTCTACAGATGGTGAATGTTGGAAATGGTGCTTTCTAAAGCTCCTTACAGTCCTCTTTCACCTAGGGTAGAAAGGAAGGGAGACATGTACATCTGTGCGCTAATAATTTCTACAGATGGTGAATGTTGGAAATGGTGCTTTCTGAGGCTCCTTACAGTCCTCTTTCACTTAGGGTAGAAAGGAAGGGAGACATCTACATCTGTGCGCTAGTAATGTCTACAGATGGTGAATATTGGAAATGGTGCTTTGTGAGGCTCCTTACAGTCCTCCTTCACCTAGGGTAGAAAGGAAGGGAGACATGTACATCTGTGCGCTAATAATTTCTACAGCTGGTGTATCTTGGAAATGGTGCTTTCTAAGGTTCCTTACAGTCCTCTTTCACCTAGGGTAGAAAGGAAGGGAGACATCTACAGCTGTGCACTAGTAATGTCTACAGATGGTGAATATTGGAAATGGTGCTTTGTGAGGCTCCTTACAGTCCTGCTTCACCTAGGGTAGAAAGGAAGGGAGACATGTACATCTGTGCGCTAGTAATGTCTACAAATGTTGAATATTGGAAATGGTGCTTTCTGAGGCTCCTTACAGTCCTCCTTCACCTAGGGTAGAAAGGAAGGGAGACATGTACATCTGTGCGCTAGTAATGTCTACAGATGTTGAATATTGGAAATGGTGCTTTCTGAGGCTCCTTACAGTCCTCCTTCACTTAGGGTAGAAAGGAAGGGAGACATGTACATCTGTGCGCTAGTAATTTCTACAGATGGTGAATCTTGGAAATGCTGCTTTCTAAGGCTCCTTACAGTCCTCTTTCATCTAGGGTAGAAAGGAAGGGAGACATGTACATCTCTGCGCTAGTAATGTCTACAGATGGTGAATATTGGAAATGGTGCTTTGTGAGACTCCTTACAGTCCTCCTTTACCTAGGGTAGAAAGGAAGGGAGACATGTGCATCTGTGCGCTAGTAATTTCTACAGATGGTGAATGTTGGAAATGGTGCTTTCTAAGGCTCCTTACAGTCCTCTTTCACCTAGGGTAGAAAGGAAGGGAGACATCTACAGCTGTGCACTAGTAATGTCTACAGATGGTGAATATTGGAAATGGTGCTTTGTGAGGCTCCTTACAGTCCTCTTTCACCTAGGGTAGAAAGGATGGGAGACATCTACAGCTCTGCGCTAGTAATGTCTACAGATGGTGAATATTGGAAATGGTGCTTTGTGAGACTCCATACAGTCCTCCTTCACCTAGGGTAGAAAGGAAGGGAGACATGTGCATCTGTGCGCTAGTAATTTCTACAGATGGTGAATGTTGGAAATGGTGCTTTCTAAGGCTCCTTACAGTCCTCTTTCACCTAGGGTAGAAAGGAAGGGAGACATCTACAGCTGTGCACTAGTAATGTCTACAGATGGTGAATATTGGAAATGGTGCTTTGTGAGGCTCCTTACAGTCCTCCTTCACCTAGGGTAGAAAGGAAGGGAGACATGTACATCTGTGCGCTAGTAATGTCTACAGATGTTGAATATTGGAAATGGTGCTTTCTGAGGCTCCTTACAGTCCTCCTTCACCTAGGGTAGAAAGGAAGGGAGACATGTACATCTGTGCGCTAGTAATTTCCACAGATGGTGAATCTTGGAAATGGTGCTTTCTAAGGCTCCTTACAGTCCTCTTTCACCTAGGGTAGAAAGGAAGGGAGACATGTACATCTCTGCGCTAGTAGTTTCTACAGATGGTGAATGTTGGAAATAGTGCTTTCTAAGGTTCCTTACAGTCCTCTTTCACCTAGGGTAGAAAGGAAGGGAGACATCTACAGCTGTGCACTAGTAATGTCTACAGATGGTGAATATTGGAAATGGTGCTTTGTGAGACTCCTTACAGTCCTCCTTCACCTAGGGTAGAAAGGAAGGGAGACATGTACATCTGTGCGCTAATAATTTCTACAGATGGTGAATGTCGGAAATGGTGCTTTCTAAGGCTCCTTACAGTCCCCTTTCACCTAGGGTAGAAAGGAAGGGAGACATCTACAGCTCTGCGCTAGTAATGTCTACAGATGGTGAATATTGGAAATGGTGCTTTGTGAGACTCCTTACAGTCCTCCTTCACCTAGGGTAGAAAGGAAGGGAGACATGTACATCTGTGCGCTAGTAATTTCTACAGATGGTGAATGTTGGAAATGGTGCTTTCTAAGGCTCCTTACAGTCCTCTTTCACCTAGGGTAGAAAGGAAGGGAGACATGTACATCTGTGCGCTAATAATTTCTACAGATGGTGAATGTTGGAAATGGTGCTTTCTGAGGCTCCTTACAGTCCTCTTTCACCTAGGGTAGAAAGGAAGGGAGACATCTACAGCTGTGTGCTAGTAATGTCTACAGATGGTGAACATTGGAAATGGTGCTTTCTGAGGCTCCTTGCAGTCCTCCGTCACGTAGGGTAGAAAGGAAGGGAGACATGTACATCTGTGCGCTAGTAATTTCTACAGATGGTGAATGTTGGAAATGGTGCTTCCTAAGGCTCCTTACAGTCCTCTTTCACCTAGGGTAGAAAGGAAGGGAGACATGTACATCTGTGCGCTAGTAAAGTCTACAGATGGTGAATATTGGAAATGGTGCTTTCTGAGGCTCCTTACAGTCCTCCTTCACCTAGGGTAGAAAGGAAGGGAGACATGTACATCTGTGCGCTAGTAATTTCTACAGATGGTGAATGTTGGAAATGGTGCTTTCTAAGGCTCCTTACAGTCCTCTTTCACCTAGGGTAGAAAGGAAGGTAGACATGTACATCTGTGCGCTAGTAATGTCTACAGATGGTGAATATTGGAAATGGTGCTTTGTGAGGCTCCTTACAGTCCTCTTCCACCTAGGGTAGAAAGGAAGGGAGACATCTACAGCTGTGCACTAGTAATGTCTACAGATGGTGAATATTGGAAATGGTGCTTTGTGAGGCTCCTTACAGTCCTCCTTCACCTAGGGTAGAAAGGAAGGGAGACATGTACATCTGTGCGCTAATAATTTCTACAGATGATGAATGTTGGAAATGGTGCTTTCTAAGGCTCCTTACAGTCCTCTTTCACCTAGGGTAGAAAGGAAGGGAGACATCTACAGCTCTGCGCTAGTAATGTCTACAGATGGTGAATATTGGAAATGGTGCTTTGTGAGACTCCTTACAGTCCTCCTTCACCTAGGGTAGAAAGGAAGGGAGACATGTACATCTGTGCGCTAGTAATTTCTACAGATGGTGAATGTTGGAAATGGTGCTTTCTAAGGCTCCTTACAGTCCTCTTTCACCTAGGGTAGAAAGCAACGGAGACATAGACAGCTGTGCATTAGTAATGTCTACAGATGGTGAATATTGGAAATGGTGCTTTGTGAGGCTCCTTACAGTCCTCCTTCACCTAGGGTAGAAAGGAAGGGAGACATGTACATCTGTGCGCTAATAATTTCTACAGATGGTGAATGTTGGAAATGGTGCTTTCTAAGGCTCCTTACAGTCCTCTTTCGCCTAGGGTAGAAAGGAAGGGAGACATCTACAGCTGTGCACTAGTAATGTCTACAGATGGTGAATATTGGAAATGGTGCTTTGTGAGACTCCTTATAGTCCTCCTTCACCTAGGGTAGAAAGGAAGGGAGACATGTACATCTGTGCGCTAGTAACGTCTACAGATGGTGAACATTGGAAATGGTGCTTTCTGAGGCTGCTTACAGTCCTCCTTCACCTAGGGTAGAAAATAAGGGAGACATCTACAGCTGTGCACTAGTAATGTCTACAGATGGTGAATATTGGAAATGGTGCTTTGTGAGACTCCTTTCAGTCCTCCTTCACCTAGGGTAGAAAGGAAGGGAGACATGTACATCTGTGCGCTAATAATTTCTACAGATGGTGAATGTTGGAAATGGTGCTTTCTGAGGCTCCTTACAGTCCTCTTTCACCTAGGGTAGAAAGGAAGGGAGACATGTACATCTGTGCGCTAGTAATGTCTACAGATGGTGAATATTGGAAATGGTGCTTTCTAAGGCTCCTTACAGTCCTCTTTCGCCTAGGGTAGAAAGGAAGGGAGACATCTACAGCTGTGCACTAGTAATGTCTACAGATGATGAATATTGGAAATGGTGCTTTGTGAGACTCCTTACAGTCCTCCTTCACCTAGGGTAGAAAGGAAGGGAGACATGTACATCTGTGCGCTAACAATTTCTACAGATGGTGAATGTTGGAAATGGTGCATTCTAAGGCTCCTTACAGTCCTCTTTCACCTAGGGTAGAAAGGAATTGAGACATGTACATCTGTGCGCTAGTAATGTCTACAGATGATGAATATTGGAAATGGTGCTTTCTAAGGCTCCTTACAGTCCTCTTTCGCCTAGGGTAGAAAGGAAGGGAGACATCTACAGCTGTGCGCTAGTAATGTTTACAGATGGTGAATATTGGAAATGGTGCTTTCTAAGGCTCCTTACAGTCCTCTTCCACCTAGGGTAGTAAGGAAGGGAGACATGTACATCTGTGCGCTAATAATTTCTACAGATGGTGAATGTTGGAAATGGTGCTTTATAAGGCTCCTTACAGTCCTCTTTCGCCTAGGGTAGAAAGGAAGGGAGACATCTACAGCTGTGCACTAGTAATGTCTGCAGATGGTGATTATTGCAAATGGTGCTTTGTGAGACTCCTTACAGTCCTCCTTCACCTAGGGTAGAAAGGAAGGGAGACATGTACATCTGTGCGCTAATAATTTCTACAGATGGTGAATGTTGGAAATGGTGCTTTCTAAGGCTCCTTACAGTCCTCTTTCACCTAGGGTAGAAAGGAAGGGAGACATGTACATCTGTGCGCTAGTAATGTCTACAGATGGTGAATATTGGAAATGGTGCTTTCTAAGGCTCCTTACAAACCTCTTTCGCCTAGGGTAGAAAGGAAGGGAGACATCTACAGCTGTGCGCTAGTAATGTCTACAGATGATGAATATTGGAAATGGTGCTTTCTAAGGCTCCTTACAGTCCTCTTTCGCCTAGGGTAGAAAGGAAGGGAGACATCTACAGCTGTGCACTAGTAATGTCTACAGATGGTGAATGTTGGAAATGGTGCTTTGTGAGACTCCTTACAGTCCTCTTTCACCTAGGGTAGAAAGGAAGGGAGACATGTACATCTGTGCGCCAGTAATGTCTACAGATGGTGAATATTGGAAATGGTGCTTTCTAAGGCTCCTTACAGTCCTCTTTCGCCTAGGGCAGAAAGGAAGGGAGACATCTACAGCTGTGCACTAGTAATGTCTACAGATGGTGAATATTGGAAATGGTGCTTTCTAAGGCTCCTTACAAACCTCTTTCGCCTAGGGTAGAAAGGAAGGGAGACATCTACAGCTGTGCGCTAGTAATGTCTACAGATGATGAATATTGGAAATGGTGCTTTCTAAGGCTCCTTACAGTCCTCTTTCGCCTAGGGTAGAAAGGAAGGGAGACATCTACAGCTGTGCACTAGTAATGTCTACAGATAGTGAATATTGGAAATGGTGCTTTGTGAGACTCCTTACAGTCCTCCTTCATCTAGGGTAGAAAGGAAGGGAGACATGTACATCTGTGCGCTAATAATTTCTACAGATGGTGAATGTTGGAAATGGTGCTTTCTAAGGCTCCTTACAGTCCTCTTTCACCTAGGGTAGAAAGGAAGGGAGACATGTACATCTGTGCGCTAATAATTTCTACAGATGGTGAATGTTGGAAATAATGCTTTCTAAGGCTCCTTACAGTCCTCTTTCGCCTAGGGTAGAAAGGAAGGGAGACATCTACAGCTGTGCACTAGTAATGTCTGCAGATGGTGATTATTGGAAATGGTGCTTTGTGAGACTCCTTACAGTCCTCCTTCACCTAGGGTAGAAAGGAAAGGAGACATGTACATCTGTGCGCTAATAATTTCTACAGATGGTGAATGTTGGAAATGGTGCTTTCTAAGGCTCCTTACAGTCCTCTTTCACCTAGGGTAGTAAGGAAGGGAGACATGTACATCGGTGCGCTAATAATTCCTACAGATGGTGAATGTTGGAAATAATGCTTTCTAAGGCTCCTTACAGTCCTCTTTCGCCTAGGGTAGAAAGGAAGGGAGACATCTACAGCTGTGCACTAGTAATGTCTGCAGATGGTGATTATTGGAAATGGTGCTTTGTGAGACTCCTTACAGTCCTCCTTCACCTAGGGTAGAAAGGAAAGGAGACATGTACATCTGTGCGCTAATAATTTCTACAGATGGTGAATGTTGGAAATGGTGCTTTCTAAGGCTCCTTACAGTCCTCTTTCGCCTAGGGTAGAAAGGAAGGGAGACATCTACAGCTGTGCACTAGTAATGTCTACAGATGGTGAATATTGGAAATGGTGCTTTGTGAGACTCCTTATAGTCCTCCTTCACCTAGGGTAGAAAGGAAGGGAGACATGTACATCTGTGCGCTAGTAACGTCTACAGATGGTGAACATTGGAAATGGTGCTTTCTGAGGCTGCTTACAGTCCTCCTTCACCTAGGGTAGAAAATAAGGGAGACATCTACAGCTGTGCACTAGTAATGTCTACAGATGGTGAATATTGGAAATGGTGCTTTGTGAGACTCCTTTCAGTCCTCCTTCACCTAGGGTAGAAAGGAAGGGAGACATGTACATCTGTGCGCTAATAATTTCTACAGATGGTGAATGTTGGAAATGGTGCTTTCTGAGGCTCCTTACAGTCCTCTTTCACCTAGGGTAGAAAGGAAGGGAGTCATGTACATCTGTGCGCTAGTAATGTCTACAGATGGTGAATATTGGAAATGGTGCTTTCTAAGGCTCCTTACAGTCCTCTTTCGCCTAGGGTAGAAAGGAAGGGAGACATCTACAGCTGTGCACTAGTAATGTCTACAGATGATGAATATTGGAAATGGTGCTTTGTGAGACTCCTTACAGTCCTCCTTCACCTAGGGTAGAAAGGAAGGGAGACATGTACATCTGTGCGCTAACAATTTCTACAGATGGTGAATGTTGGAAATGGTGCATTCTAAGGCTCCTTACAGTCCTCTTTCACCTAGGGTAGAAAGGAATTGAGACATGTACATCTGTGCGCTAGTAATGTCTACAGATGATGAATATTGGAAATGGTGCTTTCTAAGGCTCCTTACAGTCCTCTTTCGCCTAGGGTAGAAAGGAAGGGAGACATCTACAGCTGTGCGCTAGTAATGTTTACAGATGGTGAATATTGGAAATGGTGCTTTCTAAGGCTCCTTACAGTCCTCTTCCACCTAGGGTAGTAAGGAAGGGAGACATGTACATCTGTGCGCTAATAATTTCTACAGATGGTGAATGTTGGAAATGGTGCTTTATAAGGCTCCTTACAGTCCTCTTTCGCCTAGGGTAGAAAGGAAGGGAGACATCTACAGCTGTGCACTAGTAATGTCTGCAGATGGTGATTATTGCAAATGGTGCTTTGTGAGACTCCTTACAGTCCTCCTTCACCTAGGGTAGAAAGGAAGGGAGACATGTACATCTGTGCGCTAATAATTTCTACAGATGGTGAATGTTGGAAATGGTGCTTTCTAAGGCTCCTTACAGTCCTCTTTCACCTAGGGTAGAAAGGAAGGGAGACATGTACATCTGTGCGCTAGTAATGTCTACAGATGGTGAATATTGGAAATGGTGCTTTCTAAGGCTCCTTACAAACCTCTTTCGCCTAGGGTAGAAAGGAAGGGAGACATCTACAGCTGTGCGCTAGTAATGTCTACAGATGATGAATATTGGAAATGGTGCTTTCTAAGGCTCCTTACAGTCCTCTTTCGCCTAGGGTAGAAAGGAAGGGAGACATCTACAGCTGTGCACTAGTAATGTCTACAGATGGTGAATGTTGGAAATGGTGCTTTGTGAGACTCCTTACAGTCCTCTTTCACCTAGGGTAGAAAGGAAGGGAGACATGTACATCTGTGCGCCAGTAATGTCTACAGATGGTGAATATTGGAAATGGTGCTTTCTAAGGCTCCTTACAGTCCTCTTTCGCCTAGGGCAGAAAGGAAGGGAGACATCTACAGCTGTGCACTAGTAATGTCTACAGATGGTGAATATTGGAAATGGTGCTTTCTAAGGCTCCTTACAAACCTCTTTCGCCTAGGGTAGAAAGGAAGGGAGACATCTACAGCTGTGCGCTAGTAATGTCTACAGATGATGAATATTGGAAATGGTGCTTTCTAAGGCTCCTTACAGTCCTCTTTCGCCTAGGGTAGAAAGGAAGGGAGACATCTACAGCTGTGCACTAGTAATGTCTACAGATAGTGAATATTGGAAATGGTGCTTTGTGAGACTCCTTACAGTCCTCCTTCATCTAGGGTAGAAAGGAAGGGAGACATGTACATCTGTGCGCTAATAATTTCTACAGATGGTGAATGTTGGAAATGGTGCTTTCTAAGGCTCCTTACAGTCCTCTTTCACCTAGGGTAGAAAGGAAGGGAGACATGTACATCTGTGCGCTAATAATTTCTACAGATGGTGAATGTTGGAAATAATGCTTTCTAAGGCTCCTTACAGTCCTCTTTCGCCTAGGGTAGAAAGGAAGGGAGACATCTACAGCTGTGCACTAGTAATGTCTGCAGATGGTGATTATTGGAAATGGTGCTTTGTGAGACTCCTTACAGTCCTCCTTCACCTAGGGTAGAAAGGAAAGGAGACATGTACATCTGTGCGCTAATTATTTCTACAGATGGTGAATGTTGGAAATGGTGCTTTCTAAGGCTCCTTACAGTCCTCTTTCACCTAGGGTAGTAAGGAAGGGAGACATGTACATCGGTGCGCTAATAATTTCTACAGATGGTGAATGTTGGAAATAATGCTTTCTAAGGCTCCTTACAGTCCTCTTTCGCCTAGGGTAGAAAGGAAGGGAGACATCTACAGCTGTGCACTAGTAATGTCTGCAGATGGTGATTATTGGAAATGGTGCTTTGTGAGACTCCTTACAGTCCTCCTTCACCTAGGGTAGAAAGGAAAGGAGACATGTACATCTGTGCGCTAATAATTTCTACAGATGGTGAATGTTGGAAATGGTGCTTTCTAAGGCTCCTTACAGTCCTCTTTCACCTAGGGTAGAAAGGAAGGGAGACATGTACATCTGTGCGCCAGTAATGTCTACAGATGGTGAATATTGGAAATGGTGCTTTCTAAGGCTCCTTACAGTCCTCTTTCGCCTAGGGCAGAAAGGAAGGGAGACATCTACAGCTGTGCACTAGTAATGTCTACAGATGGTGAATATTGGAAATGGTGCTTTGTGAGACTCCTTACAGTCCTCCTTCACCTAGGGTAGAAAGGAAGGGAGACATGTACATCTGTGCGCTAATAATTTCTACAGATGGTGAATGTTCGAAATGGTGCATTCTAAGGCTCTTTACAGTCCTCTTTCACCTAGGGTAGAAAGGAATTGAGACATGTACATCTGTGCGCTAGTAATGTCTACAGATGATGAATATTGGAAATGGTGCTTTCTAAGGCTCCTTACAGTCCTCTTTCGCCTAGGGTAGAAAGGAAGGGAGACATCTACAGCTGTGCGCTAGTAATGTTTACAGATGGTGAATATTGGAAATGGTGCTTTCTAAGGCTCCTTACAGTCCTCTTTCACCTAGGGTAGTAAGGAAGGGAGACATGTACATCTGTGCGCTAATAATTTCTACAGATGGTGAATATTGGAAATGGTGCTTTCTAAGGCTCCTTACAGTCCTCTTTCGCCTAGGGTAGAAAGGAAGGGAGACATTTACAGCTGTGCACTAGTAATGTCTACAGATGGTGAATATTGGAAATGGTGCTTTGTCAGACTCCTTACAGTCCTCCTTCACCTAGGGTAGAAAGGAAGGGAGACATGTACATCTGTGCGCTAATAATTTCTACAGATGGTGAATGTTGGAAATTGTGCTTTCTAAGGCTCCTTACAGTCCTCTTTCACCTAGGGTAGAAAGGAAGGGAGACATGTACATCTGTGCGCTAGTAATGTCTACAGATGGTGAATATTGGAAATGGTGCTTTCTAAGGCTCCTTACAGTCCTCTTTCACCTAGGGTAGAAAGGAAGGGAGACATCTACAGCTGTGCACTAGTAATGTCTACAGATGGTGAATATTGGAAATGGTGCTTTGTGAGACTCCTTACAGTCCTCCTTCACCTAGGGTAGAAAGGAAGGGAGACATGTACATCTGTGCGCTGATAATTTCTACAGATGGTGAATGTTGGAAATGGTGCTTTCTAAGGCTCCCTACAGTCCTCTTTCGCCTAGTTTAGAAAGGAAGGGAGACATCTACAGCTGTGCACTAGTAATGTCTACAGATGGTGAATATTGGAAATGGTGCTTTGTGAGACTCCTTACAGTCCTCCTTCACCTAGGGTAGAAAGGAAGGGAGACATGTACATCTGTGCGCTAATAATTTCTACAGATGGTGAATGTTGGAAATGGTGCTTTCTAAGGCTCCTTACAGTCCTCTTTTACCTAGGGTAGAAAGGAAGGGAGACATGGACATCTGTGCGCTAGTAATGTCTACAGATGGTGAATATTGGAAATGGTTCTTTCTAAGGCTCCTTACAGTCCTCTTTCGCCTAGGGTAGAAAGGAAGGGAGACATCTACAGCTGTGCACTAGTAATGTCTACAGATGGTGAATATTGGAAATGGTGCTTTGTGAGACTCCTTACTGTCCTCCTTCACCTAGGGTAGAAAGGAAGGGAGACATGTACATCTGTGCGCTAATAATTTCTACAGATGGTGAATGTTGGAAATGGTGCTTTCTAAGGCTCCTTACAGTCCTCTAACACCTAGGGTAGAAAGGAAGGGAGACATGTACATCTGTGCGCTAGTAATGTCTACAGATGGTGAATATTGGAAATGGTGCTTTCTAAGGTTCCTTACAGTCCTCTTTCGCCTGGGGTAGAAAGGAAGGGAGACATCTACAGCTGTGCACTAGTAATGTCTACAGATGGTGAATATTGGAAATGGTGCTTTGTGAGACTCCTTACAGTCCTCCTTCACCTAGGGTAGAAAGAAAGGGAGACATGTACATCTGTGCGCTAATAATTTCTACAGATGGTGAATGTTGGAAATGGTGCTTTCTAAGGCTCCTTACAGTCCTCTTTCACCTAGGGTAGAAAGGAAGGGAGACATGTTCATCTGTGCGCTAATAATTTCTACAGATGGTGAATGTTGGAAATGGTGCTTTCTAAGGCTCCTTACAGTCGTCTTTCACCTAGGGTAGAAAGGAAGGGAGACATCTACAGCTGTGCACTAGTAATGTCTACAGATGGTGAATATTGGAAATGGTGCTTTGTGAGACTCCTTACAGTCCTCCTTCACCTAGGGTAGAAAGGAAGGGAGACATGTACATCGGTGCGCTAGTAATTTCTACAGATGGTGAATGTTGGAAATGGTGCTTTCTAAGGCTCCTTACAGTCCTCTTTCACCTAGGGTAGAAAGGAAGGGAGACATCTACAGCTGTGCGCTAGTAATGTCTACAGATGGTGAACATTGGAAAAGGTGCTTTGTGAGGCTCCTTACAGTCCTTCTTCACCTAGGGTAGAAAGGAAGGGAGACATGTACATCTGTGCACTAATAATTTCTACAGATGGTGAATGTTGGAAATGGTGCATTCTAAGGCTCCTTACAGTCCTCTTTCACCTAGGGTAGAAAGGAAGGGACACATCTACATCTGTGCGCTAGTAATGTCTACAGATGGTGAACATTGGAAATGGTGCTTTGTGAGGCTCCTTACAGTCCTCCTTCACCTAGGGTAGAAAGGAGGGGAGACATGTACATCTGTGCGCTAATAATTTCTACAGATGGTGAATGTTGGAAATGGTGCATTGTAAGACTCCTTACAGCCCTCTTTCACCTAGGGTAGAAAAGAAGGGAGACATGTACATCTGTGCGCTAATAATTTCTACAGATGGTGAATGTTGGAAATGGTGCATTGTAAGACTCCTTACAGCCCTCTTTCACCTAGGGTAGAAAAGAAGGGAGACATGTACATCTGTGCGCTAATAATTTCTACAGATGGTGAATGTTGGAAATGGTGGTTTCTGAGGCTCCTTACAGTCCTCTTTCACCTAGGGTAGAAAGGAAGGGAGACATCTACAGCTGTGCGCTAGTAATGTCTACAGATGGTGAACATTGAAAATGGTGCTTTCTAAGGCTCCTTACAGTCCTCCGTCACCTAGGGTAGAAAGGAAGGGAGACGTGTACGTCTGTGCGCTAGTAATTTCTACAGATGGTGAATGTTGGAAATGGTGCTTCCTAAGGCTCCTTACAGTCGTCTTTCACCTAGGGTAGAAAGGAAGGGAGACATGTACATCTGTGAGCTAGTAATGTCTACAGATGGTGAATATTGGAAATGGTGCTTTCTGAGGCTCCTTACAGTCCTCCTTCACCTAGGGTAGAAAGGAAGGGAGACATGTACATCTGTGCGCTAATAATTTCTACAGATGGTGAATGTTGGAAATGGTGCTTTCTAAGGCTCCTTACAGTCCTCCTTCACCTAGGGTAGAAAGGAAGGGAGACATGTACATCTGTGCGCTAATAATTTCTACAGATGGTGAATGTTGGAAATGGTGCTTTCTAAGGCTCCATACAGTCGTCTTTCACCTAGGGTAGAAAGGAAGGGAGACATCTACAGCTGTGCGCTAGTAGTGTCTACAGATGGTGAATATTGGAAATGGTGCTTTGTGAGGCTCCTTACAGTCCTCCTTCACCTAGGGTAGAAAGGAAGGGAGACATGTACATCTGTGCGCTAGTAATTCCTACAGATGGTAAATGTTGGAAATGGTGCTTCCTAAGGCTCCTTACAGTCCTCCTTCACCTAGTTTAGAAAAGAAAGGAGACATGTACATCTGTGCGCTAGTAATTTCTACAGATGGTTAATGTTGGAAATGGTGCTTTCTGAGGCTCCTTACAGTCCTCTTTCACCTAGGGTAGAAAGGAAGGGAGACATCTACGGCTGTGCGCTAGTAATGTCTACAGATGGTGAATATTGGAAATGGTGCTTTGTGAGACTCCTTACAGTCCTCCTTCACCTAGGGTAGAAAGGAAGGGAGACATGTACATCTGTGCGCTAATAATTTCTACAGATGGTGAATGTTGGAAATGGTGCTTTCTAAGGTTCCTTACAGTCCTCTTTCACCTAGGGTAGAAAGGAAGGGAGACTTCTACAGCTGTGCACTAGTAATGTCTACAGATGGTGAATATGGGAAATGGTGTTTTGTGAGACTCCTTACAGTCCTCTTTCACCTAGGGTGGAAAGGAAGGGAGACATGTACATCTGTGTGCTAATAATTTCTACAGATGGTGAATGTTGGAAATGGTGCTTTCTAAGGCTCCTTACAGTCCTCTTTCACCTAGGGTAGAAAGGAAGGGACACATCTACATCTGTGCGCTAGTAATGTCTACAGATGGTTAACATTGGAAATGGTGCTTTCTGAGGCTCCTTACAGTCCTCCTTCACCTAGGGTAGAAAGGAAGGGAGACATGTACATCTGTGCGCTAATAATTTCTACAGATGGTGAATGTTGGAAATGGTGCATTGTAAGACTCCCTTACAGCCCTCTTTCACCTAGGGTAGAAAAGAAGGGAGACATGTACATCTGTGCGCTAATAATTTCTACAGATGGTGAATGTTGGAAATGGTGGTTTCTGAGGCTCCTTACAGTCCTCTTTCACCTAGGGTAGAAAGGAAGGGAGACATCTACAGCTGTGCGCTAGTAATGTCTACAGATGGTGAACATTGGAAATGGTGCTTTCTAAGGCTCCTTACAGTCCTCCGTCACCTAGGGTAGAAAGGAAGGGAGACGTGTACATCTGTGCGCTAGTAATTTCTACAGATGGTGAATGTTGGAAATGGTGCTTCCTAAGGCTCCTTACAGTCGTCTTTCACCTAGGGTAGAAAGGAAGGGAGACATGTACATCTGTGAGCTAGTAATGTCTACAGATGGTGAATATTGGAAATGGTGCTTTCTGAGGCTCCTTACAGTCCTCCTTCACCTAGGGTAGAAAGGAAGGGAGACATGTACATCTGTGCGCTAATAATTTCTACAGATGGTGAATGTTGGAAATGGTGCTTTCTAAGGCTCCTTACAGTCCTCCTTCACCTAGGGTAGAAAGGAAGGGAGACATGTACATCTGTGCGCTAATAATTTCTACAGATGGTGAATGTTGGAAATGGTGCTTTCTAAGGCTCCTTACAGTCGTCTTTCACCTAGGGTAGAAAGGAAGGGAGACATCTACAGCTGTGCGCTAGTAGTGTCTACAGATGGTGAATATTGGAAATGGTGCTTTGTGAGGCTCCTTACAGTCCTCCTTCACCTAGGGTAGAAAGGAAGGGAGACATGTACATCTGTGCGCTAGTAATTTCTACAGATGGTGAATGTTGGAAATGGTGCTTTCTAAGGCTCCTTACAGTCCTCATTCACCTAGTTTAGAAAAGAAAGACATGTACATCTGTGCGCTAGTAATTTCTACAGATGGTTAATGTTGGAAATGGTGCCTTCTGAGGCTCCTTACAGTCCTCTTTCACCTAGGGTAGAAAGGAAGGGAGACATCTACAGCTGTGCGCTAGTAATGTCTACAGATGGTGAATATTGGAAATGGTGCTTTGTGAGACTCCTTACAGTCCTCCTTCACCTAGGGTAGAAAGGAAGGGAGACATGTACATCTGTGCGCTAATAATTTATACAGATGGTGAATGTTGGAAATGGTGCTTTCTAAGGTTCCTTACAGTCCTCTTTCACCTAGGGTAGAAAGGAAGGGAGACATCTACAGCTGTGCACTAGTAATGTCTACAGATGGTGAATATGGGAAATGGTGTTTTGTGAGACTCCTTACAGTCCTCTTTCACCTAGGGTAGAAAGGAAGGGAGACATGTACATCTGTGTGCTAATAATTTCTACAGATGGTGAATGTTGGAAATGGTGCTTTCTAAGGCTCCTTACAGTCCTCTTTCACCTAGGGTAGAAAGGAAGGGAGAGATCTACAGCTGTGCACTAGTAATGTCTACAGATGGTGAATATTGGAAATGGTGCTTTGTGAGGCTCCTTACAGTCCTCCTTCACCTAGGGTAGAAAGGAAGGGAGACATGTACATCTGTGCGCTAATAATTTCTACAGATGGTGAATGTTGGAAATGGTGCTTTCTAAGGCTCCTCACAGTCTTCTTTCACCTAGGGTAGAAAGGAAGGGAGACATCTACAGCTCTGCGCTAGTAATGTCTACAGATGGTGAATATTGGAAATGGTGCTTTGTGAGACTCCTTACAGTCCTCCTTCACCTAGGGTAGAAAGGAAGGGAGACATGTACATCTGTGCGCTAGTAATTTCTACAGATGGTGAATGTTGGAAATGGTGCTTTCTAAGGCTCCTTACAGTCCTCTTTCACCTAGGGTAGAAAGGAAGGGAGACATCTACAGCTGTGCACTAGTAATGTCTACAGATGTTGAATATTATAAATGGTGCTTTGTGAGGCTCCTTACAGTCCTCCTTCACCTAGGGTAGAAAGGAAGGGAGACATGTACATCTGTGCGCTAATAATTTCTACAGATGGTGAATGTTGGAAATGGTGCTTTCTAAGGCTCCTAACAGTCCTCTTTCACCTAGGGTAGAAATGAAGGGAGACATCTACAGCTGCGCACTAGTAATGTCTACAGATGGTGAATATTGGAAATGGTGCTTTGTGACACTCCTTACAGTCCTCCTTAACCTAGGGTAGAAAGGAAGGGAGACATGTACATCTGTGCGCTAGTAATTTCTACAGATGGTGAATGTTGGAAATGGTGCTTTCATAGGCTCCTTACAGTCCTCTTTCACCTAGGGTAGAAAGGAAGGGAGACATAGACAGCTGTGCACTAGTAATGTCTACAGATGGTGAATACTGGAAATGGTGCTTTGTGAGGCTCCTTACAGTCCTCCTTCACCTAGGGTAGAAAGGAAACGAGACATGTACATCTGTGCGCTAATAATTTCTACAGATTGTGAATGTTGGAAATGGTGCTTTCTAAGGCTCCTTACAGTCCTCTTTCACCTAGGGTAGAAAGGGAGACATCTACAGCTGTGCACTAGTAATGTCTACAGATGGTGAATATTGGAAATGGTGCTTTGTGAGACTCCTTACAGTCCTCCTTCACCTAGGGTAGAAACGAAGGGAGACATGTACATCTGTGCGCTAGTAATTTCTACAGATGGTGAATGTTGGAAATGGTGCTTTCTAAGGCTCCTTACAGTCCTCTTTCACCTAGGGTAGATAGGAAGGGAGACATCTACAGCTGTGCACTAGTAATGTCTACAGATGGTGAATATTGGAAATGGTGCTTTGTGAGACTCCTTACAGTCCTCCTTCACCTAGGGTAGAAAGGAAGGGAAACATGCACATCTGTGCGCTAATAATTTCTACAGATGGTGAATGTTGGAAATGGTGCTTTCTAAGGCTCCTTACAGTCCTCTTACACGTAGGGTAGAAAAAAAGGGAGACATCTACAGCTGTGCACTAGCAATGTCTACAGATGGTGAATATTGGAAATGGTGCTTTGTGAGACTCCTTACAGTCCTCCGTCACCTAGGGTAGAAAGGAAGGGAGACGTGTACATCTGTGCGCTAGTAATTTCTACAGATGGTGAATGTTGGAAATGGTGCTTTCTAAGGCTCCTTACAGTCCTCTTTCACCTAGGGTAGAAAGGAAGGGAGACATCTACAGCTGTGCACTAGTAATGTCTACAGATGGTGAATATTGGAAATGGTGCTTTGTGAGACTCCTTACAGTCCTCCTCCACCTAGGGTAGAAAGGAAGGGAGACATGTACATCTGTGCGCTAATAATTTCTACAGATGGTGAATGTTGGAAATGGTGCTTTCTAAGGCTCCTTACAGTCCTCTTTCACCTAGGGTAGAAAGGAAGGGAGACATGTACATCTGTGCACTAGTAATGTCTACAGATGGTGAATATTGGAAATGGTGCTTTGTGAGACTCCTTACAGTCCTCTTTCACCTAGGGTAGAAAGGAAGGGAGACATTTACATCTGTGCGCTAATAATTTCTACAGATGGTGAATGTTGGAAATGGTGCTTTCTAAGGCTCCTTACAGTCCTCTTTCACCTAGGGTAAAAAGGAAGGGAGACATCTACAGCTGTGCACTAGTAATGTCTACAGATGGTGAATATTGGAAATGGTGCTTTGTGAGACTCCTTACAGTCCTCCTTCACCTAGGGTAGAAAGGAAGGGAGACATGTACATCTGTGCGCTAATAATTTCTACAGATGGTGAATGTTGTAAATGGTGCTTTCTAAGGCTCCTTACAGTCCTCTTTCACCTAGGGTAGAAAGGAAGGGAGACACCTACAGCTGTGCACTAGTAATGTCTACAGATGGTGAATATTGGAAATGGTGCTTTGTGAGACTCCTTACAGTCCTCCTTCACCTAGGGTAGAAAGGAAGGGAGACATGTACATCTGTGCGCTAGTAATTTTTACAGATGGTGAATGTTGGAAATGGTGCTTTCTAAGGCTCCTTACAGTCCTCTTTCACGTAGGGTAGAATGGAAGGGAGACATCTACAGCTGTGCACTAGTAATGCCTACAGATGGTGAATATTGGAAATGGTGCTTTGTGAGACTCCTTACAGTCCTCCTTCACCTAGGGTAGAAAGGAAGGGAGACATGTACATCTGTGCGCTAATAATTTCTACAGATGGTGAATGTTGGAAATGGTGCTTTCTAAGGCTCCTTACAGTCCTCTTTCACCTAGGGTAGAAAGCAAGGGAGACATCTACAGCTGTGCACTAGTAATGTCTACAGATGGTGAATATTGGAAATGGTGCTTTGTGAGACTCCTTACAGTCCTCCTTCACCTAGGGTAGAAAGGAAGGGAGACATGTACATCTGTGCGCTAATAATTTCTACAGATGGTGAATGTTGGAAATGGTGCTTTCTAAGGCTCCTTACAGTCCTCTTTCACCTAGGGTAGAAAGGAAGGGAGACATCTACAGCTGTGCACTAGTAATGTCTACAGATGGTGAATATTGGAAATGGTGCTTTGTGAGACTCCTTACAGTCCTCCTTCACCTAGGGTAGAAAGGAAGGGAGACATGTACATCTGTGCGCTAATAATTTCTACATATGGTGAATGTTGTAAATGGTGCTTTCTAAGGCTCCTTACAGTCCTCCTTCACCTAGGGTAGAAAGGAAGGGAGACATCTACAGCTGTGCACTAGTAATGTCTACAGATGGTGAATATTGGAAATGGTATTTTGTGAGACTCCTTACAGTCCTCCTTCACCTAGGGTAGAAAGGAAGGGAGACATGTACATCTGTGCGCTAATAATTTCTACAGATGGTGAATGTTGGAAATGGTGCTTTCTAAGGCTCCTTACTGTCCTCTTACACCTAGGGTAGAAAGGAAGGGAGACATCTACAGCTGTGCGCTATTAATGTCTACAGATGGTGAACATTGGAAATGATGCTTTCTAAGGCTCCTTACAGTCCTCTGTCACCTAGGGTAGAAAGGAAGGGAGACGTGTACATCTGTGCGCTAGTAATTTCTACAGATGGTGAATGTTGGAAATGGTGCTTCCTAAGGCTCCTTACAGTCGTCTTTCACCTAGGGTAGAAAGGAAGGGAGACATGTACATCTGTGAGCTAGTAATGTCTACAGATGGTGAATATTGGAAATGGTGCTTTCTGAGGCTCCTTACAGTCCTCCTTCACCTAGGGTAGAAAGGAAGGGAGACATGTACATCTGTGCGCTAATAATTTCTACAGATGGTGAATGTTGGAAACGGTGAATTCTAAGGCTCCTTACAGTCCTCCTTCACCTAGGGTAGAAAGGAAGGGAGACATGTACATCTGTGCGCTAATAATTTCTACAGATGGTGAATGTTGGAAATGGTGCTTTCTAAGGCTCCTTACAGTCGTCTTTCACCTAGGGTAGAAAGGAAGGGAGACATCTACAGCTGTGCGCTAGTAGTGTCTACAAATGGTGAATATTGGAAATGGAGCTTTGTGAGGCTCCTTACAGTCCTCCTTCACCTAGGGTAGAAAGGAAGGGAGACATGTACATCTGTGCGCTAGTAATTTCTACAGATGGTGAATGTTGGAAACGGTGCTTCCTAAGGCTCCTTACAGTCCTCCTTCACCTAGTTTAGAAAAGAAAGGTGACATGTACATCTGTGCGCTAGTAATTCCTACAGATAGTTAATGTTGGAAATGGTGCTTTGTGAGACTCCTTACAGTCCTCCTTCACCTAGGGTAGAAAGGAAGGGAGACATGTACATCTGTGCGCTAATAATTTCTACAGATGGTGAATGTTGGAAATGGTGCTTTCTAAGGCTCCTTACAGTCCTCTTTCACCTAGGGTAGAAAGGAAGGAAGAGATCTACAGCTGTGCACTAGTAATGTCTACAGATGGTGAATATTGGAAATGGTGCTTTGTGAGGCTCCTTACAGTCCTCCTTCACCTAGGGTAGAAAGGAAGGGAGACATGTACATCTGTGCGCTAATAATTTCTACAGATGGTGAATGTTGGAAATGGTGCTTTCTAAGGCTCCTCACAGTCCTCTTTCACCTAGGGTAGAAAGGAAGGGAGACATCTACAGCTGTGCGCTAGTAATGTCTACAGATGGTGAATATTGGAAATGGTGCTTTGTGAGACTCCTTACAGTCCTCCTTCACCTAGGGTAGAAAGGAAGGGAGACGTGTACATCTGTGCGCTAGTAATTTCTACAGATGGTGAATGTTGGAAATGGTGCTTCCTAAGGCTCCTTACAGTCCTCTTTCACCTAGGGTAGAAAGGAAGGGAGACATCTACAGCTGTGCGCTAGTAGTGTCTACAGATGGTGAATATTGGAAATGGTGCTTTGTGAGGCTCCTTACAGTCCTCCTTCACCTAGGGTAGAAAGGAAGGGAGACATGTACATCTGTGCGCTAATAATTTCTACAGATGGTGAATGTTGGAAATGGTGCTTTCTAAGGTTCCTTACAGTCCTCTTTCACCTAGGGTAGAAAGGAAGGGAGACATCTACAGCTGTGCACTAGTAATGTCTACAGATGGTGAATATGGGAAATGGTGTTTTGTGAGACTCCTTACAGTCCTCTTTCACCTAGGGTAGAAAGGAAGGGAGACATGTACATCTGTGCGCTAATAATTTCTACAGATGGTGAATGTTGGAAATGGTGCTTTCTAAGGCTCCTTACAGTCCTCTTTCACCTAGGGTAGAAATGAAGGGAGACATCTGCAGCTGTGCACTAGTAATGTCTACAGATGGTGAATATTGGAAATGGTGCTTTGTGAGACTCCTTACAGTCCTCCTTAACCTAGGGTAGAAAGGAAGGGAGACATGTACATCTGTGCGCTAGTAATTTCTACAGATGGTGAATGTTGGAAATGGTGCTTTCTAAGGCTCCTTACAGTCCTCTTCACCTAGGGTAGAAAGGAAGGGAGACATAGACAGCTGTGCACTAGTAATGTCTACAGATGGTGAATACTGGAAATGGTGCTTTGTGAGGCTCCTTACAGTCCTCCTTCACCTAGGGTAGAAAGGAAGGGAGACATGTACATCTGTGCGCTAATAATTTCTACAGATGGTGAATGTTGGAAATGGTGCTATCTAAGGCCCCTTACAGTCCTCTTTCACCTAGGGTAGAAAGGGAGACATCTACAGCTGTGCACTAGTAATGTCTACAGATGGTGAATATTGGAAATGGTGCTTTGTGAGGCTCCTTACATTCCTCCTTCACCTAGGGTAGAAACGAAGGGAGACATGTACATCTGTGCGCTAGTAATTTCTACAGATGGTGAATGTTGGAAATGGTGCTTTCTAAGGCTCCTTACAGTCCTCTTTCACGTAGGGTAGATAGGAAGGGAGACATCTACAGCTGTGCACTAGTAATGTCTACAGATGGTGAATATTGGAAATGGTGCTTTGTGAGACTCCTTACAGTCCTCCTTCACCTAGGGTAGAAAGGAAGGGAGACATGTACATCTGTGCGCTAATAATTTCTACAGATGGTGAATGTTGGAAATGGTGCTTTCTAAGGCTCCTTACAGTCCTCTTTCACCTAGGGTAGAAAGGAAGGGAGACATCTACAGCTGTGCACTAGTAATGTCTACAGATGGTGAATATTGGAAATGGTGCTTTGTGAGACTCCTTACAGTCCTCCTTCACCTAGGGTAGAAAGGAAGGGAGACATGTACATCTGTGCGCTAATAATTTCTACAGATGGTGAATGTTGGAAATGGTGCTTTCTAAGGCTCCTTACAGTCCTCTTTCACCTAGGGTAGAAAGCAAGGGAGACATCTACAGCTGTGCACTAGTAATGTCTACAGATGGTGAATATTGGAAATGGTTCTTTGTGAGACTCCTTACAGTCCTCCTTCACCTAGGGTAGAAAGGAAGGGAGACATGTACATCTGTGCGCTAATAATTTCTACAGATGGTGAATGTTGGAAATGGTGCTTTCTAAGGCTCCTTACAGTCCTCTTTCACCTAGGGTAGAAAGGAAGGGAGACATCTACAGCTGTGCACTAGTAATGTCTACAGATGGTGAATATTGGAAATGGTGCTTTGTGAGACTCCTTACAGTCCTCCTTCACCTAGTGTAGAAAGGAAGGGAGACATGTACATCTGTGCGCTAATAATTTCTACAGATGGTGAATGTTGTAAATGGTGCTTTCTAAGGCTCCTTACAGTCCTCTTTCACCTAGGGTAGAAAGGAAGGGAGACATCTACTGCTGTGCACTAGTAATGTCTACAGATGGTGAATATTGGAAATGGTGCTTTGTGAGACTCCTTACAGTCCTCCTTCACCTAGGGTAGAAAGGAAGGGAGACATGTACATCTGTGCGCTAATAATTTCTACAGATGGTGAATGTTGGAAATGGTGCTTTCTAAGGCTCCTTACAGTCCTCTTTCACCTAGGGTAGAAAGGAAGGGAGACATCTACAGCTGTGCACTAGTAATGTCTACAGATGGTGAATATTGGAAAGGGTGCTTTGTGAGACTCCTTACAGTCCTCCTTCACCTAGGGTAGAAAGGAAGGGAGACATGTACATCTGTGCGCTAATAATTTCTACAGATGGTGAATGTTGGAAATGCTGCTTTCTAAGGCTCCTTACAGTCCTCTTTCACCTAGGGTAGAAAGGAAGGGAGACACCTACACCTGTGCACTAGTAATGTCTACAGATGGTGAATATTGGAAATGATGCTTTGTGAGACTCCTTACAGTCCTCCTTCACCTAGGGTAGAAAGGAAGGGAGACATGTACATCTGTGCGCTAATAATTTCTACAGATGGTGAATGTTGGAAATGGTGCTTTCTAAGGCTCCTTACAGTCCTCTTACACCTAGGGTAGAAAAAAAGGGAGACATCTACAGCTGTGCACTAGTAATGTCTACAGATGGTGAATATTGGAAATGGTGCTTTGTGAGACTCCTTACAGTCCTCCTTCACCTAGGGTAGAAAGGAAGGGAGACATGTACATCTGTGCGCTAATAATTTCTACAGATGGTGAATGTTGGAAATGGTGCTTTCTAAGGCTCCTTACAGTCGTCTTTCACCTAGGGTAGAAAGGAAGGGAGACATCTACAGCTGTGCACTAGTAATGTCTACAGATGGTGAAGATTGGAAATGGTGCTTTGTGAGACTCCTTACAGTCCTCCTTCACCTAGTGTAGAAAGGAAATGGGACATGTACATCTGTGCGCTAATAATTTCTACAGATGGTGAATGTTGGGAATGGTGCTCTCTAAGGCTCCTTACAGTCCTCTTTCACCTAGGGTAGAAAGGAAGGGAGACATCTACAGCTGTGCACTAGTAATGTCTACAGATGGTGAATATTGGAAATGGTGCTTTGTGAGACTCCTTACAGTCCTCCTTCACCTAGGGTAGAAAGGAAGGGAGACATGTACATCTGTGTGCTAATAATTTCTACAGATGGTGAATGTTGCAAATGGTGCTTTCTAAGGATCCTTACAGTCCTCTTACACCTAGGGTAGAAAAAAAGGGAGACATCTACAGCTGTGCACTAGTAATGTCTACAGATGGTGAATATTGGAAATGGTGCTTTGTGAGACTCCTTACAGTCCTCCTTCACCTAGGGTAGAAGGGAAGGGAGACATGTACATCTGTGCGCTACTAATTTCTACAGATGGTGAATATTGGAAATGGTGCTTTGTGAGACTCCTTACAGTCCTCCTTCACCTAGGGTAGAAAGGAAGGGAGACATCTACAGCTGTGCGCTAATAATTTCTACAGATGGTGAATGTTGGAAATGGTGCTTTCTAAGGCTCCTTACAGTCCTCTTTCACCTATGGTAGAAAGGAAGGGAGACATCTACAGCTGTGCACTAGTAATGTCTACAGATGGTGAATATTGGAAATGGTGCTTTGTGAGACTCCTTACAGTCCTCCTTCACCTAGGGTAGAAAGGAAGGGAGACATGTACATCTGTGCGCTAATAATTTCTACAGATGGTGAATGTTGGAAATGGTGCTTTCTAAGGCTCCTTACAGTCCTCTTTCACCTAGGGTAGAAAAAAAGGGAGACATCTACAGCTGTGCACTAGTAATGTATACAGATGGTGAATATTGGAAATGGAGCTTTGTGAGACTCCTTACAGTCCTCCTTCACCTAGGGTAGAAAGGAAGGGAGACATGTACATCTGTGCGCTAATAATTTCTACAGATGGTGAATGTTGGAAATGGTGCTTTCTAATGCTCCTTACAGCCCTCTTTCACCTAGGGTAGATAGGAAGGGAGACATCTACAGCTGTGCACTAGTAATGTCTACAGATGGTGAATATTGGAAATGGTGCTTTGTGAGACTCCTTACAGTCCTCCTTCACCTAGGGTAGAAAGGAAGGGAGACATGTACATCTGTGCGCTAATAATTTCTACAGATGGTGAATGTTGGAAATGGTGCTTTCTAAGCCTCCTTACAGTCCTCTTTCACCTAGGGTAGAAAAAAAGGGAGACATCTACAGCTGTGCACTAGTAATGTCTACAGATGGTGAATATTGGAAATGGTGCTTTGTGAGACTCCTTACAGTCCTCCTTCACCTAGGGTAGAAAGGAAGGGAGACATGTACATCTGTGCGCTAATAATTTCTACAGATGGTGAATGTTGTAAATGGTGCTTTCTAAGGCTCCTTACAGTCCTCTTTCACCTAGGGTAGAAAGGAAGGGAGACATTTACAGCTGTGCACTAGTAATGTCTACAGATGGTGAATATTGGAAATGGTGCTTTGTGAGACTCCTTACAGTCCTCCTTCACCTAGGGTAGAAAGGAAGGGAGACATGTACATCTGTGCGCTAATAATTTCTACAGATGGTGAATGTTGGAAATGGTGCTTTCTAAGGCTCCTTACAGTCCTCTTTCACCTAGAGTAGAAAGGAAGGGAGACATCTACAGCTGTGCACTAGTAATGTCTACAGATGGTGAATATTGAAAATGGTATTTTGTGAGACTCCTTACAGTCCTCCTTCACCTAGGTTAGAAAGGAAGGGAGACATGTACATGTGTGCGCTAATAATTTCTACAGATGGTGAATGTTGGAAATGGTGCTTTCTAAGGCTCCTTACAGTCCTCTTTCACCTAGGGTAGAAAGGTAGGGAGACATCTACAGCTGTGCACTAGTAATGTCTACAGATGGTGAATATTGGAAATGGTGCTTTGTGAGACTCCTTACAGTCCTCCTTCACCTAGGGTAGAAAGGAAGGGAGACATGTACATCTGTGCGCTAATAATTTCTACAGATGGTGAATGTTGGAAATGGTGCTTTCTAAGGCTCCTTACATTCCTCTTTCACCTAGGGTAGAAAGGAAGGGAGACATCTACAGCTGTGCACTAGTAATGTCTACAGATGGTGAATATTGGAAAGGGTGCTTTGTGAGACTCCTTACAGTCCTCCTTCACCTAGGGTAGAAAGGAAGGGAGACATGTACATCTGTGCGCTAATAATTTCTACAGATGGTGAATGTTGGAAATGGTGCTTTCTAAGGCTCCTTACAGTCCTCTTACACCTAGGGTAGAAAAAAAGGGAGACATCTACAGCTGTGCACTAGTAATGTCTACAGATGGTGAATATTGGAAATGGTGCTTTGTGAGACTCCTTACAGTCCTCCTTCACCTAGGGTAGAAAGGAAGGGAGACATGTACATCTGTGCGCTAATAATTTCTACAGATGGTGAATGTTGGAAATGGTGCTTTCTAAGGCTCCTTACAGTCCCCTTACACCTAGGGTAGAAAAAAAGGGAGACATCTACAGCTGTGCACTAGTAATGTCTACAGATGGTGAATATTGGAAATGGTGCTTTGTGAGACTCCTTACAGTCCTCCTTCACCTAGGGTAGAAAGGAAGGGAGACATGTACATCTGTGCGCTAATAATTTCTACAGATGGTGAATGTTGGAAATGGTGCTTTCTAAGGCTCCTTACAGTCCTCTTTCACCTAGGGTAGAAAGGAAGGGAGACATCTACAGCTGTGCACTAGTAATGTCTACAGATGGTGAATATTGGAAATGGTGCTTTATGAGACTCCTTACAGTCCTCCTTCACCTAGGGTAGAAAGGAAGGGAGACATGTACATCTGTGCGCTAATAATTTCTACAGATGGTGAATGTTGGAAATGGTGCTTTCTAAGGCTCCTTACAGTCCTCTTACACCTAGGGTAGAAAAAAAGGGAGACATCCACAGCTGTGCACTAGTAATGTCTACAGATGGTGAACATTGGAAATGGTGCTTTGTGAGACTCCTTACAGTCCTCCTTCACCTAGGGTAGAAAGGAAGGGAGACATGTACATCTGTGCGCTAATAATTTCTACAGATGGTGAATGTTGGAAATGATGCTTTCTAAGGCTCCTTACAGTCCTCTTACACCTAGGGTAGAAAAAAAGGGAGACATCTACAGCTGTGCACTAGTAATGTCTACAGATGGTGAATATTGGAAATGGTGCTTTGTGAGACTCCTTACAGTCCTCCTTCACCTAGGGTAGAAGGGAAGGGAGACATGTACATCTGTGCGCTACTAATTTCTACAGATGGTGAATATTGGAAATGGTGCTTTGTGAGACTCCTTACAGTCCTCCTTCACCTAGGGTAGAAAGGAAGGGAGACATCTACAGCTGTGCGCTAATAATTTCTACAGATGGTGAATGTTGGAAATGGTGCTTTCTAAGGCTCCTTACAGTCCTCTTTCACCTATGGTAGAAAGGAAGGGAGACATCTACAGCTGTGCACTAGTAATGTCTACAGATGGTGAATATTGGAAATGGTGCTTTGTGAGACTCCTTACAGTCCTCCTTCACCTAGGGTAGAAAGGAAGGGAGACATGTACATCTGTGCGCTAATAATTTCTACAGATGGTGAATGTTGGAAATGGTGCTTTCTAAGGCTCCTTACAGTCCTCTTTCACCTAGGGTAGAAAAAAAGGGAGACATCTACAGCTGTGCACTAGTAATGTCTACAGATGGTGAATATTGGAAATGGAGCTTTGTGAGACTCCTTACAGTCCTCCTTCACCTAGGGTAGAAAGGAAGGGAGACATGTACATCTGTGCGCTAATAATTTCTACAGATGGTGAATGTTGGAAATGGTGCTTTCTAATGCTCCTTACAGCCCTCTTTCACCTAGGGTAGATAGGAAGGGAGACATCTACAGCTGTGCACTAGTAATGTCTACAGATGGTGAATATTGGAAATGGTGCTTTGTGAGACTCCTTACAGTCCTCCTTCACCTAGGGTAGAAAGGAAGAGAGACATGTACATCTGTGCGCTAATAATTTCTACAGATTGTGAATGTTGGAAATGGTGCTTTCTAAGGCTCCTTACAGTCCTCTTTCACCTAGGGTAGAAAGGAAGGGAGACATCTACAGCTGTGCACTAGTAATGTGTACAGATGGTGAATATTGGAAATGGTGCTTTGTGAGACTCCTTACAGTCCTCCTTCACCTAGTGTAGAAAGGAAGGGAGACATGTACATCTGTGCGCTAGTAATTTCTACAGATGGTGAATGTTGGAAATGGTGCTTTCTAAGGCTCCTTACAGTCCTCTTTCACCTAGGGTAGAAAGGAAGGGAGGCATCTACAGCTGTGCGCTAGTAATGCCTACAGATGGTGAATATTAGAAATGGTGCTTTGTGAGGCTCCTTACAGTCCTCCTTCACCTAGGGTAGAAAGGAAGGGAGACATGTACATCTGTGCGCCAATAACTTCTACAGATGGTGAATGTTGGAAATGGTGCTTCCTGAGGCTCCTTACAGTCCTCCTTCACCCAGGGTAGAAAGGAAAGGAGACATGTACATCTGTGCGCTAGTAATTTCTACAGATGGTGAATGTCCGAAATGGTGCTTTCTAATGCTCCTTACAGTCCTCTTTCACCTAGGGGAAAAAGGAAGGGAGACATGTACATCTGTGCGCTAGTAATGTCTACAGATGGTGAATATTGGAAATGGTGCTTTCTGAGGCTCCTTACAGTCCTCCTTCTCCTAGGGTAGAAAGGAAGGGAGACATGTACATCTGTGCGCTAATAATTTCTACAGATGGTGAATGTTGGAAATGGTGCTTTCTAAGGCTCCTTACAGTCCTCTTTCACCTAGGTTAGAAAGGAAGGGAGACATCTACAGCTGTGAGCTAGTAATGTCTACAGATGGTGAATATTGGAAATGGAGGTTTCTAAATCCTCTTACAGTTCTTCTTCATCAAGCGTAGAAAATAATGGAGGCAAGGTCAGGTGTGCGCTAAATATGTCTATAGATGGTGAATGTTGGAAATGGTGCTTTCTGAGGCTCCTTACAGTCCTCCTTCACCTAGGGTTGTAAGGAAGGGAGACATGTACATCTGTGCGCTAGTAATTTCTACAGATGGTGAATGTTGGAAATGGTGCTTTCTAAGGCTCCTTACAGTCTTCTTTCACCTAGGGTAGAAAGGAAGGGAGACATCTACAGCTGTGCACTAATAATGTCTACAGATGGTGAATATTGGAAATGGTGCTTTGTGAGGCTCCTTACAGTCCTCCTTCACCTAGGGTAGAAAGGAAGGGAGACATGTACATCTGTGCGCTAATAATTTCTACAGATGGTGAATGTTGGAAATGGTGCTTTCTAAGGCTCCTTACAGTCCTCTTTCACCTAGGGTAGAAAGGAAGGGAGACATCTACCGCTGTGCGCTAGTAATGTCTACAGATGGTGAATATTAGAAATGGTGCTTTCTAAATCTCCTTACAGTTCTTCTTCATCAAGCGTAGAAAGTAATGGAGGCAAGATCAGGTGTGTGCTAACTATGTCTAGAGAAGGTGAATGTAGGAAATGGTGCTGTCTGATTCTCCTTACAGTCCTCCTTCACCTAAGGTAGAAAGGAAGGGAGACATCTACAGCTGTGCGCTAGTAATGTCTACAGATTGTGAATATTGAAAATGGTGCTTTCTGAGGCTCCTTACAGTTCTTCTTCATCAAGCGTAGAAAATAATGGAGGCAAGGTCAGGTGTGCGCTAAGTATGTCTATAGATGGTGAATGTTGGAAATGGTGCATTCTGAGGCTCCTTACAGTCCTCCTTCACCTAGGGTAGACAGGAAGGGAGACATGTACAGCTGTGCGCTAGTAATTTCAACAGATTGTGAATGTTGGAAATGGTGCTTTCTAAGGCTCTTTACAGTCCTCCTTCACCTAGGATAGAAAGGAAGGGAGGCATGTACAGCTGTGCGCTAGTAATGTCTACAGATGGTGAATATGTGGCATGGTGCTTTGTGAGGCTCCTTACAGTTCTTCTTCATCAAGCGTAGAAAGTAAGGGAGGCAAGTTCAGGTGTGCGCTAACTATGTCTAGAGAAGGTGAATGTAGGAAATGGTACTTTCTGAGGCCTCTTAGATTCCTCCTTCACCTAGGGTAGAAAGGAAGGTGGACATGTACAGCTGAGCGCTAGTAATGTCTACAGATGGTGAATGTTGGAAATGGTGCTTTCTGAGGCCCCTTACAGTTCTTCTTCATCAAGTGTAGAAAGTAAGGGAGGCAAGGTAAGGTGTGCGCGAACTATGTCTAGAGAAGGTGAATGTTGGAAATGGTGCTTTCTGAGGCTCCTTACAGTCCTTCACCTAGGGTAGAAAGGTAGGGAGACATGTACAGCTGTGCGCTAGTAATGTCTACAGATGGTGAATGTTGGAAATGGTGCTTTCTGAGGCCCCTTACAGTTCTTCTTCATCAAGTGTAGAAAGTAAGGGAGGCAAGGTAAGGTGTGCGCGAACTATGTCTAGAGAAGGTGAATGTTGGAAATGGTGCTTTCTGAGGCTCCTTACAGTCCTTCACCTAGGGTAGAAAGGTAGGGAGACATGTACAGCTGTGCGCTAGTAATGTCTACAGATGGTGAATGTTGGAAATGGTGCTTTCTGAGGCTCCTTACAGTCCTTCTTCACCTAGGGTAGAAAGGAAGGGAGACATCTGCAGCTGTGCGCTAGTAATGTCTACAGATTGTGAATATTGGAAATGGTGCTTTCTGAGGCTCCTTACAGTTCTTCTTCATCAAGCGTAGATAGTAATGGTGGTAAGGTCAGGTGTGCGCTAAGTATGTCTAGAGAAGGTGAATGTAGGAAATGGTGCTTTCTGAGACTCCATACATTCCTACTTCACCTAGGGTAGAAAGGAAGGGAGACATCTACAGCTGTGCGCTAGTAATGTCTACAGATGGTGAATATTGGAAATGGTGCTTTCTGAGGCTCCTTACGGTTCTTCTTCATCAAGCGTAGGAAGTAATGGAGGCAAGGTCAGGTGTGCGCAAACTATGTCTAGAGAAGGTGGACCCCCCCTGCGGGTCCGGGGTAAGAATAGGCCCGAGGTATTCCTGCCTGTCGTACGAGGCGACTAAAAGGAGTTTCAACTGTTTCGGCCTTCCATGTGATGGTCCCCCTTGGGGTTTGACCTCCATTTTTCAAAATTTCTACAGAAGTACGAGCCTTTTGGGGAAGGACACCTTACATGGTGTACCACTGGTCCTAAGTGCACTCAGACCTTGGCACTCAGCATTCCACCGGCGTTGTAACCATACCCACTATTACTCAAATTGGGCCTAAACGCCTTTTGGGTTGTCCCAGTTACGCCCATAGTGCGTCTCCATCTGCACCAGCGATCATGATGGACTTTCCATGGCACCAGAAATCCAGCACGGTAGCCAGCCCGTTGTGGTGGGGTCGTCATGTACACTCTAGGTTGTAGCCCCCTGACAACACAGGGATCGTACTGCCGATACCTGAGCTGCACCCTCCCCACGTCGGCCAAGGAGTAGATGCCTGTCTCCTTGGGGCATCAGGACTCCCGGCAATGGTCATCCTGCCAGGTGGCCCTTGCTGCGGCTGGGTGGCGCCCGTGGGGAGAGCCCCTGGTCGGAGTGGGTGGTATCGGGGCGGACGTTTCGCAGATGAAACGTCACCACGTATCGGGTCGCTCTGCGGCTGAGTCTTTCAAAAGAAAAAGTACCGTTTCTGGTTCTGGTTCTCCTGCCCCTTCCCCCTTGGCCACTCCATGGGAGGAGGGACGGGCCCGCCGGCTTGGAGCGAAGTACTTCCCCCGCTATTTGGTCTGTTCTCGAACCGATGGGGGGGACATTCGCCGCCTCCAAGCCCATGTTCTTTGTTCAGCACATTGAGGACATCTTCGGGGAAATCGAGGCTCTCAGCAAGATGCGTTCAGGGTCCGTACTTATCAAGACCACGTCCACCACACAGTCGGCGGCGCTCCAGGCGTGCGACCGCCTAGGGGACATCCCAGTCTCCATTGTCCCACATCTGGCACTCAATAGGACGCAGGGGGTTATTTTTCATCGTGACCTCCTGCTACAATCTGATGAGGAGCTCAGGGCCAACCTGGAGCGCCGAGGCGTGCATTTCGTCCGGCGAGTCCAGCGCGGCCCCAAAGACCGTCGCATCGACACTGAGGCCTTTATCCTCGCCTTCGAGGGGGACGTTCTCCCGGAGAAGGTAAAGGTAATGTGCTACCGGTGTGACGTGCGACCCTACGTTCCGCCTCCTATGCGCTGTTTTAGGTGTTTGCGCTTTGGGCACATGTCATCACGGTGTGAGGCTGAGCCCCTCTGTGGCGATTGTGGCCGTCCTCTTCATGAGGAACATACATGCACCCCACCACCTCGGTGCGTTAATTGTCCTGGCGTCCACTCACCTAGATCCTCAGACTGCCCCGCATATCAGAAGGAGAAGAAGATACAAGAAATCAAAACTTTGGATCGGCTGTCTTATTCTGAGGCCAGGAAGAAGTACGACCGCCTCCATCCCGTGCCATTGACCACTTCCTTTGCCTCAGTTGTGTCCACTCCTTCCGCGGTATCCTCACCCCTCTCCTGTCCCCCCTCCGCCTCCTCCGCCCATCAGGGGGCTCTGCCTCCGCCTCCCAAATCCCTCCCTTCCAAATCCTCCTCCCCCGTGGCCCCCACCCCCTCTGCCCCAGGGGCCATCCTTCCTCCTCCTTCTCCCCACACGCCACCTGAGAAGCGATCCTCTTCTCAGGCGTCCATCGGGGACACGTTCCGGACCCCGGCTTCCGAGGTCCGGCGTTCCAAAACGGACCCCGCGCGTGAGGACCTTCTTCGGGTCCAGCCCACCATCCCTGTGCCTCCTCGGCCTTCCAAGAAGGCCTCCAAGAAGAAGTCTCTATCCCCCTCTCCACCCCGGCGCGTTTCGACTGACGCTCCATCCGTGAGTCGCCGCTCCCGGCCGTCCTCAGTTTCGCCGGGACGCTCTGTTGCCAGGCGCTCAGCTGGCCTTTCGTCGGCAAATGATGCTGCCCCTCCTACACAACCAGGGACAGCGGCCGCAGCTGGCGACCAGTCGATGGAACCGGATCCGCCTCCCGTCGGTTGTAGCGTTGTTCCCTCGCAACCTGGCCCTCCGCGGCCGTCGAGGTGACCAGCTCTTCCCCCGTCTCGTTCCCCCAACTTTTTGACTAGCGATGGCGTTGTTTCATTGGAACATAAGAGTTATTCGATCTCATCGGGAGGAATTACAACTGCTCCTCCGCCTGCACTGTCCGCTCGTCCTTGGACTCCAGGAAACCAAGTTGCGCCCGACTGACCGTATTGCCTTTACCCACTATACCTCGGAGCGGTATGACCTTACCCCTGTGGACGATGTCCCAGCTCATGGTGGGGTCATGTTGCTCATTCGGGACGACATCTATTACCATCCCATCCCATTGACCACCCCACTCCAAGCAATAGCTGTCCGCATTACTCTTTCTGCTTTTACTTTTTCAGTTTGTACCATCTACACTCCACCGTCGTCTGCCGTTAGTCGGGCTGACATGATGCACCTGATCGTTCAGCTTCCCCCGCCGTTTTTATTGTTTGGCGACTTCAATGCCCATCATCCCCTTTGGGGCTCTCCTGCATCCTGTCCAAGAGGCTCACTCTTGGCAGATGTCTTCAACCATCTCAATCTTGTCTGCCTCAATACCGGCACCCCAACTTTCCTCTCGGACGCCACTCATACCTTCTCCCACTTGGACCTCTCGATATGTTCTACCACTCTTGCCCGTCGGTTCGAGTGGTATGTCCTTTCTGACACCTATTCGAGCGACCACTTCCCTTGTGTCGTTCGTCTCCTGCACCACACCCCATCCCCACGTCCTTCGAGCTGGAACATACTGAAAGCTGACTGGGGACTTTACTCATCCCTGGCGACCTTTCCGGACCACGATTTTCCCAGTTGTGACAGTCAGGTTGAATACCTCACGGCTGTTATCATCCATGCTGCCGAACGTTCCATTCCTCGTACTACTTCTTCACGTCGCGTTTCCGTCCCCTGGTGGAACGAGGCTTGTAGGGACGCTATCCGTGCTCGACGACGTGCTTTACGCACCTTTCGCCGCCATCCTACGTTGGCGAATTGTATTGAATACAAACGACTCCGAGCGCAATGCCGTAGAGTCATCAAAGACAGCAAAAAAGCTTGTTGGGCCTCTTTCTCCGGCTCCTTTAACAGTTTTACTCCATCTTCCGTCGTTTGGGGTAGCCTGCGCCGGCTGTCGGGTATTAAGGCCCACTCCTCGGTACCTGGCCTGACCTCAGGTAATGCGGTCCTTGTTGATCCGGTGGCTGTCGCCAACGCCTTTGGCCGCTTTTTCGAGGAGGTTTCAAGCTCCGCCCATTACCATCCTGCCTTCCTTCCCAGGAAAGAGGCAGAAGAGGCTCGGCGACCTTCCTTCCACTCGCTGAATCTGGAAACCTATAATGCCCCCTTTACTATGCGGGAACTCGAACGTGCGCTTGCACTGTCCTGGTCCTCTGCTCCGGGGCCGGATGCCATTCACGTTCAGATGCTGGCACACCTTTCTCCGGCGGGCAAAAGCTTCCTTCTCCGTACCTACAATCGCGTCTGGACCGCAGGTCAAGTCCCCATGCGTTGGCGTGACGCCGTTGTTGTTCCTATACCCAAACCCGGGAAGGATAGACACCTTCCTTCTAGTTACCGCCCCATTTCTCTTACAAGCTGTGTCTGTAAGGTGATGGAGCGCATGGTTAATGCTCGGTTAGTCTGGATTCTTGAATCTCGACGGCTACTTACTAATGTCCAATGCGGCTTTCGTCGCCGCCGCTCCGCTGTTGACCACCTCGTGACCTTGTCGACATTCATCATGAACAACTTTTTGCGAAGGCGCCAAACGGTAGCCGTGTTCTTCGACTTGGAGAAGGCTTATGACACCTGTTGGAGAGGAGGTATCCTCCGCACTATGCGCAGGTGGGGCCTACGCGGTCGCCTGCCCCTTTTTATTGATTCCTTTTTAACGGATCGAAAGTTTAGGGTACGTGTGGGCTCCGTATTGTCCGACGTCTTCCTCCAGGAGAACGGAATGCCTCAGGGCTCCGTCTTGAGCGTAGCCCTTTTTGCCATCGCGATCAATCCCATTATGGATTGCATTCCACCTAATGTCTCAGGCTTAGAGATGGGGGATCCGCTCTTGAACTAATTCATAGAGTTCAATCTTTCAAAGGAGTGAACAATCAGTGATTCAGAAAAAAAGAACGGTAGCTCCAAACGTTTCCCACGGCAGAGAGAGAGAGAGAGAGAGAGAGAGAGAGAGAGAGAGAGAGAGAGACAGAGCATATCAGCAGCGCCTCTGCTGGTCACAGCACAGTGCACACCATACAACACAGCCAGCGCCGGCCTCTGCCCTGCTTCTACCTTGGCTGCCTGCATTGTGCAGTGCCCCATTGGATTTTGTGTTTCACATATGCCGTGGCGTCTCTGTGCGTCGTCTGCCGCGCAGTGTCTGGCGCAGCGTAACTTCGCATCGCACTCTGTCGCACGTCCTGCCCTCTGGGCAGTTGATGCGAGCAACAGGACAGAGAGCCACCTAGCGGATAACATAGGAACTACTTGCAAAAACCCGCTCGCAAGGGAACGAACTATTTGTCTCGGAGCGGGTAAGTTCACCGCTACCCCTCCCTCGGAACTCGCCCGCTCAACGCTCGCCCCACCGTCTCGACTCTAGCCAGAGCGTCGAGCAAAGCGACTCAGGTGTCACTGTGGTCTCTGCGGTCTCAGCTCACGCAGTAATACAGCTCGCGGCTCGACCTGCTCGACTCAGCGCCTCTGCATCGGAGTTCGTCCCCACTGGATATTGTTCTTCGTAGTAATGCCGCTATGTATATTACATTATTATGTTATGTATACATCAATTGTTTTTATTTTATTTTTATTTGTTTAAACTGATTAGATTAGGTTCCTGATGACTCCTCTTACTATAGGATTTTTATTATAGACACTCGAATTTACGCTTTAATTACGAGCGAACCGATAAACGTATCGCAAAATGTGATACACCAATATTTTCCTTGTTTTATTCTGCGTAAGGCTATATGCAGCACTTTCGTTTTACAGTCAAATTTATATTTTTTTTTCTTATTCTGGTACGGATTTTGCGATTTTAGGCGTCTTCGAAAGGAAACGTTCATTTTAAAAATATATGGCTTGCGATGTATTTGTATGAGGTTAATGAAATTTTAATACGTTATAGCCAAATATATTGTTAATGTAAATCTCAAGTTACAACATTTTCCGATCACCCAAAAAACCACGATAGTGCAAAATAAATCAATAATCAAAAACTTTGTCATATCGTGGAAATTTCAATAAACAATACAAAATTCTTACTCATTATCTGTGTTACTTCAAAATAGGATCAAATAAGATCAAAATACAGGTATAGTACTGGAATAAACCAAGTTTAAAGGGCAATGTGCCTTCCATTTATTTTATATTGTAAATGAGTGGTGAGTCATGAAAAAGAGCTAATTCATTTCAGGGAGTGAACAGTTCTGATCCAATCTCTGAAAAGAACAGTTTTGCCCATCTCTACTCAGGCTCTCTCTTTGTCGATGACTTCGCGATCTACTGCAGTGCCCAGAGAACATGCCTCCTGGAGCGCTGCCTTCAGCGTTGTCTAGACAGCCTCTACTCATGGAGCGTGGCAAATGGCTTCCGGTTCTCTGAAGAAAAGACGGTTTGTATCAACTTTTGGCGATATAAAGCGTTCCTTCCGCCATCCTTACATCTCGGTCCCGTTGTTCTCCCATTCGTGGACACAACTAAGTTTCTAGGGCTCACGTTGGACAGGAAACTGTGTTGGTCTCCACACGTCTCTTATTTGGCGGCCCGTTGTACACGTTCCCTTAATGTCCTCAGAGTTCTTAGCGGTTCATCTTGGGGAGCGGATCGCACTGTCCTGCTTCGCTTGTATCGGTCCATAGTCCGATCGAAGCTGGATTATGGGAGCTTCGTCTACTCGTCCGCTCGGCAGTCCCTCTTACGCCGGCTCAACTCCATCCACCATCGGGGGTTACGTCTTGCGACCGGAGCCTTCTACACTAGTCCTGTCGAGAGTCTTTATGCTGAAGCTGCCGAGTTACCGTTGACCTACCGGCGCGACGTACTGCTGTGTCGGTATGCCTGCCGGCTGTCGTCTATGCCCGACCACCCCTCTTACAAGTCCTTCTTCGCCGATTCCCTCGACCGTCAGTACGGGTTGTATGTGTCTGCCCTGCTGCCCCCCGGAGTCTGCTTCCGTCGCCTGCTTCGACAATTGGATTTTGCCCTCCCTACCACCTTCAGAGAGGGTGAGAGCCCGACACCACCTTGGCTCCAGGCTCCGGTTCATATTTATCTCGACCTCAGCTCACTCCCGAAGGATGGTACTCCGGCTGCAATGTATTGCTCACGGTTTGCCGAACTTCGTGCTCGACTTGCCGGTCACACCTTTATTTACACCGATGGCTCCAAAACTGACGATGGTGTCGGCTGTGCCTTTGTCGTCGGGGCCGCCACATTTAAATACAGGCTCCTCGACCAATGTTCCAGCTTTACGGCAGAGCTTTTTGCTCTCCATCAGGCCGTTCAGTATGCCCGCCGCCACCACCATTCATCATATGTACTCTGCTCTGACTCACTCAGTGCTCTTCAGAGCCTTGGAGCTCCCTATCCAGTCCATCCCTTGATACAACGGATACAGCAGTCCCTCCATTCTTTGGCTGATAACGGTGGTTCTGTCAGCTTTCTGTGGGTTCCCGGACATGTGGGAGTGCCTGGGAATGAGGCTGCGGATGCTGCAGCCAAGGCTGCAGTCCTCCTGCCTTGGCCAGCCTCCCATTGTGTCCCGTCATCCGACGTTTGTGGGGATGTCTGTAAGAGGCTTGTGTCGTTGTGGTGGGATGCTTGGTCATCCCTCCAAGGAAACAAGCTCCGGGCAGTAAAACCGCTACCAACTGCTTGGACAACATCCTCCCGACCATCTCGGCGCGAGGAGGTCCTTCTGACCAGGTTGCGGATTGGGCATTGCCGGTTTAGCCACCGCTACCTGCTCTCCGGTGACCCAGCCCCGCAGTGCCCTTGTGGTCAGGCATTAACAGTGCGCCATGTTTTATTGTCGTGTCCCCATTTTAGTCAATTTCGTGTTGTCCTGTCCCTGCCATCTACTTTACCGGATGTTTTAGCTGATGACGCTCGAGCAGCTGCTCGTATTCTGCGTTTTATAACTTTAACTGGCTTGTCCAAGGACATTTAATCTTTTTACCTATTTTGTCTGCATCTTTGTCGGGTCCTTCTGGTGTCCCCTCCATACCCTTGAGTTGTACCAGATTCCATGTGCTCTAACAACAGTGACTGGGCGCTAATGACCTCAGCAGTTCAGCGCCCTTAAACCCAAACAAAAAAAAAAAAAAAAAAAAAAAAAGGTGAATGTAGGAAATGGTGCTTTCTGATGCTCCTTACAGTCCTCCTTCACCTAGGGTAGAAAGGAAGGGAGACATCTACAGCTGTGCGATAGTAATGTCTACAGATTGTGAATATTGGAAATAGTGCTTTCTGAGGCTCCTTACAGTTCTTCTTCATCAAGCGTAGAAAGTAATGGAGGCAAGGTCAGGCGTGCGCAAAGTATGTCTATAGATGGTGAAAGTTGGAAATGGTGCTTTCTGAGGCTCCTTACAGTCCTCCTTCACCTAGGGTAGAAAGGAAGGGAGACATGTACAGCTGTGCGCTAGTAATTTCTACAGATTGTGAATGTTGGAAATGGTGCTTTCTAAGGCTCCTTACAGTCCTCCTTCACCTAGGATAGAAAGGAAGGGAGACATGTACAGCTGTGCGCTAGTAATGTCTACAGATGGTGAATGTTGGAAATGGTGCTTTCTGAGGCTCCTTACAGTCCTCCTTCTCCTAGGGTAGAAAGGAAGGGAGACATGTACAGCTGTGCCCTAGTAATTTCTACAGATTGTGAATGTTGGAGATGGTGCTTTCTAAGGCTCCTTACAATCCTCCTTCACCTAGGGTAGAAAGGAAGGGAGGCATCTACAGCTGTGCGCTAGTAATGTCTGCAGATGGTGAATATTGGAAATGGTGCTTTCTGAGGCTCCTTACAGTTCTTCTTCATCAAGCATAGAAAGTAAGGGAGGCAAATTCAGATGTGCGCTAACTATGTCTAGAGAAGGTGAATGTAGGAAATGGTTCTTTCTGAGGCTCCTTACAGTTCTTCTTCATCAAGCATAGAAAGTAAAGGAGGCAAGTTCAGGTGTGCGCTAACTATGTCTAGAGAAGGTGAATGTAGGAAATGATACTTTCTGAGGCTCCTTACAGTTCTTCTTCATCAAGCATAGAAAGTAAGGGAGGCAAATTCAGATGTGCGCTAACTATGTCTAGAGAAGGTGAATGTAGGAAATGGTTCTTTCTGAGGCTCCTTACAGTTCTTCTTCATCAAGCATAGAAAGTAAAGGAGGCAAGTTCAGGTGTGCGCTAACTATGTCTAGAGAAGGTGAATGTAGGAAATGATACTTTCTGAGGCTCCTTAGATTCCTCCTTCACCTAGGGTAGAAAGGAAGGGGGACATATACAGCCGAGCGCTAGTAATGTCTACAGATGGTGAATGTTGGAAATGGTGCTTTCTGAGGCTCCTTACAGTTCTTCTTCATCAAGTGTTGAAAGTAAGGGAGGCAAGGTCAGGTGTGCGCTAACTATGTCTAGAGAAGGTGAATGTAGGAAATGGTTCTTTCTGAGGCTCCTTACAGTTCTTCTTCATCAAGCGTAGAAAGTAAGGGAGGCAAGGTCAGGTGTGCGCTAACTATGTCTATGGATGGTGAATGTTGGAAATGGTGCTTTCTGAGGCTCCCTATAGTCCTCCTTCACCTAGGGTAGAAAGGAAGGGAGACATGTACAGCTGTGCGCTAGTAATGTCTACAGATGGTGAATATTGGAAATGGTGCTTTCTGAGGCTCCTTACAGTTCTTCTACATCAAGCATAGAAAGTAAGGGAGGCAAGGTCAGGTGTGCGCTAACTATGTCTAGAGAAGGTGAATGTTGGAAATGGTGCTTTCTGAGGCTCCTTACAGTCCTCCTTCACCTAGGGTAGAAAGGAAGGGAGACATCTACAGCTGTGCGCTAGTAATGTCTGCAGATGGTGAATATTGGAAATGGTGCTTTCTGAGGCTCCTTACAGTTCTTCTTCATCAAGCATAGAAAGTAAAGGAGGCAAGTTCAGGTGTGCGCTAACTATGTCTAGAGAAGGTGAATGTAGGAAATGGTACTTTCTGAGGCTCCTTAGATTCCTCCTTCACCTAGGGTAGAAAGGAAGGGGGACATGTACAGCTGAGCGCTAGTAATGTCTACAGATGGTGAATGTTGGAAATGGTGCTTTCTGAGGCTCCTTACAGTCCTCCTTCACCTAGGGTAGAAAGGAAGGGAGACATGTACAGCTGTGCGCTAGTAATTTCTACAGATGGTGAATGTTGGAAATGGTGCTTTCTAAGGCTCCTTACAGTCCTCCTTCACCTAGGGTAGAAAGGAAGGGAGGCATCTACAGCTGTGCGCTAGTAATGTCTACAGATGGTGAATATTGGAAATGGTGCTTTGTGAGTCTCCTTACAGTTCTTCTTCGTCAAGCGTAGAAAGTATGGGAGGCAAGGTCAGGTGTGCGCTAACTATGTCTAGAGAAGATGAATGTAGGAAATGGTGCTTTCTGAGACTCCATACATTCCTCCTTCACCTAGGGTAGATAGGAAGGGAGACATCTACAGCTGTGCGCTAGTAATGTCTGCAGATGGTGAAATTGGAAATGGTGCTTTCTGAGGCTCCTTACAGTTCCTCTTCATCAAGCGTAGAAAGTAAGGGAGGCAAGGTCAGATGTGCGCTAACTACGTCTAGAGATGGTGAATGTAGGAAAATTTCTGTTCCGACACTGACAATGTTGAGTGTTTATGGAAAAAGTTCAAGGCAATCGTAAAATGCGTTTTAGACAGGTACGTGCCGAGTAAGACTGTGAGGGACGGGAAAAACCCACCATGGTACAACAACAAAGTTAGGAAACTACTGCAAAAGCAAAGAGAGCTTCACTCCAAGTTTAAACGCAGCCAAAACCTCTCAGACAAACAGAAGCTAAATGATGTCAAAGTTAGCGTAAGGAGGGCTATGCGTGAAGCGTTCAGTGAATTCGAAAGTAAAATTCTTGGTACCGACTTGACAGAATATCCTAGGAAGTTCTGGTCTTACGTTAAATCAGTAAGTGGCTCGAAACATCATGTCCAGACACTCCGGGATAATGATGGCATTGAAACAAAGGATGACAAGCGTAAAGCTGAAATACTAAACACCTTTTTCCAAAGCTGTTTCACAGAGGAAGACCGCACTGCAATTCCTTCTCTAAATCCTCGCACCAACAAAAAAATGGCTGACTTTGAAGTAAGTGTCCAAGGACTAGGAAAGCAACTGGAATCACTCAACAGAGGAAAGTCCACTGGACCTGACGGGATACCAATTCGATTCTACACAGAGTACGCGAAAGAACTTGCGCCCCTTCTAACAGCCGTGTACCGCAAGTCTCTACAGGAACAGAAGGTTCCAAATGATTGGAAAAGAGCGCAGGTAGTCCCAGTCTTCAAGAAGGGTCATCGAGCAGATGCGCAAAACTATAGACCTATATCTCTGAAGTCGATCTGTTGTAGAATATTAGAACATGTCTTTTGCTCCAGTATCATGTCGTTTTTGGAAACTCAGAATCTACTATGTAGGAAGCAACATGGATTCTGGAAACAGCGATCGTGTGAAACCCAACTCGCTTTATTTGTTCATGAGACCCAGAAAATATTAGATACAGGCTCCCAGGTAGATGCTATTTTTCTTGACTTCCGGAAGGCATTAGATTCAGTTCCGCACTGTCGCCTGATAAACAAAGTAAGAGCCTACGGAATATCAGACCAGCTGTGTGGATGGATTGAATAGTTTTTAGCAAACAGAACACAGCATGTTGTTATCAACGGAGAGACGTCTACAGACATTAAAGTAACCTCTGGCGTGCCACAGGGGAGTGTTATGGGACCATTGCTTTTCACAATATATATAAATGGCCTAGTAGATAGTGTCGGAAGTTCCATGCGGCTTTTCGTGGATGATGCTGTAGTATACAGAGAAGTTGCAGCATTAGAAAATTGTAGCGAAATGCAGGAAGATCTCCAGCGGATAGGCACTTGGTGCAGGGAGTGGCAACTGACCCTTAATATAGACAAATGTAATGTATTGCGAATACATAGAAAGAAGGATCCTTTATTGTATGATTATATGATAGCGGAACAAACACTGGTAGCAGTTACTTCTGTAAAATATCTGGGAGTATGTGTGCGGAACGATTTGAAGTGGAATGATCATATAAAATTAATTGTTGGTAAGGCGGGTACCAGGTTGAGATTCATTGGGAGAGTCCTTAGAAAATGTAGTCCATCAACAAAGGAGGTGGCTTACAAAACACTCGTTCGACCTATACTTGAGTATTGCTCATCAGTGTGGGATCCGTACCAGATCGGGTTGACGGAGGAGATAGAGAAGATTCAAATAAGAGCGGCGCGTTTCGTCACAGCGTTATTTGGTAACCGTGATAGCGTTACGGAGATGTTTAACAAACTCAAGTGGCAGACTCTGCAAGAGAGGCGCTTTGCATCGCGGTGTAGCTTGCTCGCCAGGTTTCGAGAGGGTGCGTTTCTGGATGAGGTATCGTATATATTGCTTCCCTCTACTTATACCTCCCGAGGAGATCACGAATATAAAATTAGAGAGATTAGAGCGCGCACAGAGGCTTTCACACAGTCGTTCTTCCCGCGAACCATACGCGACTCGAACAGGAAAGGGAGATAATGACAGTGGCACGTAAAGTGCCCTCCGCCACACACCGTTGGGTGGCTTGCGGAGTATATATATGTAGATGTAGATGTAGATGTAAAGATGGTGAATGTAGGAAATGGTGCTTTCTGCAGCTCCCTACAGTTCTCCTTCACTGAGGGTAGAAAGTAGGGAGACACGTACAGCTGTGCGCTAACTATGTCTACAGATGGTGAATATTGGAAATGGTGCCTTCTGAGGCTCCTTACAGTTCTTCTTCATCAAGGGTAGAGAGTAAAGGAGACGTGTACAGCTGTACGCTAACTATGTCTACAGATGGTGAATGTTGGCAATGGTGCTTTCTGAGGCTCCTTACAGTTCTTCTTCATCAAGCGTAGAAAGTAAGGGAGACATGGTCAGATGTGCGCTAACTATGTCTACAGATGGTGAATGTTGGAAATGGTGCTTTCCGCAGCACCTTACAGTCCTCCTTCACCTAGGGTAGAAAGGAAGGGAGACATATACAGCTGTGCGCTAGTAATGTCTATAGATGGTGAATGTAGGAAATGGTGCTTTCTGCAGCTCCCTGCAGTTCTCCTTCACCTAGGGTAGAAAGAAGGGAGACATGTACAGCTGTGCGCTAACTATGTCTACAGATGGTAAATGTTGGTAACGGTGCTTTCTGAGGCTCCTTACAGTTCTTCTTCATCAAGCGTAGAAAGTAAGGGAGGCATGGTCAGGTGTGCGCTAACTATGTCTACAGATGAAGAATGTTGGAAATGGTGCTATCTGAGCTCCTTACAGTTCTTCTTCATCAAGGGTAGAAAGAAAGGGAGACATGTACAGGTGTGCACTAACTATATCTACAGATGGTGAATGTTGGAAATGGTGCTTTCTGCATAACATCACAGTTCTGTTTTATCTATGAACAAAAGTAAAGGAGACAAATTCAGCAGTGCACTATGTCCACAGATTGTAAATGTTGGTAGGAAAGCTTTCTGCAGCCTCTTACATTTCTTAGTCATGTACGGTAGAAAGAAAGCTCGACATGTACAGCTGTTCTCTAAATATGTCAACAGATGGTGAATGTTGGTAAGAATGCTTTCAGCAGCTCCTTGCAATTCTTCTTCAGCTAGGGTAGGAAGTAAAGGTGACACATACAGCTGTGTGCTAGGTCTACTGATGGTGAATGTTGGTAAGGAAGCTTTCTGTAACTGCTTCCAGTTCTCGTTCACCTAGTCTACGAAGTAAAGGAGACATGTACAGTTGTGACATAACTCTGTCTACCGAAGGTAAATTAATGAAAGGAAGCTTTCTGCAGCTCCTTCCACTTCTTTTTAACCTTGGGTAGAAAGTAAAAGAGACATATACAGCTGTGCCCTAACTATGTCAACAGTGGTGAATTTTGGTAAGGAAGCATTCTGCAGCTCCTTCAAGTACTTCTGCACCTAGGGTAGAAAGTAAGAGACACATACAGCTGTGCGCTGACTATGTCCACTGTTGGTGAATTAATGTAACAAAGCTTTCTGCAGCTCCTTCCATTTCTTTTTCACCTAGGGTAGATAGCAAAGGAGACACATACAGCTGTGCCTCAAAAATGACTGCAGATGGTGAATGTTAGCAAGGAAGTTTTCTGCAGCTCCTTTCGCTTCTTTTTCACCTAGGGTTGAAAGGTAAGAAAGGTATATACAGCTGTGCGTTTCCCCCCTGCGGGTCCGGGGATTACAATAGGCCTGAGGTATTCCTGCCTGTCCTAAGAGGTGACTAAAAGGAGTCCATCCCCCTCACGGGAGTAGTTAGCGCTTGCGTCCGGAGACGGACGGTTCCACGACCTCTATTTGCGGTCATTTTGCTTTTTCACTTCTCGTTTCTTCCTACCTTTGGTTGGTTCCTTTCTTTGCTCTTCTCCACCTCACTGTCTTCCTTACTCTTTCCCCTGCACAATCTCCTTGCCTTCTTATTGCCTTCTTCTCCTTGCCTTCTTCTCCTTGCCTTCTTATTGCCTTCTTCTCCTTGCCTTCTCATTGCCTTCTTCTCCTTGCCTTCTCTGGTCTGCGCCTCGGCGTTTGAGACAGTCTGTCCTCTTTCTCCCTCTCTCTCTTCTTTTTCCTCTTCTTCCTTCCTCCCTGTGCGTGCCTGAAGGCCGACCCACGCGTTCTCACGCGTAGCCGGTGACGGGGTAACGCGTAATTCCCCGCCCTGGGTAGACATGTAAGGCACGCGCGTACCCCCTGGTAAAGGCCAGGCCCAGGGAGGGGTGATTGCCTGAGCTGATACCTTCTGACCATGCCGATTGGTCCCTCTGTCTGTTTCTCGGGAGGTGTGACCTGAGGTGTAAACATTCACCTAAGGCGGGAGTGCCCTCTGAGAGGGTCCCCACAAGGAAGGAGCGCGCCATCGGAGACGCTGGCAATCATGGGGGATTCCTCCGCAATGGATTTCACACCATCTCTCTCGACTTCTGCCCAAAAACGGAAACGTGACCAGCCACCAGTGACAAAGTACTACCGCCTGCCCCACAGTTCCTCATTGTTTCTCGATCTGAGGACGGAAAGGATTTTTCCTCTGTCAACCCTTTCGTTATCCAGAAGGGCGTAGATGCCATAGCCGGATCTGTCAAATCTTGTACCAGGTTGCGTAACGGTACCTTATTATTAGAAACTGAGAGCGCCTTTCAGGCACAAAAACTGCTTTGGGCCACACTCCTGTACACGTTCCCTGTCCGGGTGGAGGCCCACCGAACTTTGAATTCGTCTTGTGGTGTAGTCTATACTAGCACCCTCGACGGATTGACTGATGAGGAGATTCAATCTTTCCTCACTGAGCAGGGCGTGACGGCTGTCCATAGGGTCATGAAAATGGTCAACAATGACCTTGTACTGACCCGGACACTTTTCTTGACCTTTGATAGTGTTAAGCTGCCATCGCGCATCAAGGCGGGCTACGAGGTTATTTCTGTTCGCCCCTATGTCCAGACACCTACGCGCTGCTACTAGTGTCAGCGTTTCAACCACACTTGACAGTCTTGTTCCAATGCGGCTAAATGTGTCACTTGTGGCAGGGAGGCCCATGATGGTGACTGTCCACCTCCGTCTCCTCGTTGTGTGAACTGTCAGGGTGACCATGCCGCATGCTCCTGCGACTGTCCTGTCTATAAGGAAGAACGCTGTATCCAAGAAATTCAGGTCAAAGAGAAAGTGTCCACCTCGGCTGCTCGCAAGCTATTGTCTAGTAGGAAGCCCACGTTGCTCCCAGCGGGGAAATACAGTACAGTCCTCGCCTCCCCTCGGACTACCAGGGAGGTGGCAACCCAGACATGCGATCTGACCTTCAGCACCATGGTCGTCCGTTCGGCCAGTGCTAAGATCGCGCGGTCGATGTCTCCTCTTTCTCCCATCACTCCCACAGACACCAGCCCCTTCATCAGCTTCTGCTAAGACGAAGACCCAGAAGTCAGATGCACGGGCCTTCAAGAAGGAACCATCCCGTGCAGACTTGCTACGTACCTCAACCTCCCAGCCTTCGACCGGTACTTCCACCAAACGTCCTTCCAAGGAGGCTCATAGGAAGCACAGTTCTCCTTCTCCGCCACGGCGCATTTCTTCTCCTGCGCCACCCAGCGGTTGTCGCCCCAGGCCATCATCCGTTTTGCCTGGCCGCACCACTGGTAGCTGAACATCTGGCCGTTCACCGGCGGAGGAAGCTCCCCCTCCCGGCCATCCTCCCAAGATGGCCGATGAACCCATAGACCCAATGGACGATGACTGTCCGCCTACTGATTGCGGCGGCAGTGCTCGCTCGAAGCCAGGCCCTCAGCGGCCTTCGAGGTGACCCCTTCTTTCATTTTCCTTTCTTCTTACGATGGCACTTATTCACTGGAATATTCGCAGCATTCGCTCCAACTGGAGAGGACCTGAAGTTGCTGCTCCGCTTGCACCATCCGCTCGTCGTAGCCCTCCAGGAAACGAAGCTACGCCCATGCGATCACATTGCCTTGGCACACTACACCTCTGTGCGTTTTGACCTACCCCCTGTGGTAGGTATCCCAGCTCATGGAGGGGTTATGTTGCTGGTCCGGGATGATATTTACTACGATCCCATCACGTTGCACACCGGCCTGCAGACAGTTGCCATCCGCATTACTCTCCCCACTTTTACATTTTCCGTTTGTACCGTTTACACTCCATCGTCATCTGCCGTATCAGGGCAGACATGATGCAACTTATTGCTCAGCTACCTGCACCATTTTTGTTAACTGGAGACTTCAATGCCCACCATCCCCTTTGGGGCTCTCCAGCATCCTGCCCAAGGGGCTCCCTGTTAGCAGACCTTTTCAACCAGCTCACTCTTGTCTGCCTCAATACTGGCGCCCCTACTTTCCTTTCGGACACATCTCACACCTATTCCCATTTAGACCTCTCTATATGTACTCCCCAACTTGCATGCCGGTTAGAGTGGTATGCACTTTCTGATACATATTCGAGCGATCACTTCCCGTGTGTTATCCATCTCCTGCAGCATACCCCCTCTCCGTGCTCCTCTAGTTGGACCATCTCCAAGGCAGACTGGGGGATCTTCTCTTCCAGGGCGACCTTTCAGGATCAAACCTTCACAAGCTGCGATCGTCAGGTCGCACACCTCACGGAAGTCATTCTCGCTGCTGCTGAATATTCCATCCCTCACCCTACTCCTTCTCCACGTCGCGTACCAGTCCCCTGGTGGACCGCAGCATGTAGAGACGCTTTATGTGCTCGTCGACGTGCTTTACGCACCTTTAAACGCCACCCTACAGTGGCGAATTGTATCAATTATAAATGATTACGTGCTCAGTGTCATCGTATTATTAAAGAAAGCAAGAAAGCCAGCTGGGCTGCTTTCACAAGCACCTTCAACAGTTTTACGCCTTCTTCTGTTGTCTGGGGTACCCTGCGCCGGCTATCTGGCACTAAGGTCCACTCACCAGTTTCTGGTTTGATGGTCGCGAATGACGTCCTTGTGGCCCCTGAGGATGTCTCCAATGCCTTCGGCCACTTTTTCGCAGAGGTTTCGAGCTCCGCTCATTACCACCCTGCCTTCCTCCCCCGCAAACAGGCAGAGGAGGCTAGGCCACCTAACTTCCGCTCCTCGAATCGTGAAAGTTATAATGCCCCATTCACCATGCGGGAACTCAAAAACGCACTTGGCCGATCACGGTCCTCTGCTCCAGGGCCTGATTCTATTCATATTCAGATGCTGAAGAACCTTTCTCCTGCAGGTAAAGGTTTTCTGCTTCGTACATACAATCGCATCTGGATTGAGGGACATGTTCCCGCATGCTGGCGCGAGTCTATTGTTGTCCCGATTCCTGAGCCGGGGAAGGACAAGCACTTGCCTTCCAGTTATCGACCCATCTCGCTTACCAGCTGTGTCTGTAAAGTGATGGAGCGAATGGTTAACTCTCGATTGGTTAGGCTGCACGAGTCTCGACGCCTACTTACCAATGTACAATGTGGATTTTGTAGGCGCCGCTCTGCTGTTGACCATCTGGTTACCTTGTCGACCTTCATTATGAATAACTTCTTGCGGAAGCGCCCGACCGCGGCTGTGTTCTTTGATTTGGAGAAGGCTTACGACACCTGTTGGAGGGTGGGCATTCTCCGCACCATGCATACATGGGACCTTCGCGGTCGCCTCCCTCTTTTTATTCATTCCTTTTTAATGGATCGACAGTTCAGGGTACGTGTGGGTTCTGTCCTGTCAGACACCTTTCGCCAGGAGAATGGGGTGCCACAGGGCTCAGTTTTGAGCGTTGCTCTCTTCGCCATCGTGATCAATCCAATAATGGATTGCCTCCCAGTTGATGTATCAGGCTCCCTTTTTGTGGACGATTCTACCATCTATTGCACCGCGCAGTGTACACGTGTCCTGGAGCGCTGTCTTCAGCGTTCTCTTGACCGTCTTTACTCCTGGAGTGTCGCCAATGGCTTCCGTTTTTTTGCTGAGAAGACGGTCTGTATTAACTTCTGGCGCTACAAAGAGTTTCTCCCACCGTCCTTACGACTCGGTCCCGTTGGTCTCCCAATCGTGGAGACAACAAAATTTTTAGGCATTACATTTGACAGGAAACTTAGCTGGTCTCCACATGTGTCATATTTGGCTGCCCGTTGTACCCATTCTTTAAATGTCCTCCATGTTCTCAGTGGTATGTCGTGGGGAGCGCATCGAACCGTCCTACTTCGTCTATATCGGTCGATCGTCCGCTCCAAGCTGGATTATGGGAGCTTCGTATACTCCTCTGCACGGCCATCCATCTTACGCCGCCTCAACTCCATACAACATCGGGGTTTACGACTTGCGATCGGAGCGTTTTATACTAGTCCCGTAGAGTCTTCATGCTGACGCTGGCGAATTACCACTCACCTACCGGCGCGATATACTGCTTTGTCGGTATGCCTGTCGGCTACTGTCAATGCCCGACCACCCGTCTTATCGTTCCTTTTTTGACGACTCTCTCGACCGTCAATACGGGTTGTATGTCTCTGCCCTGCTACCCCCTGGAGTTCGCTTTCGTCGCCTCCTTCAACACCTTAATTTTTCACTCCCTGCAACCATTCGAGTGGGCGAGAGACACACGCCACCTTGGCTCCAGGCTCAGGTTCGCGTTCACCTTGACCTCAGCTCGCTCCCAAAAGAGGTTACCCCCAGTTCGGTCTACCTCTCCCGTTTTGTGGAACTTCATTCGAAGTTCATCAATATGACCTTCATTTATACAGATGGCTCTAAGAGCAATGACGGGGTCGGGTGTACTTTTATTGTCGGGGCACAAAGTTTCACATACCGGCTCCATGGCCATTGTTCGGTCTTCACAGCTGAGCTCTTTGGCCTCTACCAGGCTATTCTTTTCATCTGCTGCCACCGACATTCTGCTTATGTCATCTGCTCCGATTCCCTGAGCGCCATCCAGAGCCTCAGTGATCCGTATCCGGTTCACCCTTTCGTGCACCGGATCCAACGCTCTCTTCGGCAGCTGGTGGACGTCGGTTCTCCGGTTAGCTTTATGTGGGTCCCTGGCCATGTCGGTATCCCTGGGAACGAAGCTGCAGATGCCGCGGCCAAGGCTGCGGTCCTCCAGCCTCGGACAGCTTCTTGTTGTGTCCCTTCATCCGATTTTAGCAGGGTTATTTGTCGGCGCATTTTATCGCCGTGGCATGCCGATTGGGCTGCACTTACAGACAACAAGCCTCAGGCCTTAAAACCTCTTCCCGTGGCTTGGGCGTCCTCCTCACGCCCTTCTCGGTGGGAGGAGGTAGTTTTGGCCCAGTTAAGAATTGGACACTGCCGGTTCAGCCATCGCCATCTGCTGACGGCTGTGCCGGCGCCGTTCTGCCCATGTGGACAATTGCTGACGGTCCGCCACATTTTAATGTCCTGTCCGGATTTTAACACACTGCGTCTAGATCTTAACCTGCCATGTACTTTAGATGCCATTTTAGCGGATGACCCACGAGCAGCTGCTCGTGTTCTTTGTTTTATCAATTTGACAAACCTCTCTCAGGACATTTGATGATGCTGTTTTTTAATCCTATGCCAGTCAGTCTGTCTTTTATCGTGTTTTCCATTTTAGTTGTTTTTTTAAACTTGTGCCTCGCGGTGCATTCTTAACGTAGTCAGGGCGCTAATGACCATTGAAGTTGTGCGTCCTAAAACCACCAAAAAAAAAAAAAGAAGCTGTGCGTTAACTATTTCTACAGGTGGTGAATGTTGGTAAGGAAACTTTCTCAGTTCCATCGAGTACTTATTCACATTGGGTAGGAAATAGAGGGGATATATAAAGTTGTGCAGTAACTATATCTGCATATTGTGAATGTTGGTAAGGAAGCTTTCTGCAGCTCCTACCAGTACTTCTTCACTTAGAGAAGAAAATGAAGCAGATATATACAGCTCTGCACTGAGTGTACCTCCAGATGTTGAATGTTGGTAAAGAAACTTTCTGTAGCTCCTTCCATTATTTCTTCACCTATGTTAGAACATAAAAGTGACATATACAGCTGTGTGGTAACTATATCTGCAGATCGTGAATGTTTTTAAGGTATCTATCTTCAGTTCCTCTTAGTACTTCATGACCTTGAGGAGACACCCCCCCCCCCCCCCCCCCCACGGGGTCCACAACTCTTTTGTAGATACGTGTGTACCAAGGGCAGCAGTGCTAGCTAGTGTAGTCTTCCTTCCTATCTTTCTGGGCTCTATACCTTCTTATTCCACATCCTTCTCCATCCCCCATCTCCCCCATCCCCCCCCCCCCTCACATCTCACCATTGCACGCTCTCTCTCTCTCTCTCTCTGTCTCTCTCTCTCTGTCTCTCTCTCTCTCTGTCTCTCTCTCTCTCTGTCTCTCTCTCTCTCTGTCTCTCTCTCTCTGTCTCTCTCTCTCTCTCTGTCTCTCTCTCTCTGTCTCTCTCTCTCTGTCTCTCTCTCTCTGTCTCTCTCTCTCTGTCTCTCTCTCTCTGTCTCTCTCTCTCTGTCTCTCTCTCTCTCTCTCTCTCTCTCTCTCTCTCTCTCTCTCTCTCTCCACTTGGAGTACGTTAATTCCTACATATGGAGACAGATGCTCGAAACTGTGAAACAGTCTCTCTTTTTCGATCGCTCTACTGGCAAGTCTTTGTCCTCCTTCTGTTTTCCTCTTTTGCTCACCTCTTTTCTTTACTATTTTCTCTGCTGCAGCATTTGAGACCTCTCCTCTTTCCTTTCCTTTTCTTTGTTCCTCTTTTATCTTTTTTCCTCCCTGTGCATGTCTGAAGGCTGTCCCATGCATTCCCATGCTTTATTCTCTGCCCCAAGTAGACAACTAGCATACGTTCGTACCCCCTGGTAACTGGCATGCAATGGGAGATGTGATTACCCGAGCTGATGCCTTACGAAAGTTTCCTCCATCTGTTACATGGAAGGTGTGACCTGAGGTGTGAACAATCACCTAAGGCATGAGTGCACTCAGAGAGAGCCCCCACAAGGAAGGAACGTGCCATCAAAGATGCCAGTAATCATGGGGGGCTACTTCTGCAATGGTTTCCTCATTATCTACTATGTCTGCTCATAAGTGAAAGTGCTAATTCTTCCATCAGTGCCACTGTTCCTTGTTGTTTCTTGGTCAGATGAAGGTCGAGACTTCCCCCCCCCAGTCTACCCTTTCATTATTCAGAAAGGTCTTGATGCAATTGTAGATCCTGTTAAGTCTTGTTCCCTATTACAAAATGGCATCTTGTTAGAAACAGTCGGTGCCCTCCAGGCACAAAAATTTCTGCCTACTTCACTGCTACACACTTTCCCTGTCCAGTTGGAAGTGCACTACCCTTTTAATTCATCATGTGCCGTCGTTTATACGCGCTCCCTCGACAGATTGTCTGATGAGGAAATTCAAAACTAACTGTCTGACCAGGGCATAATGGCTGTTCATTGAGTCATGAAAAGGGTTGACATGGTCTTTGTTCCAACCCGTACTGTCTTCTTGACATTTGACAGAGTTCAACTTCCATTGAACATACAAGAGAGCTACAAGATAATTTCTGTTCACCCTCACATCTCAAACCCTACGCGTTGCTATCGGTGTCAGCGGTTTAGTCATACCAGTCAGTCATGTTCCAATCTGGCCAAATGCGTTGTGTGTGGCAAGAATGCCCTTGAGGATGCTTGTCTACCTCCATCCCCTTGTTGCATCATCTGTGAGGGTGACCATGCTGCTTCCTCTTGAGATTGTCCCATTTTTAAAGACAAACGGCTCATTCAGTAAATCAGAGTGAAGGAAAAGGTGTCGACATTTGCTGTTCAAAAGTTATTTGCCAGTCGAAACCCACTGTGTCTCACACAGGTAAATACAGCATTGTCCTTGCCTCTCCTCGGCCTACAAAGGAGGCAGCCATGCAGACTTGTGATCTCAGGTTTAATGCCACAGTTATCAGATCAGCCAGAGCAAAGGTCGTACATTGAACCTCCCCACTCTCAGCTGCTCACTCTGTGGTGCAGTCTTCATCAGGTTCTGCCAAATCCCAAGCCCCAAAATCAGATTCCTGGACTTCCAAAAAAGAGCCTACTTGTGAAGATTTTTTACATACGCCGACTTCACAACCACCGATTCCTCCTTCATCTCAACGTCCTGTTTTCAAGAAGACTAATAAGAAACCGAGTTCCTCTCCTTCTCTGCCATGGCATGTCTCATCTACAGCACGATCTGGTGGTAACTGCCCTCAGCTGTCTTCTGTGTTGCTGAGGCACACTGCAGGTGGCCGATCAACCGGCCGATCGCTGGTCGTAGGAGCTGCTACCACAACCTATGGATCACGATCTTCTGCCTTCAGCAGAATGCCATTCCATGCTGTCAGCTGCGGGCTCTGAACAGTCGTTGAGTTGAGGGCAACCTTGGTCACATTCTTGCCTTTTCTGTCCACTCTATGTCCATTATCCATTGGAATATCAGCGGCATTTGAGCCAATTGGTATCAATTGCCTATCCTCTTATGATCCTACTGGCTGGTCATCTTCTGTCTTCAGGAACAAAGCTGTGTCCCCACAATCGCTTTGTTTTCCCCCATTTTCAGTCAGTGCAATTTGATCTTCCCTCTGTTGAAGACATTCCAGCACATGGGGGACTCACAATTCTTCTCCATGATACTCTCCATTATCACCCAATCCCCTTAAAAAGTTCCTTCCAAGCTGTCATTGCCACTGTCCATCTTTCCCTTTCTAGGTACACCTTCTCACTTCGTACTGTATACATTTCATCGTCCACACCAATGGCAAGAGCTGATTTCCTTCATCTTCTTGGTCAGCTTCCACCCCCCCTCCCCCCACCCCCTCCACCCCTATTTGCTGGTTGGGGACTTCAGTGCCCACCATCCACTTTGGGGATCTCTGTGACCTTGTCCACACGGCTCACTATTGATAGGCGTCTTCCACCAAGCAGATCTTGTTTGCCTCAACACTGGGGACCCTACATTTTTGTCTGCCTCTACAACAAATTTCTCTGATTTGGACCTTCTGGTCGGTTTTGTTCTGCTAGCTCGGCGCTTCGAATGATTTGCTCTTGCTGTTACACACTTGAGTGACCACTTTCCATGTGTCCTTATATTGCAGCCACAACTGCCATATATGCACGTGAGATGCTGGAAGATTGCCCAAACCAATTGGACACATTTTTTGTCTCTAGCAGCAGTCGATGACCGTCACTTTCCTAGCATCGATGATGAGGTCACTCATATTACAGAAGTTATTCTTACAGCTGTGGATCATTCAATACCTTGCACCTGCGATTTGCACCTGCGATTTGCCCTGGCAGCCCCCAGTTCCTTGGTGGAATGAGGCATGCCTTGCGCAAAGCATAAGTGGCGATGTGCTCTTCGCGTTTTCCGACACCATCCTACTTGGCCAACTGTATCCGCTATAAGCATTTCTGTGCACGATGCCGTCACGTCATTCGCGATAGCAAGAAGGCAAGCTGGGACTTCTTCACTAGCTCATTTAACACCTTCACTCGCTTCTCAGAAGTTTGGAGTCAGATTCGAGGGTTATCTGGCGCGCCTAGTTTCTCCCCGGTCTCTGGGCTCACTGTCACACATGGTACATTAGTGGACCCCATTGCAATTTCTAACTCATTGGATCAACACTTTGCTGAGATTTCGAGCTCTTCATATTACCCGCCTGCTTTTCTCCTGATGAAATGTGCAGTGTAAGTGCGACCTCTTGCTTTCTCCTCTCAAAATAGCAAAAGCTGTAATACTGTTTTCTCCATGTGGGAACTACAACAAGCACTCTCTTCTTCTCTCTTCTTCTCTCTCTTCTGCCCCAGGACCCGATGGCATCCATGTCCTAATGTTGCTGCATTTATCATACCCTAGTCTGCGTTACCACCTTCGCCTTTATAATCGAATTTGGACCGACATTACTTTTCCCAGAAGATGGCAGGAAGGTATCATAGTTTCTGTTCTGAAACCTAGGATGGACAAACATCTCTCCTCTAGCTATCACCCCATTTCTCTCATGAGTAGTGTACGTAAGGTTTTGGAGCATATGGTGAATTGCTGTTTAGCCTGTTGGCTGGAGTCCTGAAATATTTTAACACCTGCCCAATGCAGTTTCCAAAAGCATCGTTCTGCAGTTGACCATGTTGTTGCTCTCTCCACTTACATCATGAACAATTTTATCAGGAAACGCCAAACAGTATAAATATTTTTTGATCTGGAGAGAGCATACGATACCTGTTGGAGGACAGATATCCTCCACTTACTGTTCTTTTGGGGCTTTCGAGGTCGACTGCCCATTTTTATTCATGAATTTATGGCAGATCACACATTTAAAGTGTGGGTGAACATTACATTCTCTCATACTTTGTCTCAAGAAAACGCGGTAGCCCAGGGCTCTGTGCTAAGTGTTGTACTGTTTGCCATTGCCATAAATCCAGTTATGGATTGTCTCCTTCCTAATGTCTCAGACTTCCTCTTTGTGGACGATTTCGTGACCTCTACCATAGAGGTTTTGCACCCTAAAACCATAACAATAAACCTAGGGTAGAAAATAAGAGATATATACAGCTGTGCAGTAACTATATTTGCAGATGGTGTATGTTGGCAAGGAAGCTTTCTGTAGCTCCTTCCAGTACCACTTCACCTAGGATAGAAAATAAAGGTGATAAGTACAGTTGTGCAGTAACAATATTTGCAGATGGTAGATGTTTTTAAGGAAGCTCTCTGCTGCTCCTTCCAGTACTTCTTCACATAGAGTAGAAAATCAAGGCGATATGTACAGCTGTGCAGTAGCTATACCTGCAGATGGTGAATATTGGTAAGGCAGCTGTCTGCAGACTCTTCCATAACTTCTTCACCTAGGGTAAAAGATAAAGGTGATACATACAGCTGTGGAGTAACTGTATCTGCAGATTGTGAATGTTGGTAAGGAAGCTTTCCGCTCCTTCTTCCATAACTTCGTCATTTAGAGGTGAAAATCTAGGTGATATGTACAGCTAAGCAGTACATATATATTCATCTTGCAAATGCTGGTTGGAAGCTTTCTTCAGCTATTTCTATAAGTCTTTTGCGTAGGGTAGAGTTTCAAGGCGATGTGTACATCTGTGCATTAACTCTATCTACAGATAATGACTGGTGGTAAGAAAGCTTTCTGCAGCTTTTTTCATAAATATTTTCCTCTGGTTAAGAATCATTGGTGACACTACAGCTGTGTCGCATCTATATCTTCAGATAGTGACTTATGGTAGAGAAGCATTCTCCAGTTTTTTTGTTTTATAAGTTTTTCACCTAGGGTTAAGAATACAGGGCGATGTGTACAAGTAAACAGTTACTATATCTACAGGGAGTTGCAAGTGGGTAAGAAGCTTTTTCCAGCTTCTTTCATAAATTTTCACCCAGGATTAAGAACCAAGTTCAACGTGTAGAACTGTGTGGTAATTATATCTACAGATTGTGAATGGTTGTGTGGAATGTTTCTGTACCTTCTTTCATAAATTTTTTACTCTGGTTAAGAATCATATTCGACATGTACAGCTCTGCCATAACTATACTTTCAGATAATGAATGATCATAAGGAACACTTCTGCACCTTTTTCCAAAAATTTTTCGTCTGTTTAAGAATCAGTTGTGATGTGTTCAGCTGTGCTGTAACTCTATCTACATATAGTGACTGGTGGTAGAGAAGCTTCCTGCAGACTCTTTCATAAATTTTGCACTTAAGGGAAAGAATCAAGGGAGATGTGTACGGCTGTGCAATAACTATATCTACAGGGAGTTGCAAATGGATATGAAGCATTCTGGAGCTCATTTCATAAATTTTTCATCTAGAGTGATGAAACAAGTCCAACATGTACAGGTGTTCAGTAACTATATCTACAGACAGTGAATGTTGGTAGAGAAGCTTTTTGCAGCTTCTTCCATAAATTTCTCACCTAGGGTTATGAATCTAGGATGATCTGTACTGTTGCACAGTAACATCATCTACAGATAGTGACTGATGGCAAGGAAGCTTCCTGCAGATTCATTCATAAATATTTTACTTACAAATATTGGCTAGGGGAATTAGAAAAGTAGTGCTGTAACTATATTTACGAAGAGTGGTTAGTGTGCGGTTAGCTTGTTACAACTTCATTAATAATTTTTTTACTTATTTTTAAGATGCAAGGGAGATGATTGAATTGGTCAGTGAAGTATATCTACAATGACAGGCTAGTGTGTGAGAAACTTTCTGAAGCTTCTTTCATAAATTTTCCAGTTAGTAATAAGAGGCAAGGTATTGTAGTAACTACAGCTACAAAAAGCATCTACAGGGTGTGATGTTTTCTGCTGCTGCTTTCACGTTGTGTTAAGAGGTAATGGAAACAAGTGAGAGGTTGTAGTAACTGTATGAACCAAGTGTGTCTAGTGGGTGAGCACCTTTCTGAGAATTCTTTCATAAATTTTTCATTAGTTTCTAGATGCAAGGGAGATGAGTTGTGCATTATAGTAGCCAGTATCTACCAACAGTGGCTAGTCTGTGTGAAGCCTTCTGCAGCTTGTCTCATAGGTTCCCCCTTGTTCCACAGGGTGCTTGCCCATCTTTGGAAGGTTTGTGCTTGGCTACCACAGGGCCCTAGCCTTTGCAGAACCCTTTTCCCTTCTGTACTACATGTCTACCCTCTTAAAATATATATATATATATATATATATATATATATATATATATATATATATATATATATATATATAAATCCCCCCCCCCCGTCTATTGGGGATCATGGGTGGCGTGTCTGTAGCTGACATAAGAACAGTTTCACCACTGTTTCTCATTCCTTTTTCCTTTCTTTGTTCAACTTCTCACAGCCTTCCTCCACTTCAATGTTTGATGCACCTCTTACTTCTTCTTCTTCTTCTTCCTCAGTTTGCACCCGTCTACCATCATGTGGGCCAATCTGTGACGGCTCTCTGGGACCAAGATCCATTCCCTAATCACTGGCCTGGATCCATTCCCCACTTTCTGGCTGAACTGTGGCAGACCATGTCAGTGTGGACCCTATTGCTATCACCACCACTTTCTGTGAAAATTTCGAGCTCCTCTCACTATCACCCTGACTTCCTCCACCAGAAGCAAACGGAGGCAGCTCAGATGATATTCTTCCCTTCTCAGAATGGTGTTACTATGCTGCCTTTACTGTGATGGAGCTGGATCATGCTCGCTCTTCATCCTGATCCTCCACCCAGGGCCAGATGCTTGAGTAACTCTATCTACCGAGAGTGGCTATTGGTGAGAAGCAGTCAGCAGTTTCTTTCATAAATTTTACCCTTAGTTTTTTGATGCAAGGGAAACAAAGCATTGTAGTAAGTGTTTTTACAGAAAGTGGCTATCTGGTGAGAAGCTTTCTGCAGCTCATTCATAAATATTTCACTTGGTGTTAACCCTTGGACTGCTGTTGATGAGTTTACTCGACATGCTGCCTGCCGCTCCATGGGTGCTACAGAGTATAGTTGCGGGTGCTGGTTTACCCCTTAGTGCTGTTGATGAGTTCAGTCGCACCAGTTTGCTGGCCCCTGAGCACTTACGATGAGTACAGATGCACCGCTACCTGAGTGCTAATGATGAGGTAACTTGCACAGTGGACTTCCCGCCCCCTGCCTCAGTAGCCTCTCACAGTTCTGGCTGCTAGCTTGTCATCAGAACCTCTGTCTGTTGTGGGCCTAGGCTTCAAACTACAGGTTTGTGTTCATCAGAATTTTCTTTAGTCTTTTTTGCCTATCGTGTTTTACAAAGAAAGTGGCAGACGTGGTTGGTGCACTGAGGAAGAAATCATGGAGATTCTTACAAGGAGCAACAGTGAGGATGAACTATATGATTTTGATGAAAGTTTCAGCTCTTCCACAGAATTGGAAAGCTGTAGTGATAAACCTTCCACGTCAACAAGTGTTTCAATGCAGTCTGGTATTTCAACAAGACATGTTAGTATTTCTGAATCTGAAGACTCAGAAAGTGATGTTGAAATACCTATGAAGAAATCGTGTCTTAATGATGAATTTGACTTCAATGAAAATGATGTCATGGGACAGTTTTTTGTTACTTACGAGAATGTTAAATTTCAGTGACAACTCTGCCAATACTGGAGGAGATTAATTATTTAAAATGAGGAACACTGATGACAGAGTTTGTACAGCTTTCCATTGTGCAATTAATCCACGTAAGAAACTCTGCAATGATGAAAGTTTGTTATTATTTAAAGGACGCTTATCTTTCACACAATTCATTCCATTGAAACAAGAGTATATTCAGACGAAAAACATTTGTGTTATGTGATTGTAAGACTGTCTGTCTTAGATTTCATTTTTCTACAGGGACATCAACAGAAACTAAGTTCCACAATTTGAGGAAAAGTAGTGATGTAGTGGCTACACTAATAAAACTGTTTTTAGAACTTGGACAATACCCACTACCTCAATAATTGGTACTTAAACGCAGAAATTTTCCTGGCTTCACACTCATGGGACAAATGCATGTGGCGCTATCCATAAGAACAGATGCAACATGCTGAAAGTTCTGCAGAATCTGAAATGGAAAGACATTAAATTTATTTGCACTAACAAATAAAGTGGTGTGACAAAAGGGAAGTGTGGACATTGACCACATGTAACACCACAGAAATTGTTGACAAGGGAAAGACTGACAGGAATATTAGAGAGAAAATTAAGAAACCACAAATCATTGTAGAATATAACTTGAATTTGGTATCAGTTGACCATTCTGATAGGCTGCTTAGCTCAGACGGATGTATACGAAAAACAATGAACTGGTATAAGGAGTTCGTTTTGCACATTCTTGATCTGTGTGTTTTAAATGCTCATGTCCTTCACAGGTCATTAACAGGTAGTACGCTACTGATAGAGTTCATCTGTCGCTGGTAAGGGAATTTCCAGAAATGTATGCATCAGAGTGCAGAAAAGCTGGCAGGGGAAGGTATTCTGATGATAATCCTCAAAGGTTTTTGGGAAGGCATTTTCGAAACAGTATAACAAGTGAGCATTCTTAGTAAAGTAGGCTAATGTCTAGATGCATTGTTTGCTGCAAACAGAAAGTGCATAAAAAAGCAAGTACGAATATAAAACTTGCAAGGTGTGTGTCATTCCCAGTTTTGAAAATTACCACACAGAAACAAATTGCCAATTGCAGCACAGAACAAATACAACAATGCTATCAGACAAAAACTTAGAAAATGAAAAAAATATAAAAAAGCAAAAGACAACATAAAGATATATTTTTAACTTCGCCAGTGCTGGTCCAAAGCCCAGATCAAAAAGAAGGATGGAAAATATATTCACGAAGTATAAAAGAAAGTGCTAAATTTACTGTTTATGATTCTGAACCTGCTATATAAGTGAATTTTATGTGCCAACGAAAAGACAGAGGTTTCACAGCTTTAAAATGTTGGAAAATCTATTGATTACTTACGTGCAACAATTAAAAGTGCAGCACAAAAAAAAATTGTTAGGCAGACAGTCATATCCGGCGATTCAAAGTTACACTACCACTGATTACCATCTGCAAAGGACAGCTGCATGTGTGCCTGGATAGAACACTTCACACAGTGTACCTATTACAGGTAAAGAATCTGATGGCAGATGACAAAGCACTCAGATTTTTGTATTCTCAGAAACAAATAGTAGACCATGTGAAATTTCCACACACATCACAAAACAAACTTACCAAAGTGAAGTATAAATGTTCTTACCACTGCTTACGGTACATTCCAATGTGTATGTCATTTTCTGCTATTAACAACATAATATGGCATTTTGAACAACGAAAACAGCGTACGGTTATCTGTAATATATGGCTTATTTTTATTCAGTCTTGAGTTAGTACAGTTAGGAACCAATAGAGAAATGCAGATCCTAGTGTTGGCTGAAAACACGATGATCCATGGACCCACCTACTGTGCCGAGAGACCACTCCAGTCGCAGAAACTGAAAGCAACCCTGTTGCTTCCGGACAGTATAGCTAACTGTTGCAACAGCTAGTGCTGGATGGCAGTGAGGGAATTTGATATTCATGTGCAGGATTACTTTGAAAGTGAGAGGTATAATGAAGGACCTATTCTCCCTGTGTCAAATGTAGTGCAACGAACAGCCGATGAGCTTGTTATTGGAACTGCTATAGTGAAACGTGTGACTCAGAGAAAATGCATAGGCCTTGATAGTGGTGAGAAAGACTTCATGCTTAGCAAGCCAGGTAATTGCAGGAAGGGTATGAAGCGAGTGAAAGCCATTGACAATTTTAATCAGTGTGCTATTTGGGCCCATATTTACAATTATTACTGTAAAGGTGAATTACCAACTAGGAAAAAACTTTTTGTTTCACTTCATGAAGCAGGTCTGTTTTCCGGGGGTATGACGTCACCTTCTTAGGTTCTGAATTCCTTAGACTTCAGGTATAAAACATTCAACAATCATAAATTTGCACTGCAGTTTCCTCAGAAAAAATGTGCACTATTCACTTTGACAAAGTCATATTTACAGATCGACTTGAATTAATACAAACCACAGTGTTTCACACATTTGGACTGATGACACAAGTTCTTCAGTTCTACGAAAAACAACTGGGAAAGGTGGCAGATTAATTGTTTGCCATGCTGGAACAAGTTCAGCAGTCATAAACAATGCTTTGTGGGCTTTTGCTTCAAAGTAGTCAGGAGATTTCCACAAAGAAATGAATGCTGTGATCTACATCTCACAGTTTCAGGATAAACTTCTTTGGAACATTCCTCCAGAGTCTATTATAATGATAGATAAAGCACCTTATTTTTCTACCCAGGTGAACAAAGTGCCGACCATGTCAAACAGAAAAGGTGATTTGTTAAGTTGGTTGCAGTGACATAATGTTAATTGCACTGATGAACCAAAAAAGGCAGAGCTGCTTCAGCTTGTTAAGCCCGTAACTGCCATATGGAGTGGTCCCACTGTTAGGGGCACCATGTCGTGGATTGTGCGGCCCTTCCTGCTGGAGGTTCGAGTCTTCACTTGTGCATCAGTGTGCGTGTGTGTGTTGTCCTTAGCATAAGTTAGTTTAAGTTGTGTGTAAGCCTAGGAGCCAATGACATCAGCAGTTTGCTCCCTTAGGAATTCAGAAAGCCACAAACTCTTGTATACACGATTGATGATGAAATCAGCTAGAACTGCTGGTCACAAGGTTATTTGTTTGCCACTGTACCATTGCATGTACAATGTGTTTGAGTGTCTTTGGGCTCAAGCAAAAGGAAATCTAGCAAGAAATAATAAGCGTGCACCTTTTTCACAAAGTAAGGAGTTAAAATTGCTTCATCGAGCTTCGAGCTGCACAGGGGAGCTGTGCGGCCTGAGACTCCTTGCCATGGTTTGCAAGATGTTTTGTCCTTAGTGTAAGTTAATTTAAGTTAGATTAAATAGTGTATAACCCTAGGGACCAATGACCTAAGAAGATTGGTAACATAGGTACTTACCACAAATTTCGAAACTTTCGTCAGGCTTTGACTGAAGTTCAGTAGATATGTGGAGATTCTACATGTGAAAAAAAAATATTGAAGGTGCTTGCAAGAGAGGGTGAATTATGGAGACCCACATGAAAAACATTGTTAATCTTGGTGAAGCAGATGGTGGTAAGAGTGCCAGCAGCAGCTCTGAGGACAAGATTTCAGATGATCATGAAATTCCCAGTGCCTGGTCCAACTACAAGAATATTGGCTGTCTCATTTATTGGATTAATGCAGTGCATGGTGAGTACACAATTCAGTTATTCTTTCTTAACATTCACATGCAGAAACATGAACTGCCTTCTTATGTCAATTAAGAATTTCAGGAAACTTATTTCGGCATATAACACGAGTATTTGTTAAGTTCTTTTAGGGTAAGATTTTAATGAATGATACAACTTCGTAATATTCTTTGACACTTAACAACCACAGTTTGAAATTGATTCCATGGTGTAATATGTGTTACAAGAGTGATCAGGGATAATTTTAGCAAAAGGTTATTAATATGTTTCCCTAACTATTTTCTCTCTGCTATTGCTTTATTTAAAACACACATAAACATGTATGTTGTTGAACTTGTTTATAAGGTTTATTAAACCTATCAAAATGCAGCAGTTTTAACAACTTAAGTTGAACTGATGAATGGAACTGTGCAATTGCACAAGTATCATTAATTAACATTAAAACTATTAAGAATAAATAATATCCCTCGAATCTTGAATTCTATCAAGGTAGCAACTCACTTTATAGATAAATATCGTGCAGTAATAACACTTCTTGCACGCGATATATATAAAAGAGACAAAATAATTTGAAAACTGTCAATAATATTTCCCACCTGCACTACCTTATGTGTCTCATGGAATCAAATTCCATGGTGTGAAAATAAAACCAAGTAAATTATTGAGTATCAACTTGGTGACTGCTGTTTTGTTCAGGTGGACAAGCACAGCTATTCAGGCATGTGTTCCAACAAAGCTGAGTACCTGGCACAGGCGCTGACTCCATGGGCCCGAGGGGGCCTGAGCCCCCTCAAGAATCGTTTGGGCGGGGAGGAGCAGGAGCAGGGAGCTATCCCAATAATTTTAGAAAATTATTAGTTACATTATGCTTTTTAAAATCCCAAAGTTATGTTGGAATTTATTATTTTCCTTGTTTGCAATAGTTCCCTTTTAAGATACATTCAGTAATGAGTTAAAACAAGTAATTATTATGGTAGTAAGCAGGTTAACTGAAAATGAGGGGTGTGAATCATGATAGTGTTACGGTGCTGCAGCCACACTTAGTATTTGACCCAGTGTGTGAAATTTTGGGGAAAGGCCGGTGCCAGTAGGCCAGCACTGAGGCTGTGGTGACATCAAAAGGACTGGAGCATAAGTGCCTGGAACTCTCCGCCTTGCATCACCTTGACGCTTTCAGACATTATGACACTGCAGCGATATATAGCCCACCTTGCTGTCACAGTCATTCAGTGTGGGTAGTTTGATTCAGTGCATGGTGCAGACATGTTTAGTATTCTGACTTTAGTGTCTAGTGGTCTATTTTGTATGCCTATATTTTATTCATTTACTTTAATCTCTTAGTGTATTGTGAATTAAATTTGCAATGGATAAATGTGATACCAAAAAGGCACGCTTGGAAGTTGTTGATACTGCAAGTCAACCTCCAACAATTATTGTGTCATCAATTGCTTCATTGTCTTCGGGTAAGAACTATTCACACCCGCAACCTGGACAATCTGGTAAGGGAAGGTCATTTCAGAAGTCTTAGTTGATCAATTATACATGGCTAGAATATGAAGTATCTACCAAAAAGTCTTTTGCAAAACCTTCAAATAGGCAGATGCTAAAAATTTGTTACAATTTTCTTAAAAAAAAAAAAAAAAGGCATTTACTTCGATAGGATTTTCTAGCTGGAAAAAGGCTTTGGAAAAGTCCCATCTTCATGAAAATACATTTTATGGACAAATAAGGTGTTCTGAAACTAAATTCTATCACTAACCAAAGTATGACCTCCCAATTCAGTGAACAGTTAGACAATAATATGAAGAAAGCTCTTGAGACAAATTTTTAGTACTGTGCAATTCCTATACCAATAAGGACTAGCAATTAGATCGCACAAAGACATCATCTAAAATGTTTTCAGTTGTTGGAACTCCGGAAGAATGATGTACCTGAGTTTAAAGATTGCTTAGGGCGTTCGGGGTATAAATGGATGTTCCATGATACTCAAAAAGAGATTATTTATCTACTAGGAAAGTATGTGTTGAGAAAGTTTATTGGCTTCAATCAAGAAGACTGAACATTTTTATGTTATGGTTATTGAAACAAGAGATTCTTCAGTTCATGAACAAGTGTCATTTTGTGTTCAACTGTCAATGATTCCTTAATCATCAATGAAGTCTATTGGCTTGTATGAGACTCTCTTTAGTGCACTCTGTTTAGTATTTTAAAAGATGTTTTTGCTCATCTTGATTTGTCAGTGGATAACTTCAGAGGACAGTACTATGATGGTGCCTCGAATACGAGAGGTAAGTTCAAAGGACTAAAAAAGTTATTTTTGGATATACAACCAAAAGCATGGTATATGCACTGCACTGCTCACAGGTTAGACCTGGCAGTTGTAGACAGTCTCCACCATCTTTCATCTATGAGGGATATTATGGCTTTAGCCAAGGACGTAATAAATACCATAGGGAATCCAACAAAATGATGTTACTTTTCAGAAGCATATGATGTGAGAGCGCCATCAACCAAGCTGGTCTATGACCCCTTTGGCCAACTCAATGGACTATGCGAGCTTCTAGTGTCTTGAATATTGAAAAACTTTGAAGAACTTTTAGAGTTTTTTGAAAAATTTTCTGCAGAGGACAAAACAGAGGCAGGTTGAAAATGTGCAGTCTACCTGGAGTCAACGTTACAATTAAAGACTTACTTCTTTTTACGTCTTTATTGCCATGCAATGAACCCAGTAGAGGATGTCAATGAAAAAATTCAATGCCTTCATCTAAGTGTTGCTGATCTGGAAAAAATATGAGGGCTTGATTTGTATACTGAATGGAAGGTGTGATAGTTCTGAACACTTCTGGGAATTGTGTTTAAAAGAAAAACCTTCAAAAGTTTATGATCTTTCACTTCCTAGGAATCAAAGTATACCCAAGAAGTATGAAAACAACAAAGCCAGCGCACCACACACTTTCAAAACCCAAAAGGAATATTGCAAAGCTGTTACAATGAAGTATGTGAAATGGTGCAATCTTGCATTACAGAGCGGTTTGCTTCAACTGGACTCACACAGGTCATTGCAGATGGGTTGGAAAAGTGTGCTTGCTTTTAGTAAACAGAGGTGAAACAAATTTGGAAAAATCAACTGAGTTTTTCAAAAATGACCTAGACATTCAGAGGCAGCACTTACTCTTGAATATGTTATTTGATATCACTAATAAAAAACAACTGGTCTTAAAAAATGTGCTTGATGTAAGAAAGTACATTACACAAGAGCCTGCAGTTGTAGAAATGTTATGTGAAGTAGTGAAGTGAATTAAGATTCTCAAAGTAGTTCCAATCACGACAGCAAAATCAGAATGGTCATTTAACACTCTTAAATGTCTGAAGTCATATCTCTAATCAACAAAGGGACAGAAGCGATTGGACAATTTGGCTATTCTTCATGCCCACCAAGATGTTATGGATGAATTGGGTATTTCACCAGTCACCAACAACTTTGTATTCAGTAATCCAGTCAGATGGTTGACATTTACACCTTTATAAAGACGCTCTAGCCCTAATAATGGCATTTAGAGCAATATTAAAAATCTTTATAAAATAGAGAATTAAATACATACACAATGTTAAATTTTTAGTTTCTAAATATTAGTACTAGTTTAGTACTGTATTACTATATAACTACAATACTGTATTGATTATTTTCAAATACCTAAATATTTTTAGGGTGTAACACTCAATTAAAGCCCACTTTTTACATACTTTTTGACTGAAAGTATTAGGCATACTTTATTAAAGCATTAACTTTGAAATATTGTTTTTATGTAATGAACCCTGAAACTTATTCAAAGTAAGCTTACATTAGCTATTTCACTTATTAATAAAAGTGCTACTACTGTGTGACAGCAATATTTCATGTTTTATTCTTTTAATGATAGTTTAGGATTCATTTAATATAATTTCAGACTTTTCAGAGCTATATATTCACTGCTCTGTAATAGTCTGTTAGCGTGATTATCACTGTAAATTAAATTAGCTTTTTATGGAAATACCGCTGGCACTCATTGCCAATTAGCACAAGCACCAGGGATCATTGTATTTTGGCTCAACTTTAAAAACGGGTATGCAAGAAAGAACTATTGAGGTAAATCTAATTAATCAAATCACTTTCACCATAAGCTAAATACAAGATTAAATCCTTAGTGATGGAAAATACTTTTAACGATTCAGTTTGATTCTGCAGTAATACATCTGCAGAAAAACTATGTAGAGACAGCATTTGTTCTGTATCAGCTGTGAGAGGGCACAGTGCTTTGCCTGCAGTCGTAGTTACTCCAGAAATATTCAGCACCGAGCAGGTGCAGGCACCAAGAGTGGCTAGTGGGTGAGAAGCTTTCTGTAGCTCCTTTCATAAATTTTTCACTTTTTTTTAAACCTGCAGGGAGCTCACAGCTCTTTAGTGGGTTCGTGCTTGGCTTCCACAGGGCCCCAGCCTTTGCAGCATATTTTTCCCTTCTGTGCTGCGTATCTATCCCCTTGCTCTTATTTTTACCCTCCCTTGGGGGACGTGTTTGGGGTATATTTTGGAATATGTTCCACATTTTCGGTGGCTCACATTGGATCAGTCTCACCACTGTGTTTTCATTCCTCTTTCTTTCTTCATTCAACTTCTCCTGTCCTCCTTCCACTTCAGCATTTGAGGTTCCTCTTTTTCTTCTTCCTCCCTGTGTACTCCTGTAGGCTGGCCCATGCATCTGACGCATAGCAGGTAACAGGGTAACGTGTATTTCCCAGACTTGGGTCTACAGGTTGGGTTCACACATACCCCTTGAGTGTGTAGGCAAGACCCAGGGAGGGGTGATTGCCTGAGCAGCTACCTTTCCAAATTGCCGACTGGTCCCTCCATCAGGTGTTCAGTAGGTGTGACCTGAGGCATAAACAGTCACCTAAGGCAGGTGCGCTGCCTTGAGAAGGGGGCTCCCAGTTGGAAGCAGTACATCATCAGAGATGCTGCCAATCATGGAGGATTTTATTGCAATAAGACAATCATCTTCCCAATCATCTACAAAGCCTAAGTGGAATGATCTAACGATTCAAAGACCATCCCAGTTGCACCACAGTTCCTCATGGTTTCACTTACTGTAGACGGTGAGTCCTTTGCATTGGTAAATCCATTTATTATTTAGAAAGGTGTCAATGCAAATGCTTGCTCTGTGAAGTCCTGCTCTCTTTTATGGAGTGGCACTTTCCTCTTGGAGACTATTTCTGATTCTCAAGCACAAAAACTGCTTGCCACTTCACTTCTCCTCAGCCATCCTGTTAGTTTCAAGCTGCTCTGAATTCTGAATTCTTTCCGTGGTGTTATTTACACTAGGCTGCTTGTCAGTGTGACAGAGGCTGAAATCCAAACATACCTGCCTGATCAGGGTGTCACTGCCATCCAATGGATGATGAAAAAGATAGATGCCTCCATAGTGCTCCCCCCCCCCTCCCCCCCCCACACACACACACTTTTTCTCACCTTTATCACAGTCCAACCATACATTCCGAACTCTATACGCTGCTACCAGTGTCATAGTTTCAACCACACTAGCAGTTCTTTTTGGCATCCGGCCAAATGTTCAACTTGTCATACTAATGTGCACAAGGGTGATTGTCCACCTCCTTCAGCCTGCTGCATTAACTGCAATGGCGTATGTGCTGCCTCCTTGCAGAATTGTCCCATCCTCCCAGAATTGTCCCATGTACCTCAATAAGGAGGCGATCCAAGAGGTCTGGGTGAAGGAAAAGTGTCTTACGTGGTTGCTCGCAAGTTGTTGGCAAGTCAGAAACCCTGCATGCTACCATATGGCACCTACAGTACTGTTCTAGCTACAGCTCACTCCACAGAAGAAGTGGTCAAGCAGACATGCAAATTCAAATTTAGCACCATGGCTGTGAAATCGCCCAGTGGTATGGTAGGGTATCCATCTAATCCTTCAAATGTGCAATGCACCATCAAATGTTCACCTCATGGGACAAATACCGCAGCTATACAACCGGCAGCATGGAAAGGACAGAAGGAGTACTCTTGATGTGTTCCTATGTTGCTCCAGCTACCCAACATCCACGTCTTTGTCCGGTAACCAGAAAGATTCAAAGAAGTTAAACAAAGGCAAGCAGTCTTTCCTTCACTGACTCGAAGATCGTCTTTGACGGTGTTGCCACATGATATCCTCGTCAGTCCGATATCTGTGTCACCGGTGCACAACACCAGCCATTTTGTTGCACTGTACTCTACAGGCCAAGAGCAGAAAAATGCCGATGCTCCTGCAGACCTAATGGATTGGGATCCTCCTGCCCTTATGCCCTGAAGCAGAGTGTCTCTGAAGGCTGGCACTTGGCAACTGCCGAGGTGATACCCCTTCATATTTTTCTCATCATGAGTATCCTCCAAGGCGTTTCTTCACAGACTGTTTTGACCTTCCCCCCCAAGGTCGGCATTCCATCTCGTGGGGGAGCCATGCTGCTCATACAGGATGACATTCATAGTCAACCTATCTCCCTGACTTTCTGCCTACAAGCTGCTGCAGTTCGCCTTTTCCTTCCTTACTTCAAGTTCTCCCTTTGTACAGTTCACATCCCTCCACCATTTGATATCAACAGGGCAGACTTCCTCTAGCTTATTAGGCAGCTACCTCTCTCCTTTCTGCTGCTCAGTGACTTTAATGCGCACCGTCTCCTTTTGGGTTCTGCCGGAACTTGTCTGAGAGATGGCTGACCTTCTCAATCACCTTAATCTCTTCTGACTTAATACAGGAGCACCCATCTTTCTTTCAAAATCCACACACTGCTATTTCCATTTCAATATACTCTTCTGTGCTGCCCAGCTTGCCCATCTTCTCGAGTGATCCATTCTCTCTTACGCATACTTGAGTGACCATTTCCCATGTGCTACATGTTTACTGACTCCTCCCCATCTATGTGAACACCCAAATGATAGCTTACTAAGACTGACTGGAGGCTTTACTCCTTCCTGGCAACCTTCGACAAACATCATTTCCCCTATTTATGATGACCAGGTGCAATATCTTAAAGATGTTATCCCAACCTGCAGAATGTTACATACATCGCACTTTCTCTTTACCGCGGCATGTCCCAATCCCCTGATGAACTGAGTCATGCTCAGATGCAATTTGCGCACGGGGACATGCTCTCCACATTTTTAACCATCATCCTATGATAGTAAACTGCATATATTATAAAAAGATGCATGGTCAGTGTCCTTGCATTCCTCAGGATAGCAAAGAAGCTAGCTGGATTCATTCACTAAGTCTTTTAATAGTTCCACTCCATCTTCTGTAATGTGGGACAACCTCCAATGGCTCTCTGGGATCAACATCCATTCACCAATTCCTGGTCTGACAGTAGCAGACGATGTTATCATGGATCCTACTGCTATCTCCAACACCTTGGGCTGCCATTTTGTGGAGATTTTGAGCTCCTCTCAATATCAGCCTGCATTCCTCCATCAGAAACGATTTGGAGGTGGCTCAAGCGATACCCTTCTCTTCTCAGCATCGTGAGTGATACAATGCTGCCTATGCGGGAGCTAGATCATGCTCTCAGTTCAAAACATGTAATGTTGAATTTTTACTTTTTTGCATTTTAAAAATCTACATAGTTTCCGCTTTCAATTCATACATAGTTTATTCAGTTCAGAAGACTAAAATGATTTTTAAAATATTTTTGAATTTTCTTTTGCATGGGCATGACCCATCGCTCGATCATCATGTTTTTTTATGTTTATTTACTCTTTTGTAACCCTGAAAATATTCATAGTGAATTCTGTTCATTGAAGTCTCTATTTTATTGAAGAATAATCATGGGTGAACCTAAAGTGGCTAGAAATCCTCTGAAGGCTTTTAAGAAAAGAAGAAATGTAGGAAAGCCAATGGTAGATGTTATTACCATAAACAATAAATATGATAACGAAGTGTGTGAACCTAACTATCTTGCTTCAACTGCCCATTGCAGTGAAAGTGGAAAAGTAAGTACTTGGAAGAGGAATCTAGGTTCAGTTAGTGAAAAGTATGAATATTTTATGGGAAAATCAGATGTGACTGAAAGATTTGATATGTCAGTTCTCAACTTAATTTTTGCAAACTGTGTAAGATGTACTCAGTGTAGTGAAGTTAGTCTGGAACACATTGTAAAAAAATCATGTAGGCCTTGCCAGTGAAATGGAATTGAAGTGAGGTAAGTGATCATACATGACAACTTTCTGGAACAGTGTTTCAATAGCTCAAAATGACGAAAATGGTAGCAAAATCTATGAATACAACATTAATGTGTCTATGCCTTGCATACAATCCATAGGGTGCTATAGTCGGTGCAGTTTCCTGAGGCACAATGAGTCTTCCAAATAGCACTTTAGCAGTAATATCTAAAAATTGTAGATGTCCTCAAAAAACAAAGGTACACATGAAATAATTTTGCAGCTAACTATAGTGGCAGTAGTGGAGGAATGGAAGTGGCATGTGTTGCTAGCATATTTCAATGTTTTGTTGCGTGTGGTAAAGTGTGATATGTGAATTAATTTGGTGGCAGTGATTCTAAAAGTTTCAGACATCTTCAAGGACTGAACTGGTACACCAATGATGTAGTGTGGAAATTTGTGTGTATTGGACACATACAGAAACGAATGGGATCAAGACTTTGGTGACTGAAAGCTTCATACAAAAAAACAAAACCTCAGTGATGGCAAAGGATCAGATGGGAAGGGAAGGTTAACTGACAGTGTAACTGACAAAATACAAAACTATTATGTATTTGCTATTAGGCAAAGTACACACAATGTTGAAGTGGAGATGGCTGTGTGGGTTTTTTTCAACCAATGAAAGTCCCCATCAAAGGAGAAAACAGCTGGTGCAACTACAACCAGGGATTGCTAACTGGTGATGTGCACACCTATAAACATAGTCTGCCTGATATGGTAAAGGGGTGATATAACCTGTTTTCAGAGACTTAGCGGCACCATAACTGTGGAAAAAGTATGCTCACAGAAAAACTCAAAACCCCAATAAAAGTATAAATTAAACTGTGTTTTGGTGCCACATGGTGATCACAAACTCGTAACAGACTCAGCATCAAAAGATGAAATAATTAAAGTGTTGCAAGAGGATAGAAACGTTCTGTTAGTGAGAATCAGTGAGCTAGAACAAGAACTAATCAAATATGTAAGCAGTGAAAAGTGGTGTACCGTAAAAAGCGCGTCGAACACACACAATTTAAAATCGCAACTAAAAATGCACTCGTGTTATAATGTATCTACAATGCCAACGGTATCCAGAAAAAGTGCGTCTAAACAAGTGCAGCTTCAGATAAAGAAACTGTTCTGATGTCAGCTGGTAAAGAGCCAATGCAATGTGTAAGTGTAACTGAAGTCAGTGTTTACACGGCAATCAGCGAAAACGAAACTGTAATGAACGATTCCAATAGTGTTCCAGAAGATAAAGCACCTGAACATATGAAACAAAGTTAAGAGTTGAGGAATGCATTACGGAATCCGAAAGTTTTATTAGTGAGTGACAGCCGAGACAGGTACTGCAGAAACATTCTGGGGACAAAACTAGACACAAAATATGACATTCAAAGTTTTATTGAACCAAATGCTCCTATCCGTGAAGTTTTTAATCGAATTGACAAATTAGCAGAAGACTCGAACGCAAGTGATACTCTTACATTAATGGCAGGGTCGTACGATACTGGAGACTCCTACAACAACATTGTGGAAAGCATTGATAATGTGTTATCAAGTGTTCTCCAACTCAGTAACAAGACAAACATCATTTTGCATCCAGTTCCCAAAAGATTTGACAAAGAACATATAACCAAAAAAATTGACATGTTTAATCATCATTTAGTTCAAACAGTGAACTGCTCAAAATTTTGCAACAAAAGTAGAATATCCATAAACTTTGAAATGGAAAGACTGTCTCATGATAAATTCACACGTCGCAGATTCCACTTGAACAGACAGGGGAAGGAGCAAGTATGCAATAGACTGTCTAGGTTAATTAAAATTAACAATTGTACAAACCAGATGCATGTATCCCTGAATCAACCAGTCTACCCAAAGAAATCAATGTTTCACCAAAATAAATACAATGTGAAAACCAGTGCAATAGAAGTGCCTAAAATGAAACAAATGCTACTTGACAAGTGGATTACCATTAGAAGCACCACAGTACTTGAAAGGCAGGGCCCAGAATCCAGGGAACTAGCTAGCAAGAACACACCACCCACACCTCAAATCGAGGAGGATTTTTTACAGCTAACAATAGTAGATGTAAAAAAGAGGTAAGTGGTCTAGCAAGACACAATATAGTCCCTGCTTCATACTTTAAATTGTTCCATCAGAATGTTCAGTCTGTTTCCAATAAAATGAATGAAATACATATCTTGTTAAATGATATGAGTGATATTTCTGTTTTATGCTTTACTGAGCACTGGCTAAATAAAGACATGATAGAACTAGCACACCTACCTCAGTTTAAATTAGCTGCCAAATTTTGTAGAGAAGTACGCAGGCATGGTGGTAGCTGCATATATGTTCGAGAAGATATAGACTTCACTAACACAACCAAATTTGACAGCTTATCTAAAGAAAGAGACATAGAACTCTCTATAGTAGAACTGCCAACCTGCAATTCTGTAGTCATCTGTGTATATAGGTCACCAGATGGTGATAAAAAAAGTTTTTTATAATAATATGGAAGAGCTGTTAGAGGACTTCAACACCGTTAAAAAGTATTATCATTTTTGGAGATTTCAATGTTGTAAATTTAAAGAAGAAATCAAAGACGTACTGAAGTCCTTTAACCTAAAACCAACTATAACCAACCCAACTCGTATAACCACTACTTCTGCAACAACCATAGATCAGGTGTTTGTAAATACAGATAAATATTTCTGCAACACACAGACTGCAAACACTGGTTTTAGTGATCACAATGCCCAAATACTAACAATCTCTATTCCAGGAAACATGAAAGCCCAGAAAACTAGTGCTATTGTGAGGAAGTTTAATAATGAAAACATAGATTACTTTTGTTCTCTCTTGAGAAGAGAAATATGGACTGATGTTTACAGTTCAAACAACACAAATGAGAAGTTTGATAAATTTATGGCCACATACAAATATTTTTTTGAAATAGCCTTTCCTAAACAAACGTCACTTATAAATTCTGTGTACAAACCAAATAAAGGGATCACAACAGGAATAAAAATATCATGCCAGAATAAAAGGAACTTATATCAATACTCAAACCAAACCACAAATCCTGTATTTATCAATTACTTTGAACAATATAAACAAATACTTAGACAAGTTATGACAAAAACAAAGAAAATTGAAAATGACAAACAAATAAAAAATTCCAGGAATAAGACTAAAGACACCTGGAGTATCATAAAAAGAGAAACAGGTACTACATCATTAGCACCCAAAAATATAGAACGCCATGAAAACAACAATAAAATAATCAACCCCACAGTAGTGGCTAATAAATTTAACAACTACTTTTACAATGTAGCACACCACCTGATTACCAAACAATACAACTCACAACCAGACAGCAATACACTCCAGTCAGATACAAAAATTCTTACAAGAACCCTATTCATGTCTCCAACAACACCTGAGGAATTATCTGTCATCATAAAAAGGTTACCCAATAAGTATTCAGCAGGTACTGATAAAGTATCGGGTAATATCATCAAAGCAAGTGTAACATCTATCATAAAACCATTAACGGATATTTTCAATTCATCATTTGATTGATTGATTGATTGATTTCTTTATTAATCCATGTAACAATTTACATTGTGTGGATTTCGTCAGCAAAATCATATACAATACACCTACAATTATACATATAAAATTTGTATTTACACACATTTTTGGGGTATCTTAAATTAGTTTTATGTCCTTGTGTAATTTGTAATTTTCTTATAGTACTGTACAATTTTGATTTCATATTATAATTATTTCCTCGTGTATTACAATGCAGGCTACTTTAATTACACTACATGTTTTAATTCAGATAGTCCATTACTGCGTAATAACTTTTATTTAATAAAAAAAAATTTAGTTTTGTTTTGAACTGTCCAATTGTGTCAATATCTTTTATTTTTTGGGGTAATTTATTATATAATTTAACAGCATTGTACAACAAGCTCTGCTAAGTTTTAACTTTATTTTTCCTCTCTAGATGCAGATTTTATTGGTTTCTAGTTTCATAGCTGTGTACTAAAGAATTTTTCATATAGCAGTCAATATTTTTTTTTTACATACATAACACTTTGAAAAATGTATTCACAGGGGACAGTTAGGATTTCCAGCTTTTGGAAATGTTCAAGGCAGTGAGCCCTACTGCCACTCTTGGTTATTATACGAATTGCTCTTTTCTGTAATTTGAAAACTATTTGAATATTTTTACTGTTGACTCCCCAAAATATTATTCCATAGGTAATAACAGAGTGGATATAAGAAAAATATACAGATCTGACACATGTAGTATCACAAACTGCAGTCAGAATTCTCAGAGCATAGCATGCTGTAGCGATTCTATTACTAAGTATTTTAATACGTTCTTCCCACTTTAACTGACTGTCAACATGCATACCAAGAAATTTTGTGTAGTCTACACATTCTATAGTTTCATTGTTTAACTTAAAGTTGTTATAGTGTGATTTTTTGCAGACATAGAAGTTAACAGCATTTGTTTTTTTAAGATCTAGTGTTGGTTTATTATTGGATGCCCACTCACATACACTGTTTAGTGTTTCTTTGGCTTTTTCTTTTAGTGCATCTGGTGATTTGTCACTGATTAGAACATTTGAGTCATCTGCAAACAATATTGTTTGTCCATGCTTGATGCTCTGTGGGAAGTCGTTTATGTAAATGAGGAATAGTACTGGGCCAAGGACACTACCCTGTGGGACATCTATATTTACATAATTTGGGTCTGAAGTATACTTTACAATATAGTTTGAGCAACTTGAAATATGTGAGATTTCAGTTATCTGTCTTCTATTTTTTAGGTATGACTGGAACCATTTGTTCACAAGTCCCCTTATTCCAAGTTCATGTAACTTATTTAACAATATGTTGTGGTCTACTGTATAAAACGCTTTAGTTAGATCAAGAAATATACCAGTTGTGTAGTTCCCTTTATCTAATGCTTCTAGAATGTGTTTTGTGAGGTGTGCTGTTGCTGATTCTGTGCTTTTCCCTGATCGAAATCCAAACTGGTCGACAGACAGTAAGTTGTATTTATTTAAATAATTCATCAGCCTATCTTTCATAATAGTTTCTAATATTTTTGCAAAGCATGATAGTAGAGAAATTGGCCTATAATTTTCAATTATTCCTGCATCACCTTTTTTGAAGAGAGGTAGTAATTTCGCATATTTTAAATAGTCTGGAAAGTAGCCCTGCTTGAAAGATTGATTTATAATATCAACTAAAGGTGGAAGTAGGCTCTTGATACAGTCCTTAATTATAAAAATGGGGACTTCATCCAGATCAGCCGAGATTTTGTTTCTCAGTTTGCTGACTGCTTTACAGACTTCTTCCTGTGTTGTAGGGAATAACACCATTGAGTGTGATACACCATTATTTGGCTTTTTGACCTGAGGGGCTGTTAGAAAATTTTCCTGTAATTTTATTCCTATGCCACTAAAATAATCATTTATATAGTTTGCCAAATATATTGGGTCTTTTATTAGAGTCCCTTTCTCTTTGATTTTCAAGTTTGACAGATTCAATTTCCTGGTACCAGTTTCCTGCTTCACAATCTTCCATACTGCCTTATTTTTGTTTTCAGCAGAGTGCACTATTTTGGAGTTATGAGCTCTCTTTGCTGCAAGCAGTATTTTCCTATATGTTTTCCTATATCTTTTACAAAAGAGTGAGAAGGCAGGATTAGTTTGGCTGTGTTTAATAGAGCTCAGGTACTTTAGTGTTTCAGATGATTTTTTGATTCCTTTTGTGACCCACTTGCTTTTTCCTGCTGTTGATAATGGACATAATACTTTAGGAAATGTTTCTTCAAAATTTAATTTGAACAATGTCATGAAATTTTTGAATTTTTCATTTGCATCTACCCTTGTGAGTGGTATATTCCCGAAAAATCTGAAAACGGCAAAAGTGACACCACTGTACAAGAAAGGGGACAAACATGAAGCTGCAAACTATAGACCTGTATCAGTATTGTCAGGCTTTGGTAAAATTCTTGAAAAACTATTTCTTAGAAGTCTGACAGCCTTTCTAAATAAAGAAAACATAATAAGTGATGCACAACACGGATTCAGAACTGGCAGATCAACACAGTCAGCTATTTATACCTTCTTAAATGAAATTCTAATTGCAGTAGATAATAGGCAACATGTGTCTGGCATATTTCTTGACCTTAGTAAAGCCTTCGATGTAATTGATCATAATACTCTGTTGCAGAAGCTAGGTAACTATGGAATATGAGGCCTGCCAAACAAGTGGATACATTCCTACCTTCATGACCGTCAACAGATCACTCAGATAAAATACAAAGACATAAAAACACAAAAAATTGTAATTTTTACAGTAATGCACAAAACTATACATATGGAGTTCCTCAAGGATCAGTCCTTGGGCCAATTCTTTTCATTCTTTATTTTAATGATTTGTCAGAAATATAACTAAAGAGACAACAGTACTTTTTGCAGATGACACAAATATCCTAATCAAATAATGTGATGAGGAAAGCCTACAAAAAACAGCTACAGGTATAATACAAAGTTTGACACAATGGTTCAGAACAAACAAGCTAATAATAAATAATGAAAAAACAGTGACAGTCAATTTCCACAATTCTCAGAAACTACATCCTGCAAGACCAATTTTTAAAATTGATGGAAAAACTGTATCATCGGTGAGTGATACAAAATTTTTAGGTATACATATTCAGCAAAACCTAAAATGGGAGACACATCTTAACCATGTAAATAAAAAACAAAACACACTTACATACGCAGTAAGAATCCTTACACAAAATACAAGCTGTGCATCTGTGATCACAATGTACCATGGCAGTATTCAGTCACTGCTGATGTACAGCATTATCTTTTGGGGGAACTCCGTGGGTACAAACAAAACATTTAGGCTACAGAAAAAGATCGTTAGAATAATAAACAATGCTAAGTACAGAGGCTCCTGTAGACCAATATTTAAAAATCTCAATATATTGCCTCTTCCTTGCTTATATATGTATGAAATATTAAATTTCACAAAAGGAAGTATTTTAAAAGATGGAAATATCTTCAAGTATAACAGTGATTACCACCCTCGTGATACTAGGTGGAAGCATTACTTCCATGTCAATACAGTAAGTACAAACATTTGTGAGAGAGGAGTGTATCATACTGGCATACTCTTGTACAATCACATGTCATCCTATTTGCAACAGATGCAAAATTTACAAAAGTTTAAAGTGAAACTGAAAGAGTACTTGCTTGACCACTGCTTGACCACTGCTTCTATTCTGTTTCCGAGTTTTTAGAGTATCTGAAAAGTGTTGTCTAACTGCTCAAATAGTCTTAATAAGTCTATAATTTTATTTAATTATATTGAATTTGTCATCAATATTCAACATCTATTGAATAATTTTAAATTATTTTTCCTTTCAAAATAACAATGTGTATGATGTTGTATATACTGTACCAACCTGACTTGTCCTACATCATTCGTGCAAAATATGTACCTAAACATGATTTACAGGACCAATAAAGAAATACAAATACAAATGCATAGCCAAGAATTCACAAGACTGTATTTGTGAGAAAAGGAAACAGTTCACTTTGGTGTGTGTGATGCTGTCGCTACTTTCAATGATGGCAACATTGTAAGGTGCAAAGTATTTCAAAACATAGGAATGAAGGTAGGTTTCAACATGGTATGAATGATGCTTGCCTTAGGTATGTTACATCTTCAGGCTACTGACAGGAAATAGCCTAAAAAAAACAAGCAAGAGAACAGAGAGAAAGCTGCTAGAGGACTTTGTAGAAGAAAAGGTAATCCATCTTATGAATCTGGAATGCACTAAAAAGGTGATCCAAACTTTGTTGCTCAATTCCTAAAAGTTTCATTTTTTCATATACGTTCCATGTTTTCTCAGGATCTGCCAAGCCATTTTGCTTCAGATTTTCAGGAAATGTAACACAGTCCCTTCCACATAACTTAACACAGTCTCTTTCCAGAAACCTTTATATTTATTTATATACAAAAAATGGCAAAGTAGAGAAATTTCATTCAAATGGAAGAAATTAATCTCTAACAACTGAACTGAAACTTTTAAAAATTACTCTGTTAAGCCGTAGCCAATACTCCAATAGGTAACCTGCAAAAATTTCAACTTGTTAGGTCAAATACTTTCTGAGTAACCATGTTAAATAAGTGCTGTTTTAACATTGTAAAGATAGTGCTTTCCAGAGACCCTTAACCCTGTTAAGACACTGATAACTCAGCTGACTCCCGATTTCATTAGTGGTAGCAAAACCTGCAAACATTGAAATGAAAATGTACAGTGGTATCCGAAATAGAAAAGTACGAGGGTTACTCCAAAAGAAATGCACACTATTTTCGTAAAAATACAATTTTCATTCTGCATGAGTGAAAGTTTTACAGTGTGTAGATACATCCTTCCCACTTGATTCCAAACTTAGTTCAACCTGTTCCCGTGAGTGGTGCTGTCACAGCATGTCTTCAAAATGGCTGCTATACTTCATGTTAGTCAGAAGCAACATGCTGTCACAGTATTCCTGTGCTGTGAAAACAAGACAGTGGGAAACATCCACAAGAGGTTGAAAAAGGTGTATGGAGATGCTGCTGTTGATCGCAGTACAGTTAGTCAATGGGCAAGCAGGTTACATGATGAAAGCAGGCACGGCAGTATTTAGGATTGTCCCTGCAGTGGCAGGCCTCATACTGCACACTCTCAAGACAATGTGCAGAGAGTTAACGAAATGGTGACTGCTGACCGATGCATCACAGTGAACGAATTGTCATGCTACCTTGGGATAGGGGAAGGAAGGGTTTGCAGAATACTGAAAGTGTTGGCGTTAAGAAAGGTTTGAGCTAGGTGGGTTCACAGGATGCTGACAGTGGCTCACAAAGAAACAATAAAAACGGTATGCAGAGAACTATTGGAATAGTACAAGAATGGTGGAGATGAATTTTTTGGAAGAGTTGTGATGGGTGATGAAACATGGCCCTGTCATTTTTCATCAGAGATGAAGAGGCAATTAATGGAGGGGCATCATGCAAATTCAACAAAGGAGAGGGAGGGGGGAATTCAAAACCTCACCTTCTGCTGGAAAAGTTATGGCTACCGTGTTTTTCGATTCTGAAAGACTCTTGCTTGTGGGCATCATCCCAAGTGGAACCACCATAAATTCTGATGAATATGTAATGACACTGAAGAAACTTCAAGCTCGACAGAGTCGTGTTTGATCACATTGGCAAAAGCAGGCTGTTTTTCTGTTGCATGACAATGGACGGCCACATGTTAGTCAAAGAACCATGGAAGATCACAAAACTCGGACTGATAACACTGAACACCCGCCTTACAGTCTGACCTGGCTCCATGTGACTGTCATCTCTTTGGCAAACTGAAAGACTCTCTTCATGGAATGATGATGATGATGATGATGATGATGATGATGATGATGATGATGATGATGATGATGATGATGGATGATGATGATGATGATGATGACGATGATGATTTCCTTGTGCCTTGTGCATGCCGCCAAACAGTGGAGCCAACAGGTTGGTCCAGAATTTTACCATGTGGGTAAACAGGCGCTGATTCCAAGATGGCGTAAGGCAGTTGAGAGGGGTGGAAATTATGTGGAGAAATGAAAATATTGTTCCTAAAGGATGTATCTACACACTGTAAAACTTTCAAACATGTAGAATATAAGAGGGGTTTTAAAAAAAAATAGTGTGCCTTTCTTTTGGAGTGACCCTCATACATAGTTCAAGCATTTAACACTGTGATTAGGAAGAACCAGAATTTCATACAAAAATGAATTTAAATTCAGTCTGCTATTAAATTGCTGTGGTTGGCAGCAGTCATAATCATGAACCTTTACCAATATCTATCCAGTTTTATTAAAAATGAAACTCCTCCAGCTGTATTTAAGATTTTATATTTATTGGGCTACTAGTTTCGACATTGCACCAACGCTATCTTCAGGCACTATATAACAACAGCATGCATTAAACTAACACTGTCAGACATCAGTAGTGTGAGCTAGTGTACAAAATAAATATATTATAAACATATTATAAATATGATGAATTCATTAAAAGTAGTTACATTTTGTTCATAAATAAGTGAATAGTCAATATACTTAAACTAGTAATTTTATACAAGAACGGGTTTATAAGGGTAGTATTATGGTGTAGTGATGATATGAATGTTAGACTTTGGTCATCCAAGTAAGTGGGTGACAAGGCATTTCAATGATTGTTGTTAACTTACGTCAACTCTTGACTGGATTATGTATAACAATATGAGAGTTATACTTTGTGTACCTTACGCTGTACTCTTCTTCAGTAATTAGTTATTAGAGGAACTAAAAGTATTTTAGATATGTGACGAGCTGCTTTGATTGACAACACCCTGTTTACTTCTATTTGGAGCATTGTTATGTACTTCATTGTTCTTTTACATTAGATTACCTTAGACCTGGGTCATGGCCTTAGTGAGGCACCGACATTGAAACGGTACGTTTTGGTAGCATGTTAGCTTAAGTTTCTCTTGTTGGAATGAGTAGATTAATTAATTGACTCATATGCGTTTATTTTACACCATTGAACACCTTTTAATATATTAACTGGGTTCCAAACCATTCTTCCAGTTCCTCCTCACTTGTGTTTCATATCGTTATGAATGATGATGTTTCAGTAACCTGTTCCACTTTGTTACTTTATAGTGATGATGATACATTGTTATGCAAACTTAAATCCTTTCCACCTTTCCCACAATTCACTATTTATTAACAGTGGAATCAAACCCAGAATGTGATTTTCACTCTGCAGTGGAGTGTGCGCTGATATGAAATTTCCTGGCAGATTAAAACTGTGTGCCGGACCAAGACTCGAACTCGGGACATTTGCCTTCTGCGGGCAAGTGCAAGAGCACTTGCCTGCGAAAGGCAAAGGTCCCGATTTCAAGTCTCGGTCTGGCACACAGCTTTAATCTGCCAAGAAGTTTCAATGGAATCATACCTTACATATGTCAGATTGGCAATGCATATTTTCCTTTCCGTTAGTTAAACTATACACACAAAGAAGAGTTTTAGGGTATTCTTATTTGCTTTTAACACAATTTTAGTACTGTTTTATGCCTATATTATTCTCTCTAAGAGTAATGGCACGTCACCCAGGCTTATATACACCCCCATTTTTATTCTAATGTCTGGTATTGATCTGTAACAGAAATAACTGTGCATATTTAACATCATTTATACCATAAAAATTGTTAATGTCAAGGTAAATTGCATCTTAGTGAAAATGAATTAAATGTAACTAATTTTAATGAATTCATCCAGTATATAATACATTTATTTTGTACACTAGCTCAGAGACTACTGATGCCTCACATTGTTTGTTTTATGTATGGTGTTGTTACATAGGGCCTTAAGATGATGTTGATGCAACACTGAAGCTAGTAGCCAATATAAAGTCTTACGTACAGCTGGAGGAATTTCATTTTTAATAAAAATTATACCTGCTGTGCCCCACCTTCATCCAGTTTAAATATGGATGTACGAAGAATATCTGAACTACTGGGCTTAACAACGAGCCAATGTGACAAACCACTGCCACCTATGTTAGAGGCAGCCACAGGTGGAGTATACAGCCTTGATTACTGTTTAGCTCCATGTGAGCAAATACATACTCATCTGATGATCAGTAATAGCCAGGTACCTTTCTCTCTCTCTCTCTCTCTGTGTGGTGTTTTTTTTTTTTTTTTTTTTTTTTTTTTTTTTTTTTTTTTTTTTTTTTTTTTTTTTTTTTTTTTTTTCCCCACAGGGTTGCAGGGGGGGGGGGGGGGGGGAGAGAATGTCTCTGGACAGGTGTCCGTATCTCAGCAGAGTGCTGCCCCCTCCCCCAGAAATGCCATTGACTCAGATATCTGCTAATTAAAATTCCACTAATTGAGCCTCTGTAGACAGGAAACTATTGACTGTATGGGTACCCAACATTATAGGAATAACGTTCAGACTGAGCACTGCAGGGTTTGTGTTGCTGGTTGTGTATCGTGACGTGCGTTATTTCTCTTAAACAAAATTTTTGTTGTACAATCAACCATTTTTCATGGGGATCCCCTCAGGTAGCGGAAGTTTAATTATAACCACCATATACAATGTAAAAATGTAGAGTCCCAACCTACTTCCAGGATGCAAGCACGGAATTGCTCCTACGTATGTCGATCGCTGTCCATGAGTGGTAATTCCCTGCATCATCCTTACTGAGAAGTACTCAATGTAGTAACAATTTTGTTCTTACCTCAACCAGCCATGATTTTGGTAAAATTCATTGGTGTTGTATAGAGTCGAGTGTCTTCCTGGAGTCAAGGAATACTGTATCCACATCAGTGCCTCAAACTGTGGCTTTTTGTGTGAAAAAAGCAAAGTTTTATTTTTGTGTGATTGCTGTTTTTGCAGTCCATACCAGTTAGAACCTAGGACATAATTCTGGTTGATACACTTCATTGTGTTTGATTTCAGAATACAGGGTATTTCAAGAAGTACCAACTGAGCAAAAAAAAAAAAATCATAGCTATTATGTTATTTCAGATGTGTCCATGAATAACACACTGTTGGAAAAAATCAAACTCTTGAGTTTTGCATGGCTCCCACTAGGTAGCAGCACTGTGCATCCACTTAAGTTCTAGTAAAAATGGTGTGCAGTGGCAGTATGTAATAACTGTTTAGCATGGCTTTCATACTAGGTATGGTGTGGATCCTCCTACAGCACAAAGCATTAGATGATGGCATGAACAATTCTGAGAAACAGGTTGTTTGTGCAAAGGCGAATCCCTGGGCCAGCCCCAAGTGTCTGACATAGCCATTGAATGCATCTGCCATAGTTTCACAAAGAGTCGGCAAAAATGTGTTCACCATGTAGCTCGACAGTTCAACATGCCCTCGATGTCCATCTGGCTTGTGTTGCGAGGACGCTTACACATGAAACAGTACAAAATTCAGCTACTGCAAGCTCTTTGTGAAGGCGCAAACAAAAACATTCTGTAATTTCATTCTTGGCAAGATGGAGGATGACAGTTTCCTTCCATGTCTAGTGTTCAGTGACGGAGCAACATTTAATGTAAATGGGAAGGTTAACCATCGTTATGGGAGAATATCAGGTATGGAATGAAAAGGTGTCTGGTCCAGTTTTCTTTGCTGAGAACACTGTTACAGGTAGCACATATCTCGATATGCTTCAGAACTTTTTTTTCTTTTTTTCCCACAGTTGGAGACTGGTTTAAATGGCTTCATTTACCTACAGGATGGGGCTTCACCATGCTGGCAACTGGAACTGAGGGAATTTTTCAATCAAAGGATTATTCAATGATGGATTGGTTACACTGGACCAAATGATTCGGCCTTATATTACTGGCCTCCAAGTTCACTGGACCTGACCAAATGTGATTATTTCTTGGGGGGGGGGGGGGGGGTTATAAAACCTCTGTTTATGTTCCTCCCTTACCAACAACAATGAGTGAACTGAGACGTCCCGTAATAGCAGCTGTTGAAGCTGTAACCCAAGACATGCTCACTGCAGTGTGGGAACGGTTTGAATACTGCATTGACATATGACATGAATTTCAAGGGGGGCATATTGAAGACCTGTAATAAGATATGAGAAAACATTTTGAGTTTTCTGTTCATCAAAAAGCAACTCATTGTATATGTTTATTAGTTTCAGAAATATAGGCATGCCAAAGCAGATGAATCTTTTTGATACACCCTATATATTCTAGTATTCTGTAATGGATGGGAATCAGTGACATGAAATTAGGTTTGCGGTTCACTTTTGGTAGCCTCCTCCTAGGTGGGTAAACTTCTTTCCAGCCACTGGCCACATTTTTTTCCTTGAGAGATCAACAATATACCATATTAGAATTAACATGGGAGCAATTTCTGCTGTATGTTGTGTATAGAATAATGGAGATTCATTTGGGACCCAAATCACTTCTCAGGTTTAGGGATTTTTAGCTGTTTCTAAATGCCACTGACACAAATAACTGAATCACTCATTTTTGCAGTGGTGTGAGAAGTTTGGCAGTTCATCACCTTCCTTCGAAAAGGAACACTGGGAAATGCACCAGTGCATTTCTGCTTTCCTTTTCTACCCATTTAACAAAGACCAATAATAGGGGAAAAATCAGGTAGTCACAAATATTTGTACAGTGACAGGAAGGAGCGTCATGGACAACATACTAAGAATCCCCACTGGTGCTGTGCTGTGCAGTGTGGTGGTGGTGGTGGTGGTGGTGGTGGTGGTGGTAGTTTAAAGGTAACTTTATATGTTTTTTCTCAAACACATCAAAAACCACAATTTCTGGCAGATACAATTCCCAGTACACAATTAAATTACATTAAATATTCTACAATAAGTTACTCCCTAAGATTACTACTGCCTTCATTGCAGGCATTAGAAAAATGGCAAATTATTAAAAATAGCATTTCAGGGGTATAAAAGATGTAACTATTAAATGAAGTGGTTTAGGAACAAATATTAAATGTGTGTACCAGTGCAGTGAAGTCATATTCAGAGAAAAATTGTGTTCTGTGGGTGTAACAGGATGTATCAGTGCAAGGTGAGGCAGGTGTCCATATTGGGGTTGTGCAGTTCCCTGTTCCGTAGGCCCGCATATAGGCAAAATCTATATAAATCTCTGCACACTGCTCTGTCCTGTCAAAGGGTAATTGATTATCAGTCATCCTGTATGGCAGCTGCAATATTCTTCCAGGAAATGCGACTTCCCACATTAAAAGTGTTGTTCTTGTATGTTTACAGACAGACTATACCCCCCAGAATTTCCTCTCCATTCCCCTTCGTGCGTAGGCAAAATAACTTGACAGAGGTTACGCTTGTATACTGGAGCCATTTTCAGTTTATCAAGTAAGTACTCATTTGCAATTGTTAAGTGAGTTGTCGTGTATAAATGCCTGACAGCTGTCTACCACACTGAAGAACCTGCACAAAGTGTAATGTGCCATCTATACTTATTAGACAGTGTCAATTTTGTGGCTCCTTTCACTGCCTGGAATACTTTCTGCAGTGTGAGGGGTGTCGAATGCATCACACCGCCCTTAACTTTCTGACCAAACGACGAGGTCCAGAAGGTGAAATTCTTGCCTGCATCAGGTCACCCAGGTGATTTAGAACTTAATGTATGTTGACATAATTCAAACAACACATTACAGCAGATTACTGTTCTCAGCTCATTCTGTGAGTACCAGCAATTATGCTTAAGAGAACAGGACATGAAATGCTGGGAAAGTATGTAAACCTAAAAGAGCAGCACCTGCTGCACAGGATGAAGGAGAATCAACAGAACAGTGTGCAGCAATTTATGTGGATCCTGCAAGTAGCATTTTTTGTGCTGCTATTGACAAACTCATTCATGTGTACTGTGTAGTGCCAATGCACTTTGTGGAAATTAAATAACCCTGGACACCTCTGCACAGTGTCGCTGGTGATTTGTAGCGATAGCTGTGGAGTGTAGATACAGCTCAGTGAGATGACCTGTACTTGCTTCTTGTGATGTAGTTGGGTAGCTAGATTAGAGAATCACCTGCTTGACCTTAAATCTGAAGGCCTGCAAATGTGTGAACTGCATGCCCACATTCCGGCAGCATACTTCTCCTCACACTACCACCTTCCCACTTCTCTGCCTCCACCCTTTTACACCCCCGGAACACGATACATTTCCCTTAACCTTTTCACTGCTGTGGGCACGTATACACATCCTGAAATGTCATTTCCTAGTTTCGATGGATGTGTGTACGTACACCACTCAGGTTCTCCTACAGTGCTGTGGATCTCTGAATGTCTCCTACGCTGCTCTTGCCTCACTGTTGTGGTTGAGCTACTTCTGTACCTCAGAAATAGGAGAGTTAAAATTATTGATTGTACAACATATGTGCCTCATTGTGTGATACCATTTGCAAGAAAACTTGTTTCAATAATATCTCAAATCATTTGAGACAATATGTCTTTTAGGACCACACGATTCACAATGTACGAGGACACGAGTGGGCATGTCACGTGCGGCAGTCTTCTGGGTATAAAACTCGATAACTAGATAACAAAAAGATATCTCCTCTGAGTTTTAAATAAAATCTCATTATCTTATCTGCATTTCATTCCCTACAATGTATGAGCTAAAACCAGTTGTGCAAAAAAGCTTATGCCATGTATTTTTACTTCTGTGAATTCTTTAAAATTCTGTGAATTCTTTAAAATTCTGTGAATTCTTTAAAATTCTGTGAATTCTTTAAAATTCTGTGAATTCTTTAAAATTCTGTGAATTCTTTAAAATTCTGTGAATTCTTTAAAATTCTGTGAATTCTTTAAAATTCTGTGAATTCTTTAAAATTCTGTGAATTCTTTAAAATTCTGTGAATTTGTTGCAGCACAGTAAGTATGATAGAAAATGAAAAGGAACACAAGTCTTCATGGAGTGAAGATGTCAGACTGTGAGATGTACAAAAGTCAATTTTTTTTTTTTTTTTTTTTTTTTTTTTAAAGATTGGATAAGTATTTCATATCAGCCAGAATGCCGTCTTTCAGCAAGGGCACCAGCATCTGGCAAGCAGTATAGCCAAAGCAAATGTTGTCTTGGCACGGAATGCAGAGGACACATCTCTAGCAGTGAAGGGGTTAATATGCTCCACTGCACTTTGATGGCACATTTTAAATATTTGTTCCAAAATCCACTTCATTAAATGATAAAAATTAATTTTTTACCATCAGAACATTGTACTGAGTTCACAAGTAAATCAAGTGAAGATAATTGCACCTGTTTCAGGTCTTAATTTACGATTTTTTGTCATCCTTTGCAGCATCTGAAGATGGCCTTTCAAGTCTGAAATCAGTTACAGTTGTTTCATAAAGTGATTCTGCAGAAAATAAAAAAAAATACCTTACTAACATCAATTATCTGGAACTTTTCCGTCCCCCACTATGTGGAAACTGTTAATCCTAGACAAAAATGAAAAGGACCTTTGTCTTTATCAAATTTTATGTAGTTTTTTTGTTCTGGAAAGTATGTTCATTAGAAGTAGAGTTATGTAAGAAAAATATAGGAAAGTAAACTTTTTTTTAGTATAGATGCTGTTTATAAACACTCTCTTCTAGTATAGTAGAAAATTTTGTGGGTGCACAAATTTTCCCCTAATTTTTCTTTGGTGACTGGACTATACCCTCAAATATCATTTCTGTGTAATCCGTTAATGTATGTGTGCTAACTATGTTGCCACTGTTGTCATTACCATATGACCAGAATTTGTCTCTTCATGAGAAATCATTAATTATGTTCTGCTACAGTGGTCACAGAAGGTCCCCCATGCCACTAACCATGGTCCTTGCCTAGGCTGTGTGACTTAGGTGGGTTGCTGAATGAGGACAGTGCCATTTCAAGTAGTTGCAGGAACAACAGTCAGCATGATTGAATGATGTGGTCTTGTAAAATCAGCCTGCATGCCCTTGGCATTCTGATACTGCACGTTTCTGAAAGCAAGGGGAAATTGGAGCCAACACTTTTCTTGTGAGCATTCAGGTCTACTGCATGACTTAATGATAGGGCAGCCGATTGATGAAATATTCTGCAGGTAAAATAGTCGTACCCCCCCCCCCCCCCCCCCCCCGCCCACAAAAAAAAATAAATAAATAAAAAAAATAAAAAAATAAATAAAATAAAAAAATATATTTCCAGGTAGGCACTGCTCAGGAGGATATTGTATTGAGGAATCAGGGAACTGTCATTCTAAGAGTCAGCATCTGGATTGATAGGGCCTCCATTCAGGTTGCAAGGTGACAGAGTTTCAAAATGGAAATCAGGGTTATGTTAAAGCTAGAAGTAATGGGAACTAGTGAAGTGCTGTGTGGAGGAGGATCAGACTGACTTTTGGTCATGTTGGTTCAGAGTTTATCAGCGCACAATTAAATAATGATAGTCCAGAAATAAGATTAACCCCTTCAGATACACTAGTAGAAAAATACCTTTATCTATCTTTAGCAATATTTCCATTACTTTGAATCATTCAACCAACAAGGTTAATAAAACATTATTTTCAAAAATTAATGGCCAGATTACTCAAAAAAAAAAAAAAAAAATAAAATAAAATAAAAATAAACTGTATGTTGTATGTGACAGTTGCATTCGAGGCAAGCACCTGATAAAAATGGAAGTGGGTAATATACTGGTTTTATATCTTGTAATCTAGTAGTGAAAAGGAGACTAATATAGTATTTAATTACAGCATGGTATGTGGAAAAGTTGTTATTCATTCATATACTGAATGATGTGTTCTCTTTAGCATAATGAAGAAAAGACATCTTAATTGATATTCTAAAAAAGTACATGTAATTCTTTAGCTGTTGTGTTTATTGAGTTGCCTGTAGGTATGAATGACATCTCGTTTGTACAGATAGAGATGAGTTCAGACCTGTCCGTGCTGATCTATTTTAGGAAGTACTGGTGTGGTTAATTGTCCATTTTTTTCCCATCTGCTTCATTAAAAGGTAGAGCAGATGACAAGGAGTCAAACATATCTGTATGGCACCAAGGAGATTTATTTCATCATTTTGGCAGAAGTAATTGTGGATCCATCACATCTGGGTCATCATCAGATGCCAAAATTCTGGTAGTCCGCGCCGCAGAATTTGAATCCGTGCCAGACGTCATGGACGTCGAAAACCCCTAGAGATCTCTGCACCATCGCATCATAAGCTGTGGCGGCACGTAGCTCCTGGTCCGCTTTTAGTGTGAGGGCGCCACAGTGGAACACGTGGTTCCAGCGGCCAATAGCGGCACCCCTGGTAGAGTACTTAAGCACCTGCATCTCACTCAGCCAGCCAGTCTAATCTCAAATACGTCTGTGGACACATCGCCTTGCATTAGACAGCTTACTTACTTTCTTGTTATGATTACGAGTGGATGTGCTTGTTAGGTTTCCTTGTGACTCTGTTGTTCGTCTTGTTGTTGTTTGTTCTGTCCTTCGTTGGTCGTGTCCATCCTCTCCCTTTATGTGGTTGTTCGCGGGCCTCTTCGGGTATGGCCCTGCACTTTCCGTCATTTGAACCCTGTGCCTGTCTCGGTCACAGTTAATACAAAAATTACAGATCTTGGGTCAGGAGGTTGGACAAAAGTCTCATCATCGCTTGACATTTCATCAGGCTTTGGTAGATTTCCATCAAAGTCAAATGGCTTCTCCAGCTCATGGCATCTTATCTCCTGTCACTAAGGATAAATATTTACTTATTTTTCCATCAATAAAGTCATTATCCCTTTGTTGTTGTTGTTGTTGTTGTTGTTGTTGTTATAGCTAATTCACATATTAACAGTCAAAAATATCAAAATGTTCCAAAACTGATAAAGAATTACTGCAGAATGTTTGCAGTTGAATAAACATTTTTACAAGTTACAAATCCACTGTAATGTATAGCATACATGTGAAACTTGTGCAACAAAGTAGTGGAAAGAGTATTTTTGTGCTACATGGGGCTAATATTGTGTTGACAATAAAATAGCCTCTGCTGAATGTAGTTAGCATGAGAATAAATGAACTAAAATGCACACTTCAAGCATCTTGATGTTGTTTTGCTGTCCTTCCACTGTAGACATTAGGCAAACTGTACCTGCCCACTCCCAGTGCTGCAGTTTACTCTTGTGGATCATGAGCCCTCACAGAAAGTGAGTAAGCTGTTAGCAAATGTATCTTTGGTGTTACAGGGATTATGTAAGCAGACAAAAGGTACTAGTTTCACCAGTCTCATGTGGGGGAAAGTACAAAATTCAGTAGGTGGGACTTTGGTACATTGTAGAAACCAGAGATCATTGAGAGTTTGAGGGAGTGTTAGGCAACATTGGACTAAACCAGGGAAATTAATACAGTAAATGATGAAGAGCTAGGTTTGAGAGATAAAATAGGGAAAGCAGCAGAATGTCACACATGTAAAAATGAGAGATGCGATTGATGAAAGGAGAAAATATAAAATATTAAGCAAATGAGGCAGTCAGAAGTGAATACAGATATCCGGAAAATAAAATTGACAAATTGTGAAATGGGTAAGCACAAATGGCTGCAAGGCAAAGGCTAGGCCTAGGCCTTAGAGCCATGCATAATTTGGATAAATATGAGTGGCTGCTATGGGGAAAATTAGAGACCACTGGAGAAAAGAGAAGCAGCTGAAGGAATATCTAGAGCTCTGATGGCTGGCCAGTACCAAGCAAAGAAGGGGAAGGTGAAAGGTGGAAAGAAAATATAGAGAATTTGTATAAAGGGAAACAAACTTGAGGATAACATACAGCAATAGAAATAGTAGCTGAAGATGAGATAGATATGATAACACAAGGGGAATATGATGGAGCACTGAAAAACCTAAGAGGAAATAATGTCCATGGAGTAGGTGACATTACGTCTGAAGTACGGACATCTGTGGGAGATCCAGCCACGAAAGAATTATTGATCCTCAAGTGCAGGAAGCATGTAAAAATTCCAGTTTCAAAGTAGGTAGGTGCTGACAGGTGTGAATAATACTGAACTGTGAGCCTGATAAGCTGTGGCTACAAAATAAAGAATGAATTTTTTACATGGAAAAAGCATTACAACTATATCTTGGAGACCATTAGTGTCAGTTCTGGACCAAAAACAATACCAACCTCACAACTTATCCTAGAAGAAGGCTTGAAGAAAGGCAAACATGTGTTCCAAACATTTGTAGATTCAGAGAAAGCTTTTAATAGTATTGTCTTGACAACCCTTATTGAAGTTTTCAAGGTAGTGGGTGTAACATGCAGTGAGTGAAAAGTTATTTATGACTTCAGAAATCAGACTGCAGTTACAAGAGCTGAATGACATAAAAGGTGGTTGTGGTTGAGAAGAGAGTGGGACAGGAAGGTAGCTGATCTACAGTTATATTCATTCTACATTTACTTTTATGGTGTGCAAACCACTGTGCAGTTGATGGCAGAAGGTATCTTCCACTGCATATTGTTACAGTTTTCATGCATTCCATTCTCATATGCATAGTGGGAAGAATGATTGTTTGAATCCTGTGTACACACCGAATTAGTCTAACCTCGTCTTTGTGACTGCTGTGGAAATGGTGCATAGTGGGTTGTAGTATATTCCTAGATTTACCACTTGAAGCTCATTCTACCAACATAATAATTAGGTCTTCACAGGGGAGTTTTTGTCAATATTAAAGCATGTATCAGTTAAGTACTTTCTGAATATTCATGGCAGTCTCCCAGAGGTCAAACAAATCTGTGACCAATCATGCTTCCCTTTTCTGTATATGTCAATTATTTGCCACAGTTCCCACACAATGTATGCAGCGTCATTCATAGACTGACTGCATTTCCCTTGTTATCTGCCAATGAACCTCATTCTGTCAACCTCCTTTACATATGAGTGAGACTCTCATTGTTCTCAGAGGGTGATTCAAAGAAAATCTTAAGAGTGTAGTAATATTTTTAATTGGAACAGTGGACAAAACACTTACATGTCATTTTTCAATGTAGTCTCCATGATGCTGAATGCACGTATTCCACAAATTTGGAAGTGCATAGATACCAAGATGAAATAATTATTTTGGTCATGTGTGTAGCCAGTTGTGCGCTGTGGTTTTCACCTCTTCACCACTTCTGAAATGCTTACGGTATTTACCATTGCTTGTGAGTGTGCATTTAACAGGTGATTCTCTAGGAGTGTGGTCTGATGAATGAGGAAGATGTATCAGACATTCAAATTTAATTTCCTGAGTAATCCCAATCTCTTAAAGACTGTATGCAATTTGGCATTGTCTTGCTGTAGCAGTATTCTTAAAGTCCAGAGTCCTCATCATTTACTACTGATTTCTCAGCATTTCTGAATAAGTAGTTCTGGTTACCATCACTCCACAACCTACATAATGCTCCAAAATTACTCCATTTGCATTCCAGTAGAGAATGAGCATGACTTTTCCAGCAGACACCCAAGTGTGGATTTTTTTGGTTTCGGAAATGAGCTGTGTTGCCATTTGTTGCTTGAATCTTTCGTTTCTCATTGGTGAAAGTGGACTAAAGTCTCATTGCTTGTAACAAATTTTCTCAGAAATACACCTTCACAGGCACTGACGTGATGCTCTTTCGATTTGACAGTCAGCTGACGTGGTATCCATCTCAAAAACATCTTATCGAACTGCAGTACACTGTGAACAAAATTCTGTGCTAAACCAATATTAATCTTCATACTTGTAGCTATTTTGTTCAGAGTCAGGTGTCCATTATCTTTTGCAAGCTGCTCCTCTAACCCAGTGTTCTCATCTGTTACTACACAGTGAGCCTGCACTGGTCTTGGGGCATCCTTAACAGAAATTAGACCACTTTCAAACATCCTACACCACTCATACCCTTGCTGCAATGACAAACGCAAACCATCCTACTGCACTGTCTTTCTGTGATGAATTAGGATACCACACTACAGAAACAGTGCATCACAGTCTTTCTAATTTGCAGTGCATGTTGACAGGGAAGCAGCCATATTGTTGTGGATGGTGCTGTCTTCTGTCTCTGAACCGCAAGGAACACTACTGCCACCTACCAACCCCAGAGCACAACTTTCCAAAATTTTGTTGAACTTCTAAGGTTTCCCTTTCAATCACCCTCATATTTTGTATCTGTACACCCATTTATCTGCACAGATTCTGACTGTCACTCTTTGGTACTATAGTTATAGGGTATTACTTGTTTTTGTTTTGTGAAGTGCACAATTTTACATTGCAAACATTTAAAATTAAGTTGCCAAGCTATATACCACTTTTAAATATTCTAAAGATCTGATTGAATATTTGGGAAGCTTCTTTTGGACAATACTTCATTAGAGATAACTGTATCATCCACAAGAAGCCAGAGGTTAATAATGTCGACGAGGCCATTAATGTACAATACAAATGACGACAGTCCTGACACATTTTCCTAGTGCACACCAGAATTCACTTCTACATCTGTCAATAACTCTATGCCAGAGTTAGCACACTTGCTGTGTGCATCCTATCAAAGAATCCTCAGCCCAGTCATAAATTTTTCCTTACTTTCCAATGGTCCTACTTTTGATAATAAGCATATGTGGTACAGAGTCTTATGCATTTTGGAAATAGAGAAGTACCGAATCTACATGACGTCATTGACCCACTGCTTTCACTTGAGTGCAACGGACAGTTTGTTGAGAAGATGAACATCAACAAAGCAAAACAACGTAATGGTATAGAGGCAAATTAAATCAGGGAATTATGTTAGGAAATGAGACACTACAAGTATTGTGAATTTTGCTATTTGGGTAGTGAAATGGTTTTCAAAGCAGAAGGGCAATTAAATGTGGACTGGCAATAGCAGTTTATGAAAAAGAGGGCAGGTTAACATCCAATTTCAGTTTAAATGCCTGGGACTTTTCTAAAATTATTTTACTGTAGTAAATGATGTGTGTGATCAGCATTTCAGAAGACAAGAGAATAAAAGCTTTTGAAGTGTGCTACTATGTAAGAATGGGGTTGAGAAAATAACAAATTAGCAGATGCTGAATTGAACTGGGTAAAATGAAAATTTATTGAATAACTTCATTGAAAGATGGGTTCAGTTGCAAGGACCCAATGAAACGTATCAAGGAGTTGTCAGTTTGGTAATGCAGGGCAATGTGGGGTGTAAATATGACAGAGGGAGATTAAGGCTAAGGTAAAGAAGTGGGTTCAGATGCATATATGTGGTAGTTTTGCAGAAATGAAGAGGCTTGCACAGGTTGGACCTACAAGGAGAGCTGCATCAAACTAGTCTTCAAGACAGGAACAACAACAATGGAAACAGTCATTAAAGGTTTCATGCTCCGACCTTTTGAGAGTGACACGTGATCCCTTCAGTAGCTCTCTATCTACAACCCTATACTTCATTTTGTACCTGCTATGGAGTAGTCCCTGCTTCCATCAAAGCTACTGCACAGTGACTGTGTATGGTGGAGCATCCATCCCATCACAAGCTGTTCTTCTAGGATTTGAAGAACAAATATCTTGAGCTGCAAAGATAACTTACAAAGAAAAAGTGAAATATCAGTGGCAGGCAATTGAAACCTCATAACTACATTTTGTTAAATTTTGCAGTTTAAGAAAAAATGGTTTCTGAAAAGAATACTATAAAGTAATACAGGAAGTTGCTAACTGTGTAAATATATAAGAGAAACCTAGTTATTGACAGATTAGAGAAATCCATGCTGTTTCAAAACTCTCTTTGATTATGGAGTTACTGGTTACAGGAAGTTAGAGTTTTCACAGACAGATGGAGTTAACAGGCCTAACATCGATATGTGAAATGTTAGTTTGACTTTCATGACATGAAAAATTGCCAAATACAGGCCCTGTTGCCTTGGGAACACTGAAGATGGCAGATGAGACAGTTTGGAATCATGGAAGCTGTTTGTGCAACACTGAATCTGTTGAATCCTTCACTTGTTGGATGTCCATAAAAGGGCAGTTGTAATAGAAGAAGCAGAAGAAGCAGAAGAAGCAGAAGAAGCAGAAGAAGCAGAAGAAGCAGAAGAAGCAGAAGAAGCAGAAGAAGCAGAAGAAGCAGAAGAAGCAGAAGAAGCAGAAGAAGCAGAAGAAGCAGAAGAAGCAGAAGAAGCAGAAGAAGCAGAAGAAGCAGAAGAAGCAGAAGAAGCAGAAGAAGCAGAAGAAGCAGAAGAAGCAGAAGAAGCAGAAGAAGAAGCAGAAGAAGAAGCAGAAGAAGAAGCAGAAGAAGAAGCAGAAGAAGAAGCAGAAGAAGAAGCAGAAGAAGAAGCAGAAGAAGAAGCAGAAGAAGAAGCAGAAGAAGAAGCAGAAGAAGAAGCAGAAGAAGAAGCAGAAGAAGAAGAAGCAGAAGAAGAAGAAGCAGAAGAAGAAGAAGCAGAAGAAGAAGAAGCAGAAGAAGAAGAAGCAGAAGAAGAAGAAGCAGAAGAAGAAGAAGCAGAAGAAGAAGAAGCAGAAGAAGAAGAAGCAGAAGAAGAAGAAGCAGAAGAAGAAGAAGCAGAAGAAGAAGAAGCAGAAGAAGAAGAAGCAGAAGAAGAAGAAGCAGAAGAAGAAGAAGCAGAAGAAGAAGAAGCAGAAGAAGAAGAAGCAGAAGAAGAAGAAGCAGAAGAAGAAGAAGCAGAAGAAGAAGAAGCAGAAGAAGAAGAAGCAGAAGAAGAAGAAGCAGAAGAAGAAGAAGCAGAAGAAGAAGAAGCAGAAGAAGAAGAAGCAGAAGAAGAAGAAGCAGAAGAAGAAGAAGCAGAAGAAGAAGAAGCAGAAGAAGAAGAAGCAGAAGAAGAAGAAGCAGAAGAAGAAGAAGCAGAAGAAGAAGAAGCAGAAGAAGAAGAAGCAGAAGAAGAAGAAGCAGAAGAAGAAGAAGCAGAAGAAGAAGAAGCAGAAGAAGAAGAAGCAGAAGAAGAAGAAGCAGAAGAAGAAGAAGCAGAAGAAGAAGAAGCAGAAGAAGAAGAAGCAGAAGAAGAAGAAGCAGAAGAAGAAGAAGCAGAAGAAGAAGAAGCAGAAGAAGAAGAAGCAGAAGAAGAAGAAGCAGAAGAAGAAGAAGCAGAAGAAGAAGAAGCAGAAGAAGAAGAAGCAGAAGAAGAAGAAGCAGAAGAAGAAGAAGCAGAAGAAGAAGAAGCAGAAGAAGAAGAAGCAGAAGAAGAAGAAGCAGAAGAAGAAGAAGCAGAAGAAGAAGAAGCAGAAGAAGAAGAAGCAGAAGAAGAAGAAGCAGAAGAAGAAGAAGCAGAAGAAGAAGAAGCAGAAGAAGAAGAAGCAGAAGAAGAAGAAGCAGAAGAAGAAGAAGCAGAAGAAGAAGAAGCAGAAGAAGAAGAAGCAGAAGAAGAAGAAGCAGAAGAAGAAGAAGCAGAAGAAGAAGAAGCAGAAGAAGAAGCAGAAGAAGAAGAAACCTAACAGTGATGTAATGATAATTTCTGTGAAATTTGGAAGGTAGGAGATGAGGTACTAGTGGAAATAAAGCTGTGAGGGCAAGCCATAAGATGGGCATGGATCCATGTCAGTGGCACTTGCTTGCGAAAGGTACAGCTCCCAGCTTTGTTTCCTGATCTGGCACATAGTTCTGATCTGCCAGCAAGTTTCATGTTTGTAAGTTTCATGTTTGTAAGTTGTACCAATATAATGATGAGTTTGGGAATCATTGCGTAATTTGTACTGTTATAGTGATTAAGTGTCTCTCATTAGACGTTGCTTCATGTAATGTTCACATTGAAACTCAGGTCATTGATAGTGAGACACTTGTACCAATAATAATTACTGAAGATATAAGGGCAATAAAAATTAGTAAAATAATTTACATATTCAGTAAACTACCTATAGAGGTAGTATTATTATTTTAAATGGGGACCTGGAAACATATAACTCTGGGGAGGAGGGTGTAGTGGAACTGTAGCTGAAGCTTAGGATAGTTGAACTAGTACTGGATAGATAGAATAGTTTGTGATGGGAGGTGTTGTGACAGTGCCACAACATTTAACAGTGCTGCCACGACAGTACGCGCAAACGGCGATAGAGGTGCTCCCCAACTCGGCTGAGTGCAGGAGCACAACCTAGCTACAAATGGCACCGGCCGCATGTCACGGCACGGCAGACGAATAAGAGATACTGAGTTGTTGTCATGTAACCAGCTATTGTTTCTAAGTGAGTGTTTGAATATCCATGCAATTATTAGTGATTAAAGGTTATAACACTTTTTGGCGACGAGGTCGGATATTTTCACTGCGTTGTGGATTTTGTGTTCGTGACGCTTGGTGTGATGTAGGTGCTGTACAGTCAACTTTCGACATAGACAATTTGACTGTTTTACAGGAGAACGAAGATGTGGCAGTGGTTCACTTGTGTAAACATCGTCGTGTTGGGCCGCAACACTCGCAGTGAAAACAGCAACCTCAGAAGCAGGTTCGTTCCGCACTTCCTTCTTTTCCACGTTATTTCGTACAGCATGACAGGGCCGCATGTCCAACACATTGGGCCACATGTAATTCATGTAGGGAAAAAGGCCACATTGCTTCTGTGTGTCAGTCTCCTAAAGTTCCTGTCGACGAGGACGAGGCATCGGACATGGATGTTAACTGTGTGCTTTCTCAAACAAATAAGTTGTTTGTTACTGTTCGTGTTCTGGATAAAGACATTCGCAAGCAAGTGGACGCTGGCTCTGCAGTAACTCTCATTAATTCTCGCACGTATTTGGAGTTGGGCTCCCCTCCCTTGTCTCCAGTTACCCGAAATCTGAGAACTTACAATAAACAGAAAATTCCTATCGTTGGCCAGTTTGATGCTTCCACTGCCTGCAAGTCTGTTGTTAGGCCCCTCGAGTTTTATGTGGTGGATCATGCGGGCACTGAAAACCTGTTCGATTATGATGCTTTCCAGTTGTTCGGATTCTCCATTAATGATGATGTGCACCTCATATCTGATGATATTCCGTATCAACAGCTGGATGGATTGTGTTCTGAATTTTTGTCCATGTTCTCTGCTGGTCTGGGTCATGCCAAGGATTTTGAAGCCCACATTACTCCCAAACCTATATCTCGCCCTAAGTTTTTCCAGGCACGCCCTATTCCGGTGGCGTTACGTGCACCTGTCAAGGCTGAGATAGACAGGTTAACAGCTTCAGGGATTGTCCTTCCTGTTACCTCCAGAGAATGGGCATCGCCAATAGTGGTGGTTTCTAAACCAAACAGGAGTCTGCGATTGTGTGGTGATCTTAAAGCCACTGTCAACGCTCAGAGCCTCATTGACACTTATCCTCTTCCCCATTATGAGGAGTTATTTACCAAGCTCGGTGGGGGCCAGTTCTTTTCCAAACTTGACTTATCGGAGGGGTACCATCAGTTGCCGTTGGTTGCTCCTTCCAAGGATTTTCTTGTCATCAACACTCCTTGCGGGTTGTATCAGTACCAGTGGTTACCATTTGGCGTCGCTAGCGCGCTGGCCATTTTTCGGCGGATTTTGGAACAGCTCACGGCTTCCATTCCTGGCTGCATCAACTATCTGGATGACATTGTTGTCACGGGGGCCTCCACTGAGGAGCACCTTCGCAATTTGCGTTCACTGTTTCGGGTTTTGCATTCGGCTGGGTTGAAGTGCAATCTGGACAAGTCACAGTTCTTCCAACCCTCCATTGTGTATCTTGGTTTCCACTTGTCCCGTGAGGGTATACATCCTCTGCGTCAGCACATTGTGGCCATTAACACTCTACCTCGGCCGTCTATGGTAAAAGAACTTCAGGCATTTCTAGGCAAGATTGCTTATTATCACAAATTCATTCCATCTGCGGTGGCGGTAGCTCATCCTCTGCATCATCTGTTAGGCAAAAACGTCCCTTTCTGTTGGTCCGACGATTGTGAGCAGGCTTTTGTCCACCTGAAGGCTCATTTGCAGTCAGCGCCTTGTCCTGCCACATTCCGTCTGGGTCAGCACTTGGTTCTGGTAACAGACGCGTCACAGTATGGCCTAGGGGCTGTTCTCGCCCATCGGTATGAGGATGGGTCGGAACGACCCATCTCTTATGCTTCCAAGATCCTCAATGATGCGCAACGGTGTTACTCTCAAATCAAATAGGAGTCGCTCGCTATAATTTATGCTCTCAGAAAGTTCAGCATTTTTTTGTATGGTTCTAAGTTTCACCTCATCACCGACCACAAGCTGCTGGTCTCTCTGTTCAGCCCATCGGCGTCGCTTCCGGATAAGGCAGCTCACCGCCTGCAACGTTGGGCCTTATACTTGTCTCGTTTTCACTATGAGATTCACTATCGCACCAAGGCCCAGCACACCAACGCTGACGCATTGGCGCGATTGCCGATGGGGCCCCGACCCGGTTTTCGATCGTGATGAACTACTCTGTTTCCACATTGATGAGGAAGAAGTCCATGCAGTCGAGTGTTTTCCACTTACAGGTTCACAGGTCACGTCACCGACTGCGTGGGACCCGGTCCTGCATCAGGTGATCGGTTTTGTTCAATGGGGTTGGCCGGACAGGACCAAGGTCCGGGCGTCGGATCCCCTTCGCAATTACCATGGCTTGTGCCTTCGTCTGTCTGTTCATGATGTTGTTGTTCTTCTGGCCATGGATGGCGCCTCTCCACGGGTCATGGTGCCAGCCTCTCTTCGCAAAGATGTTCTCAAACTGTTGCATGAAGGCTATTGGGGGATTTCTCGGACAAAGTCCCTGGCCCGCAGGCACGTTTATTGGCCCTGTATTGATTTGGACATCGCCCACGTGGTTGCTGCGTGTGGTCAGTGTGCTCAACAACTGGCTGCACCTCGTACAATGCCCTCTCCATGGCCTGATCCAGCACAGTCATGGGAATGGGTGCACACTGACTTTGCCGGCCCCTTCCTCGGTACTTATTGGCTACTGTTGTTGACGCCTTCTCAAAGTTTCCGTTTGTTGTTCGATGTCTGTCACCCACCACTGCGGCGACAATGATGGCTTTGTCCAAAATCTTTGCGCTAGAAGGTATTCCATCCACGATCATCACAGACAATGGCCCTCAGTTCTCTTCGCAGGCCTTCCGTGATTTTTGTACTGGACAAGGGATTCATGATGTTACAGCACCGCCCTTCCATCCGCAATCGAATGGGGAGGTCAAGCACTTAGCCCGCACTTTCAAAAGCCAGATGAAAAAATTCCTTAGTGATTTTTCCACAGATGATGCTCTGCTGCAATTTCTGAGTTCTTATCGCTTCATGACTCTGGGTGATCGCAGCCCTGCTGAACTCTTACATGGCCGCCAACCGCACACTCTACTGCACCTGCTTCACCCTGTCAGGCCTTGTGCTGTGTCCCCTAGTGCGGGAAAATACTCGGTGGGCGCCGACGTGTGGGCACGAGGGTATGGATCTCGCCCTAAATGGATTCCAGGGGTGCTCAAGGCTCTACGTGGCTGCCGGCTTTGTGCAATACGCATGGACGACGACATGGTTGTTCGCCATTATGACCAGATGCGCCCACGAGTGGTGGCCACGCCTGTGCCACCGCCCCTTCCTTCACCTCCACCAGCCCGAGAAGCCAGTCCTGTCTCTGCTGCTGATCTGCCGTACGTGTTGATGCAGCCGACATCGCTACCGCTTCAGAGTACGCCGGAACCAGCCCCAGTCGCGACGCCGCCTTCTCCGGGACCCATCTCACTGGAGCACACCCCCAGGTCCACGACACCTATGGATGCTGCTTCAGAGTTTTCACCCATCATCTCATCCAGGAGGCACGTTCCACGCATGAGCTTCCGTCCTGGACATTTTCGAACATACTCTCGTGTCTCTCCACGGGATCTTCTTGGGCCCTCACAAGGGCCATGAATGTCTCCGCACTGTCCATGTCTCCAAGGAATTGAGTGTTTTTTTTCAAGGGGGAAAAGTGTTGTGACAGTGCCACGACATTTAACAGTGCCGCCACGACAGTACGCGCAAACGGCGATAGAGGCGCTCCGCAACTCGGCTGAGTGCGGGAGCGCCACCTACCTATGAACGGCGCCGGATGCATGTCACGGCATGACGGTCGAATAAGAGATACTGAGTTGTCATCAGGTAACCAGCTATTGTTTCTAAGTGAGTGTTTGAATATCCACGCAATAATTAGTGATTAAATGTTATAACAGGAGGTACTGTGCACAGTTTGTGGTCTCTTTAAGAAACTCCAAAAGAGACTGACATTCTACATAGTACACATAAAACGAAGTGTAGTATTATAGACAGGGTTGTTAAATTAATCTAGGTGGCTGTTGAGAGTAATGGGATGCCTTCACTTATTACTGTAACAGTATATTTTTCAAAGATATCTCACAAAACACAAAGAAATTCCAGTGAATTGCAAAGGCAGTAAGTGGCACAAAAGTTAGTCCAGGCACTTACGGACGCTACAGGAAATGGAGTGGAGTGTGGCACATGAATAGCAGAAATGATGTGTGTTTCAGATTGTTCCTTTACTAAAGAAAATCCAGGAGTAGTGTTCGAATTTTACACCCATTTCCAGGAAGGGTAGCAGAAGAGATCAGCAAAACACAAACACAAACACAAACACTGTAAGATAACTTGTACGCGATGAATCCCCCCCCCCTTACCAACAGCTAAGGATTCCAAAAGTATCAGTCCTACAGAATGCAAGTTTTGCTTTTCTTGCACACTACCCTGAAAGCCATGGCTCAAGGCTGTCAGGTTGGTGCAATATTTCTTGACTTGTGAAAGCATTTGACAAAAAAATGAAACAATGGCAATATTTGGCAAGGCTAGTCAACCTCTTTTTACCTTCTGTTGAATTTTGTATCTCCTGTTGGTAGTAAAATTTTTTACCCACCCATCAGTTATACAGTTCTAAGAAAGTAACAATTGTGTAATAATAATTACCTAACAAATACTTTTTCAGAATTTTATGAAAACCTACCTGTTGGTGGGTTGTAGTACTCTGATCGACTATCACTGATATACGGTATCCATTGAAGATTGTGAGCAGATGGAAGATTTCTCATAAGGCTGCATGCAGCACATTATTTCAAGTAGTGAGTCATCACCAGATGTAGATGTATCTTCAGGCTTATCCAGGGATATATGTTGGGGCTCCTGCTGTTACTGTGGTATATTAATGAACAGGGAAATAGTATTAACAGTAATCACAGTCTTTTTGCAGGTGTTGCAATTATTCATAATAAAGTAGTACATGATGAAAGATGCACAAACAAGGTGTGTGAAAAAAGTAATGAGACTGATTATTTATCTACCAAGTTTTTATATTTTTTGAACAAGAATACTATCCCTTTCAAAGTAGCTCCCTTTGACAGCTGTACCCTGGTGAAGTAATCACTGCCAGTCTTGATAGTGGCACTGAAAGGCTTACACTGTTACGGCTTTTAATGTGATCAGTCATGTTCTTTTGTATGATCTGCAAAGTCCCAAAATGATTTCCTTTTAAGACATTTTGCAGTTTCAGGAAAGAGAAAAGTCACAAGGAATCTAATCAGGAGAATGGGGGTCTGTAGAATACTATTAATACCTCTTCAGATCAAAAATTTCGTGATGGAAGGGGTTGTGTGACATGAGGCATTGTCATGATGAAGTATTCATTTGTAATCAGTGTCTGGTCTCATTCGATTCGCACTTTTCCTGGGCGTTTCATCTTTGTAAAACAATTGACAGGCAGTTTTTCCTGGAGAAAGTGTTATAACATCAAGCTGAACAAATATATTACAAGGATGACACAATACATGTAATTCACAGATCATGTAAAAAAAATAAGACTTGTGTACACTTTAACAGTCAAATCAGAACTGTGTCCGAGTCTAGCGGCTGCTGGCTGGCTGGCTGCTTAGGTGGCCTTGCTGCGGCGGCACTTTGAAAGATCGGCGAGACACAACACTTTTCCCGTCTTTCAATATTTTGCACAGGTCTTGATGGATGTGGCCTGTAGATTGCTAATGTCCATAGGTGTTGTTTGACTGGTCGTTAAGTCTCGAGGAGGAGGCTTCCTGTACGGACGGAAGTGTCCCCGATGATAACAGGTTGAAATGACAGGAGACGTGGGGGTTGCATCTGCTGGGGCCCCGTGCACCAATCTGCCCGTTATGGCAAGTCCAGTTGTTATAACAGGAGACAAGGGCAATGTGTCCACGTCCATAGTAGGACGAGGCAAGTGGAGTTGTTCCGACAGATGGTGGTCATCTGGTTCCTGCATGGGCACATCTCCTGTTGGCATCAGTTCTTGTGGTGGCACCGAGATGATGGAGAGAGAACTGTGTTGTGAGTAATGAGATATTCCAGGATCGCGAGTGTCAGGTAGAGCCGAAGGTGGTGTAGCGGCATCTGGAACAGATGTTGCCGGCACACGAGGCCGAAGCTGGTCCAAATGACACACTGCAACACCGGTGTCCATCTGGATTTCATACAGGCGTTGGCTACGGTTTCGTAAGATGGGGCCAGGACTCTATTTTGGCTGCCTGCCATATCCCCGTACCCATCCAAGTTCGCTGGCGGTGAACTGGCCAAGCGAAGGCACCTGCGGCCGTGAGGTGGAAGGCCGCAGAATATGAAGTAGCGTGCAGTGCTGTCGGCCATGTAAGAGCTCAGCCGGGCTGTGGTCGCCAATGGGGGTGAAATGGTAAGAAGCCAGAAATTGGGGAAGCACATCATCAGCAGCAGAAGAAGTCAGGAGTTCCCTCATCCGAGCCTTAAATTTGCAGACCAGACGTTTAGCCTCACCATTTGACTGTGGATGGAATGGAGGGGCCGTGATGTGCATGACACTGTGATGGGCACAAAAATCAGAAAATCAGAAGAGACAAATTGCAGACCATTATCAGCAACGAGAGTAGAGGGAAGGCCTTCCAAAGAGAAAATGCAAACTAGAGCATTTGTGGTTGCCGCGGCGGTAGGCGACGTGCAATGGACAATGAAAGGAAAGTTAGAGAAGGCGTCAATAACAAGAAGCCAATAAGTACCTAAAAAAGGTCCCATGAAGTCAGCATGAATACACTCGCAGGGCTTCTCAGGTGAAGGCCACGGTGACAAAGATGATGAAAGAAGCACGTACCGTAGTGATTCAGAGCTTCGTGTACAGGAAGGATGTGAGCACCTAGGAAGGGGGATGGAGGGGAGTGTGGGTGGAATGCAGTGCTGAAACAAACCATTTTGTAATGGCACATCAATAATAAAGCTACTGCTACAGCCGCTGCTGCACGATCACCACCAGATTATTTACTCGAGGAAAATCATTTCTGGTGTCCTGGTGCCTTAGTATAGTTCCCCTGTGCTGTCCTGTGCCCACTCGTTTAATATATAGGGTGCCCTAGGAAAGCTGCTTACTTGGATTGCTAGACAACAATTTGCGCAAATCTTACTAATGGTGTTCATTACAAAAGGAAATGATTAGAATACTTTGTGAGATATAGGAGGGGGTAACAAGTTTAAACAAGCTGTTCAATATATACAATTCATAATACTAGCAAACCAGTACTGTATCTGAGTCACTGCTGTACTGTTCATAGGTCAGCTTGACTTCAACTCAGGCCTCACCCAGTTGGAGTGGCACTTATATTCTCTTGGCCTAGATGCCGCTCCTGTCTCAGTGTCATCCTAGAGAGAGCCTAATATTGGCTGATGTCATCTTACAGCCCTCCCCGCCCTTCTGTTCTCGATCTTTGTGTTGGTGCTTGATATTACGGTGAAACATCCAGACAGACAGGAAACAAAATTTCAAATTACTCTGACAAAGTCAACAACTCCAAAATAACTGAAAGACAAACTAACTGTTCTCTCAACTTGGAAACAAATCATTAATTCAATAGGTTTTCATTCCATCTTTGAGTCCTTGCATATCAGTATGCAAGTGGAAGTGATTTCTCAACTACGATACTGAATTTTTTTGCTTGTGGCAGAGGGGTGGGGGGCAGGTGGGGGAGGGGTGTAATGTGAGTAGAAATGAGGAATAGAAGTTGGGATGGAAAGAGCCAAGGTCATAAAGGCAGTGTGTGATGGACGGGTGTTGTGTTGAGAGCCTATATCAGAAGTGCAAGAGACTGTGTGAGAGATTGAGACAACAGCTCTTCTCAGTTGCTGGACCTGCATTACTCTGGTTTTGGGGAGGTGGTGGAGTGGACTTTATCATAGCAGTTAGCTGCGCAGAGTAGATGTGGTATTGTGCAACATATGTAAGCAGTGTGTTGGTACCTCATGGATTTGACATCAGTGTCTTGCCCCACATAGTTGTTTTCTCAGTTATATCAGTCTCCTTGTCCTTTCCACTGTTTTTTTGTAGCCTGAAAGCTTTGCAGCTTACAATTTTACACGAATATCAACAGTTGGATGAGCCCATTGCACATCTAGTTTTGTCAATCAGGTCCAGTCCTGATCAGCTGACAAGAAGCTACTAGTGTGACCATATGCTTTCTATAGAACCTAATAATATGTGCTTATTTTGCTGATTATTCAGCATTTCTGAACTTCCCCCCCCCCCCCCCTCTGTAAATTGATTCCCCAAAGATTGTTATATGAACAAGGATGCCAATTAAGAGCAGGTATCAACAAGTGAATGTATCCTTAAGCTCTACAAACATACCACCAAATGTAACCACTGAACCAATTGATTCAGTTCATCCATTGTGACGAATCAAGCCAGGATAATTTTTCTCCTCCACTTGTTTTGCCATGTGCTTCCTTAAAATTTATTTTTTCACTTTTGACTAATTGCATATGTGAGTATAATCTGTTTTTTCATATAAGAAAAAGGTTAGCCCTCAGTTTTAAGGAATTTAGTACCAGAACTAATTTTGTGCTTTCTTTTATGTATGTAATTGATGTGTTAATTTATTTTGGCTATTACTAGTTACTATCTTTCATTGTAGGGCAAAATCAGTAATTATTTTGTAACTTAAATCCTGTTGTTGATGTATAAACAAATATAAATTCTATAATAATTATAAACATTTGGAGGATGAAATACTAGCATTCATTAAGTGTTTATTTGGGCCTGTTTGAGAACATGTTAGTAAAGCCAGCCTTTAATTAATTCCTAATTAATAAACAGTTTTGACAAAAGTATTGCTTGTTTAACAATATTTCTCAATTTCTCAATTTCACAATTTCACAATTTAAACAAATAATTTGGCTTAACCCTTGTAGTAGAAGAAACTGTTAAAAAGAACCAATTTTTCAGTGTATTCAGTTTCAAATGTAATTTCCGTAAATTTAACTTTGAACAATGTGTAGTTTCAGCACCTATTATTGTGAGGATATATAAGGGCCCAATTTCAGGTCCCAAGAGAGTCAGTCCACGGAAGAGTTTCAGATGAGATACCGGTGTCGGTTACATCAACAAAAATGTATCAACTTAACTGTGAAATAAGTGTAACACAATTAACCCATGTGTTAAAACAATGACAGTGTCTATTCCTTATGTACATGATTATTCTGGAAGAGCTGTGAATTACATTTTTATTGCTCATAGATATTCAACACTAAACTATTGTAGCAGTATGTGGATGTTTGCCTGAAAACTATTAATGAGGCTTATGTAAAGGAGGACTCCCGAATTTTGAACAGTGAACTTAACAGCAGTTTACAGTGCTATGGTGCAACAGCCAATCGGTGATCTGGTTCTGTGGAAGCAGCCACTGAGCACAGGAGCAGCCAATCTTCTCCCAGGTGGACACAGCTGACCAGAATAAAAAATATGCCTTTCTGAGAGAATTAAAACTTGCAACAGCCATTTGGATGACAAGTCGAAATGACAACAGCAACAACAGGACATGAGTGATTAAAAGTAAGGTAATTTCATAGCAAAATCTGTTTTGTATTAAGTGATAAATAATGCGTGTTCTTTATGAATGAGACAGTGTGATGTGGGACAAGGGACAACAGGAGATTGGTACTGTAGATGGTGGTGATTATAAATCAGATATGAATGTAACTTTGAATGATGAGGTCTAAAGTCCTATTGTAGATGGAACAATAAGTGTCATATAGATTGTATGGTGATGTGAGCAAAATGGACAAGAACAGTACTGAAGTGGATGAGATAATTAAGGTTAAGTAGAAGGAACCTAGTAGCAAAAATCAACAAGGGCAAAAGTTTATGGCAGATGGAAAAGTGGAAGTGATGTTAATGTGAATTATGAGTAGTTTGAGTGGTATGTGTATGAAAGAAGACATGACTAGTTTAAAGGATGAACTAAAGAAAGAAATTAAAAAAATTAAGATAGTCAACTCTAACCTTCCTGAATTATATAAGAAGGTTGAGGTGGCAGTTAAAGATTGTGATGAAAAGATAAATAAGGTAGTATGTAACACTAATGAGAAATTAACATTGATGAGTGGTAAATGTGTAGAGAGAGAAACTAACTTTGTGATGACTATAGATTGGATTAAATTACATTTACTTTCATTCCAATTGTTCCATAGTGAAGAGGTACTCCAGAATGTAGAACATGTCAGAAAAACAACAATACATGACAAATATTTACAACTCAGACAAATAAGCTAATGTTCCTTCCACAGGTCCCAAGTGGAATGATCATCATTTTTTAATGAACACTATATGAAAGAATCATTTTAAAAATACTAATGCACTGAATTTAAAATATTTTTTTTTATTTTTCCTTAGGTAGTAAATGTGTTATACAACTACTAAAATATTTACAATGAACTCATTACTGCACTTAAATGGCAAAGTTAGATTGTACTTACACACACACACGCACGCGCGCGCGCGCGCGCCCACACACACACACACACACACACACACACACACACTCTCTCTCTCTCTCTCTCTCTCTCTCTCTCTCTCTCTCTCTCTTCAATGAACACACAAATCAATTGGGTCTACTGAGAAATTCATCAATGGAATAGAAGGAGTTGGCCACAGATAAATCCTTTAAGCTTCTCTTAAACTGAATTCCATTGGTTGTTAACCTTTTTATGGCTGCTGGCAAGTTATTGAAAATATGTGTTCCTGAATAATACACACCTTTTTGTATAAGGCTACGTAACTTTAAATCGTTGTGAAGATTATTCTTACTTCTAGTATTTATTCCATGAATTGGGCTGTTGGTTTGAGAAAGTGATACCTTTTTAATGACAAATTTCATTAAGGAATAAATATATTGGGAAGCAGTAGTTAGTATCCCTAGTTCCCTAAACATACTTCTGCAGGATGTTCTCGAGTTCACACCACATATAACTCTGACTGCACATTTTTGTGCCCAGAAAACTTTAGCTTGGCTTGATGAATTACCCCAAAAAATAATTCCATATGACATTATGGAATGAAAGTAAGCTTAGTATGCCTACTTTATCACTTCTATATCCCAAATGTCTGACACAATTCGTATTGCAAATAGAGATTTGTTAAGACACTTCAACAGTTCTGTGGTGTGCTTTTCCCAGTTGAATTCATTATCAAGCTGTAATCCCAACAATTTAACACTGTCGACTTCTTCTATCTGCTTGCATCATATGTGAGGCATATACTCGTGGGACACCCCTTACAAGCTCTGAACTGCATGTAGTGTGTTGCCACTCACCTACCAGTGCGATACACTGCTTTGTCGTATGCCTGTCGGCTACTGTCAATGCCCGACCACCCGTCTTATCGTACCTTTTTTGACAACTCTCTCGACCATCAATATGGGTTGTATGTCCTTGCCCTGCTACCCCCTGGAGTTTGCTTTCGTCGCCTCGTTCAACACCTTGATTTTTCACTCCCTGCAACCTTTAGAGTCGGGGACAGCCACACGCCACCGTGGCTCCAGGCTTGGGTTCACGTTCACCTTCACCTCAGCTCGCTCCCAAAGGAGGCTACTCCCGGTTCGGTATACCACTCCCGTTTTCTATAACTTCGTTCGAAGTTCATTAATATGACCTTCATTTACACAGATGGCTCTAAGACCAATGACGGGGTCGGGTGTTCTTTTATTGTTGGGGCACTAAGTTTCAAATACCGGCTCCATGGCCATTGTTTGGTCTTCACAGCTGAACTCTTTGCCCTCTACCAAGCTGTTCTTTACATCTGCTGCCACCGACATTCTGCTTATGTCATCTGCTCCAATTCCCTGAGGGCCATCCAGAGCCTCAGTGATCCGTATCCGGTTCACCCTTTCGTGCACCGGATCCAATGCTCTCTTCAGCAGCTGGTGGACGACGGTTCTCCGGTTAGCTTTATGTGGGTTCCTGGCCATGTCGGTATCCCTGGGAATGAAGCTGCAGATGCCGCGGCCAAGGCTGCAGTCCTCCAGCCCCGGACAGCCTCTTGTTGTGTCCCTTCATCAGATTGTAGCAGGGTCATTTGTCGGCGCATTTTATCGCTGTGGCATGCCGATTGGGCTGCACTTACGGACAACAAGCTTCGGGCCTTGAAACCTCTTCCCGCGGCTTGGACGTCCTCCTCCAACCCCGTCTCGGTGGGAGGAGGTCGTTTTGGCCCGGTTACGAATTGGACACTGCTGATTCAGCCATCGCCATCTGCTGACGGCTGTGCCGGCACCGTTCTGCCCATGTGGGCAGTTGGTGACGGTCCACCACATTTTAACGTCCTGTCCAAATTTTAATCCTCTGTGTCTTGATCTTGGCCTGTCATGTACTCTGGATGCCATTTTAGCAGATGACCCAGGAGCAGCTGCTCGCATTCTTCGTTTTATCAACTTGACAAACCTGTCTAAGGACATTTGATTATGCTGTTTCTTTTAATCCTATGGCTGTTACTACGTCTTATATAGTGTTGTCCCTTTTAGTTGCTGTTTTAACCTTGTGCCTCACGGTGCATTCCCAACTTAGTATGGGCGCTAATGACCATTGTAGTTGTGCGCCCTAAAACGACAAAAAAAAAAAAGGTGCAGTTCATGTAATAGCCAGTCCATAGTAACTCTGAAGGAGGTCTATTCCAGTTTCTGTTGATCTGCCTCAGCCAGTCACAGATCATCCATCTGATAACAACTTTCCTGTCATTTCTCTTTGTAGCACCCATCCTGTTTTGTACATGTCTACAACACTCAAGTTTCCTTACCAATGTATCACCATAAACATTGAACTCATTAATTTTATTGAAAGCTTTAGAGTCCCCATTGCCTAGGTACTTCATGTATATAACATTATATATGGGAATCGACCTCAGAAATATTTTAAGAGCTCCACCACACTCCTCCATACCTCCTGTGTAACCATCATAATTCTTAGAACACTGATGTTCAATATGTCCTCCAGTGTTACCATGGCAGGTATGGCAGTACTTACATAAGCAATCAACATCAACAACTTTTCCATTCTCTAGAGAAGTACCACTTGTCCTCGATGTTTTCATGTTCCATCAAATGCAACAACAATGTCCCTGGTTCCAATAATATTTAAAGTTTCTTCTACTGCACATTTCATAGATGCTTTAGACACAACAGTCAAGGCACCTAAAAGTGTTTTATGTACTTGTTGTTCCTAGTGCGAGGAGGGGGAAGGTCCATCAAACTACAAAACACTTGATAGCCTTTTTCCCTTTTCGTATTGCACACATGCATACACCAACTTCAAAATCACATTGAATTACGCACAATGGTTGAAGTCATTTCGAGATTTATTGCAGGATCTGCACAGAAAAACTACTTTTGATGCTAAACCCTTCCTGCTAGTTTGTTGTTCAGTTATTTCCAGACAGCCTATACCATCACATTGCTTACATTTCACCACTTCCTTTATCAAAGCAGATAAGGTGCCCACATCAACAACAACAAATCCACTACAAACAGTGTCACCGTTAACACAAAAATTTGAATCAGCAGTAGGATTGGCGGGAGATGATATGTACATTACTTTCAATAGCGTGACTTCCTTTGCTTGTGAACTGGTTACCAGGGAATTTCCTTTTATTGAATTTCTTGATGCATGGCATAGTTTGAATTTATTGCACACTAAATGATATATAATTCCACAAATATATGTAGTACTTGGGCAACAAACATTCAGTAACACATGAGCAAATTGCTTCAGCAAAACAAAAGTAAATACTAGCAAAGATAATCATTTATGGACACTAGAAACCTGCACTGTTACAACATATACAATGTATCATCACTGGAAACAGAAAGTTATCTATTCTTTTAGAAATAATTTCTGCAACAGAAATAAAGTAGGCATGACTTCATACATGATTGTAACTTTGAAATTTGCTATATATTGGTAATTTTTCATTTTAAACCCTATATATATTGTATATATTGTGGAAAAATCGAAATTTTTTAAGTACCCTTTATCATTAATGTGTTCACTTCAATTTTTTTAAAGCAGTGGCAATACGCAAATTGTTAACAGGAAATATTGAAAATGCATGGAGGTAGATTTCTGTAAAAGCTCCCGTCCTCCTCACCAAAATAGATGTTGCGACCATAATCCAGCATATTTGGACTTCCATGAAAGGCATTAAAATGTATTTATCAATCTATTTTTACCTCCCTCTATAAATCTTCTTTCACTTCAGTGACAGGTTTGCACTTGGTAGTGTTCGTTGTGACTTGTGACCCATTTCCGACAACTTCAGTTTCGGAGCAGCCCGTTTCCAAAACTTCATTTAGTTTACTGAATCACAACTTCTCATTATGCCTTGTGCCTGTGGAAATTCTGGCCATTGTTTTTGCACTCTGTCTCTGGCATATGTTGGAATTTTTTATTTTTAATCCCGTTGTTTTGCACAAAACCAAACTTTAAGAACATGGTTTAAAATTCTTCACCTTTGGAGTAATTTTTGATTACACAAATGACCCATATATGTGCTTAACATTTCATGTGTCTAACACATGTGTATATTTTGCCCTATTTGGTTTAATGTCTCTGAAATAGATGTTTGAACTGTTTGAACCCAACCAAGGCATACATCCTGTGCCCTCTTTTGATTGTCATGAAAGTTCCATTATCTACAATTATTTGAGGTGCATTATCAATATTAATCTGTATTTCAGTTAATGCTGCATTATTCTCATGCAGTAGAAACTCTTTATTTATTCCATTTGATGCTTCATCGCAGTGAGTGAATTGCCGGTGGATTTCATCCTCTCCAGTTCACACTAACACTCACCCACAACCTCTATTGGCCTTTGCCACGTGCTCTTGCACATTGATGCTGTAAGGGATATTAGGTTTGAAGATGTACATGTACTTTTCACTTCATTAGGTACAGTGGTACTTTGTAACGATGACACCACTTCCTAGCCACTTTACCCTTGCACGTAGCTGATCTCCGTTATTTGTATGACTTCATTTTTGGACAACCATGTTGATAACGTGCTTAAACAGTATCTTTCCTAGAATTTGACCTTTGGTGCAACTAATGCTTCAATGTTCAGTTGACGTGTTTTATTACTTGGTCCCACTTCTGTAGATCTTTGGCCCTGGTAAAGAGCTCTTGATGTGATGATGAGTCATTCGTTCCCTGACTGGTATGTACTTCTCATGTAGTTGGGAGATTAGCCACTTGTGTTTCTTTTCTAGTGCCACTCAGGGATCACATGTAGGGTCCTTTGAGGTTGACATGTATGCTTGTGAAGCTGCATTGACCCCTGAAATAGTAACAAATTTTATAACTGACAAAAGGTTAATAAAAATATATTTTACGTTGGATAACTTGTTTATAAACATATTGTACAACATATTGATTCAAGGTAAAGCCAGGACATTTAGTTTTTAAAAGAGATTTACTATTCCATAAGAGTTTGAGCTCAGTGGCAAGGAGATCAAAAATGTTTACAGCAGCATACATAGCATCTCTCTGCAGCAGAGACAGTGTATGTAATTCTTTTGTTTAGTGCCACACGTGTGAATTTTTGAGTTCTGTCACCAAGGATCCAGTCTCCAGGAACACGATACATTAGAGAAAATCAGTGTTGAGAAGCAGTAGTCAGTTATCTCAGCTAGCTAAATTACTTGCAATGGGAGGTTGATGGACTCATTCTATATATTATTATTTTCACTGCTCAGTAGGGAGATGATAGTTTGATTAAGGAAGAGTTCCCCCAGGACATATTTCTATCACCTGATTATGTGCTGGTTATTCAGTGTCACTGAGTGTTTGTCTGGCTTTTCATGACTTCATGTAAATTGCATAAAATTTATTGTGTTTAGCTTGGCAGGAAGGGAGTTAACAAACCTGCTACAGAATTTTGGTGAAATGTCATTGGAGATTGTGTTAGACAGATATTCTGTTACAATGATGGTGTCATCTGTAAACATGGTACATTTCCACTGTGCACCATTGACTATTGCAGGCAGATCTTAGCATAAACCAGAGACACTGAAGGACTCAGAAGGACAGAAGGTGTTACTTTACCCAAACACTGTTACGGCTGTATTACTAAGTGACTAATCGGGTTCATGACAAACAGTGCCTGTTGCATGTAGCCTATGTAAGTGCTTTCTTTAATTTTCAATATTTCGTACAGATGTGGGGTGAATTTAAATTCCTGCCATGATTTAGTACACGTAAAATGTTCAAATGTGTTTGAAATCTTGTAGGACTTAACTGCTAAGCTCATCAGTCCCTAAGCTTACACACTACTTAACCTAAATTATCCTAAGGACAAACACACACCCATACCTGAGGGAGGACTCGAACCTCCGCCGGGACCAGCCGCACAGTGCATGACTGCAGCGCCTTAGACCGCTCGGCTAATCCCACGGGGATTAGCACTTATAACAAAAGTTTAACCCTGTAGGATGAGTATTACAGTCTGAAACAGTGCATATATGTCTTGCAGCAGTGTAGCTCAAGTTGCACAAATTTTACCCACTGCATATATCCCATGTTTCATAATGAGAGCACTATGTGATTTCCAAAAAACTTCAAACATAATTTCAAACCTCTCCTAAATGCTTAATGTCATAACGTAGTTGTGCATTTCTAAAGCAGTCAGAAGTATGAAGTTGTTTTATACCTTGTAGTTTGAGTCTTTAAACATACTGAATATGATTTATGCGGAAGATATTTATTATGCATCATAATTTGAGCGTATTTTTATAATAATGTGGCTCATCACTCATGCTAGAAATTCTCTTATGCAGATGTAACAATAATATACACACTAAATGATTACAAAGTATTATTAAAAATTTCAGTTATAGGTTACTCTTCTAAATGTACTTCACAGATAAGTAATGGATACATGTGTTTGCTGAAATGTATTCTGCCATTGTCCTAATAATCTGAATATTAGTTGTCTGTTACACTGTTACATGCATTACAACTTCAAGAAGCAGTTCATGGACAGTATTTTCTTTTACAAAATGATTATCATATATGGAGGCTGTGGATCTGCATATAATCAAATGTGAATTTGTTAATGACATTGTAAATATGTGATTGTCATTACTTTTTAAATTTTATGCTAAAGTATGTTTTTTATGAATAAATAATTTAGAAACACACAGAGGAATTTATGGCAAGTTATATTCACTTTGTGTTAAGTAACCTGTGTGTACAGGGAATTACCATATTTTGCCACGGTTAAATTGTTACCTGCGCACATTTATATCATTACCACAATAGCAATATGTTTACCCAAAATTGTAGTATCTATCAACTTTGATATTTCTATATGATGATTTTCTAAATAATGTAACACAATGTAGGAGGGGCATTCAATAAGTAATGCAACATATTTCTATTCTCGGCCAATGTCACTTCGAAAAATTTTGCATTTAACATCTTCGGATATGATAAAGCTATAGGGGCTGAAGTAGGAATATTCCACAAAGTTGCAATAAGTGGCAGCACTATTTGTGCCTTAAAAATGGCGTCTATAACAGAGGTGTATTGCAAGCAGGGACCTGTTGAGTTTTCAGTGCAAAAGCAGACCATCACAGATATTCATAGGCACTTGCAGAATATCTACAGAGACCTGGTAGTGGAAAAAAGAAGTATGCCATTTTCACACAGTTGTGATTCCGCAATGTTGGAACATGCGAACACTCTGATTGTGATCTGGCAATCGCGAAGGATGGAACACCTTGCTGCTCAGCTGGACGTCTCTGTTGTTAGTGCAGACACACTCATCCATCAGTTAGGGTACTCAAAGGTGTGCCCCGCCAAACTGGAGACTGTAAAGACCGATGAATGACCACCTGTGCCAAACTGTCTGCACATTACAAGGGTTAAAGTGATAATTTTTGTCAAACATTGTCAGACGGTGAAACATTCTGAACTGAGAAACCAGACAGCAATCCACAGAGTGGCACCACATCACCTGCTCTGAAGAAAAAGTTCAAAGCTGCATCCTCAACCAGTGAAGTCATGGTGGTGGTCTTCTGGAATTTTGAAGTTGTTATTCTGTGTGATTACCTCCATCATGGTGTAGTGTTTTGCACTACCATCATGAAGTTGAAGAAACAACTTCAGCATGTACGTCACCACAAAAATGGAAATGAACTCTTCTTCTCCGTGACATTGCAAGACCTCACCAAATCTGCACACCTGAGAGGAGCACACATACTTCATTGGGACAAAGAGACAAAATCCAGATGGTGCGATGTCCAGACTGTTGGGTAGATGAGGAAGAACTGTCCATTCTGCACTCTGCAGAAAGCAGTGTGTGGATGATGGGGGCAGTTGTTGATGCAACAAGATGGTGCTGTCATCAATTAGTAGAATGGTGTCATGAGGCATACAAGCCCTCCCAGTAAGGTGGCGTAAGGCCATCAAATTGAACAGAAATTGTGCTGAAAACTCAGGTTTTGTATCAAAGATCATAGGAAATAATATGGTGTAATGGGATCCTGAATAAAGCCAACCTGCTTTCAGAAAAATTATTGCGTTACTTACTGAACACCCCTCATATAATTAAGTCGGCATTTTAGACAATCGAATGTTCCAGATTAGTAATATGGAATGTACTAACTTGTGTATTATGATTAGCTCAAACAATCTGAATAGCTACTTCAAGTGTAATAGATGTCAAGAAATTTCTTTTAACACTTAGTATTTAATATTATATCTCTCTGTAGTGACTACAGAGGCTTGTTAGATGTTACATTTCATTAATGTTTCTATGTTGCAAATATTACAGTTTAAAAAATTTAATATCAGCAAGGTACCAGGTACTTGGAAGGAATATCTAACAGCATATATCAGTGCATAAAGTGCTGTTACATTTTTGAATCATTTAATGTTTCACTTTTGTATATTTACCCATTGTTAATTGTGTTATATCCAAAGAATGTACTTGTGATGTTAGAGAACATGGTATTGTGTCAACTTGGTAGCTCGGCATAAACATGTGAATTTCACATATTAAATTTGACATTACTTTCGTTTTAAATATGGTCAGGTACCACTTGCCATAAACAGAACAGTCATATGTGTCTCACTATCTTCTTTTTAGAAACGTCTGACATTGCTTCCACTTACGTGTGTCAGACGTATTCTGTTTTCTTTTCTGTCGGTCTCTCTTGACAAACTCTTGATCTTTTCGACCCCGATGGTATTAGGTTACGAGGCCAGAGGGTGTCTTTCATTTTCCTTATTTAATCTTCTCTCTGATGTGGGAGGACCTGTTCGGGTATTGAAGAACAAGAACAAGAGGAAGAGGAAGAGGAAGAGGAAGCAGTTGTGATACTACTTTGTATCTCCACAATGTGGCTGGAGAAACCTTTAGCCATGCTTGTATCAGAACAGTGATGACCACGCTGTGGAGGAGCATTATTAAATTTCTGTGAAGTTGTGCAAAAGGCTGGACATTCCTGATGCACACAAAAATAATTTGGAGGTGCCAGGTGTTTGGAGAAGACTGAAATGGAAAATGAGGACAGGACTTTATAGTTGAGCATTGTTGAAAGTATATGAGGTACTGCTGTACTTCCTCACAAGAGTACCTCCTCAGTAAACAATTTCCCAGATACTACCATAACTTCAGAATTACATGGATCAAAGAAATGATAAAGTCACTATTTTGGTCATTTATTTATGTAGTCATAAATACCATATGCTCTTGGGATATTTTCATTTGTGTTACATGCACTTAATGTAAACTATGCAATCTGTTGTAAAATTGCTACAGGGTTTTCTTGCTGTACCCAGGGCATGTTCAGAATTCCTATTACAGGTGTGTAAGAGTTGAAGAAGGGACTTTGTACATTTCCAGACATGGGTTCAGTAATGAAACCTGGTGGATAAAGTTTGCTCTGGAACCTCTCTGTAATAGGAATTGTGAAACACTCTGGATTTTTAGTGAGCAGATGGATGGCATGTGTCGAGTGTAGACATACTGATGCTCAGTAGTCAGTTTCCTTTATATCTATTATGGACATCATTCCACTTGATACAAGTGTTATAAATATTACTACACAGATAGAAATTTTATATTAATTTTGTGTGTGAGTTCGTTTCTTGTCATGATGCCAATTGGTCAATTGGATTCCTTAGAAGCTTCTTGTTTGCAGTAAAGCTTATTTTGTTGCCAATGTAGTGAAGAAAGTTTTTGTAAGGGTTTTGTAAATTCTTGAAACTTTGTTTTGCAAGTAGTTCATTACCTGGCAGTGAAAAAAAAATGCATGCACTTAGGAAGCTTTGCTTTAGTCTTACTTAATGGATATAAATATGCAATAATACAAATACATCATTATTCTGTGATGGCCATACGATTGTCAGTTTAGATATTTTTGTGGAAATGTTACCCCAGTTTGGAGTTGTCAGTTATCGACTTCCATGTTTCCCTTATAAATTCAGTATTACAGTGATGAAGAATGTGATTGAAACACAATAGGTAATAGTATAAGGGTTTGTTCATAAATATGTTCAGAGTGCATGTGCTGTTAACAAGAAAGTATACATGTCACCTTTATTCTATTACAACAAACTTTTTTGTTGTTCACAAGTTACTGCAATAATTTCTTTGTATTCACAATATCAACACCATTGTGACAATGGTATGTACACCAATTATAGTGATATTTCCATGTTCCTGTCATTCATATGTGAAAATTTAGTACCTTACCATCCAGATATTATACAGGTACCAGTAAATTGCTAATTGTTCAGACTCTGATGCCCTGTTGTACACAAGAGTTAAACTTCTGACTGGTTTGCAAATAAGTTAATGAGCTAAATGTTCCACGTAAAGCATAAGTGCAATCATTTGCTAAACTTTTTCTTCCTTACATGCTTGAAGTTCATCTGAAGTCTGTAAGTGCACTCATCCTGAAATACTCAATAAATAAAGTGTAGGTATTTGCACACATGATCAGTAACACTGCCTTGGCAAGCACACTGTTTCCCACTGTACTACTTGCCAATACCTACTCGCTAAGGTGTGTAGTCTTATGTTAAAAATGTCTTGTTGTGTTCAAGTCTATCAATAATTATCCAAAATATTTTTTGTAGTTCCTGGAAGGCATTAATTAGGCAACTTGCAACTGGTACCGGGTTCCTGGATATACAGCTGAATCTCCAGTAGCCCAGTGTAAGAGTTAACTTGAAGGTCAGTTACTTGAACAGCATTAGTTTAATAAGTGATGATGTCATTCATTGTTATGTAAGCAACTTCTGTGCCTAAAGTTAGTTTTGCAATACTGTCTGATTGTAAAGTGACTTTTTTAACATAATAAGCCTTGAGTTATGTGCATCTTCATTGGGGCTCTTGTCTATTTTTATTGCACTAGCCATTGGCTACAGATTTTTCTCCATCAGATGCATGTATCCGTGCACGTCCACTCTATGCACATTTCTTACTTAATGTGTCAGAATTTTGGGTACATGAACATTGATTAGTGTAGATCTTGTTTGCATACATGGTTGTTGGGTGATAATCAATCATTAACTCAATCCATTAATTTATGGCTAATGATAGAAGCAGTTCCTAGTTGTGGAAGGTTCTTCATTCTCCTATATCTTTCCGTACGAGCTCTGATTTCCCTTATTTTATCTTGGTGATCAATCCTTCCTATGTAAGTCGGTGTCAACAAAATATTTTCACATTCGGAGAAGGAAGTTGGTTACTGGAATTTCGTGAGAAGATTCTATCGCAACGAAAAACACCTATCTTTTAATGATGTCCATCCCAAATCTCATATCATTTCTGTGACACTCTCTCCCATATTTCACTATAATACAAAACTTGCTGCTTTGCTTTAAAGTTTTTCGATGTACTCAGTCAGTGCTATCTGGTGAGGATCCCACACCGTGCAACAGTATTCTAAAAGTGGGGGACAAGCATACACTCCAGAATGAGATTTTCACTCTGCAGCGGAGTGTGCACTGATATGAAACTTCCTGGCAGATTAAAACTGTGTGCCCGACCGAGATTCGAACTCGGGACCTTTGCCTTTCGCGGGCAAGTGCTCTACCATCTGAGCTACACTGATTTATCGTGTAACTGAAGTTTAATGAGTTCCTTCTAGCACTCATGTGGATAACCTCACACTTTTCATTATTCAGAGCCAACTGCCACTTTTCCAACCACTCTGATCCTCTTTTTCTAAATCGTTTTGCAGTTTGTTTTGATCTTCTGATGACTTTATTAGTCGATAAATGACAGCATCATCTGCAAACAACTGAAGACGGCCACTCAGATTGTCTCCCAAATCGTTTATATAGATAAGGAACAGCAAAGGGCCTACAACACTACCTTGGGGAATGCCAGAAATCACTTCTGTTTTACTCTATGACTTTCCTACAATTACAATGAACTGTGACCTCTCTGACGGAAATCACAGATCCAGTCACATAACTGAGATGATATTCCATAATCACGCAATTTCACTACAAGCTGCTTGTGTGGTACCTACAGTGTCAAAAGCCTTATGGAAATCCAGAAATATGGAATCAATCTGAAATCCCTATCAATAGCACTCAGCACTTCATGTGAATAGAGAGCTAGTTGTGTTTCACAAGAATGATGGTTTGGGGATTACAATATTCAGTCTTGTTAAGACAGTCCTGTGTTCACTAATCCCTGAATCGGTTTTGATGCTCGTTATTAACTCAGGATTATTTGTTGCTAAGAGGTCAAGCGTGTTTTCACAACTGTTTACTATTCACGTGGGCTCATGAACTAATTGCTCGAGATCATTTTCAGAGAATGTGTTTAGCACAATTTCAGATGATATTTTATGCATACCTCCGGAATTAAACATGTATTTTCACCACCATATCGAGGGTAAATTAAAGCCACCACCAACTATTATCGTATGATTTGGGTATGTGTTTAAAATCAAACAGGAACAACCACAACAACAACAATGGAAACAGTCATTAAAGGTTTCATGCTCCGAACTTTTGAGAGTGACACGTGATCCCTTCAGTAGCTCTCCATCTACAACCCTATACTTCATTTTGTACCTGCTATGGAGTAGTCCCTGCTTCCATCAAAGCTACTGCACAGTGACTGTGTATGGTGGAGCATCCATCTCATCACAAGCTGTTCTTCTAGGATCTGAAGAACAAATATCTTGAGCTGCAAAGATAATTTACAAAGAAAAAGTGAAATATCAGTGGCAGGCAATTGAAACCTCATAACTACATTTTGTTAAATTTTGCAGTTTAAGAAAAAATGGTTTCCAAAAAGAATACTATAAAGTAATACAGGAAGTTGCTAACTGTGTAAATATATAAGAGAGACCTAGTTATTGACAGATTAGAGAAATCCATGCTGTTTCAAAACTCTCTTTGATTATGGAGTTACTGGTTACAGGAAGTTAGAGTTTTCACAGACAGATGGAGTTAACAGGCCTAACATTGATATGTGAAATGTTAGTTTGACTTTTATGACATGAAAAATTGCCAAATACAGGCCCTGTTGCCTTGGGAACACTGAAGATGGCAGATGAGACAGTTTGGAATCATGGAAGCTGTTTGTGCAACACTGAATCTGTTGAATCCTTCACTTGTTGGATGTCCATAAAAGGGCAGTTGTAATAGAAGAAGAAGCAGAAGAAGAAGAAGCAGAAGAAGAAGAAGCAGAAGAAGAAGAAGCAGAAGAAGAAGAAGCAGAAGAAGAAGAAGCAGAAGAAGAAGAAGCAGAAGAAGAAGCAGAAGAAGAAGAAACCTAACAGTGATGTAATGATAATTTCTGTGAAATTTGGAACGTAGGAGATGAGGTACTAGTGGAAATAAAGCTGTGAGGGCAAGCCATAAGATGGGCATGGATCCCTGTCAGTGGCACTTGCTTGTGAAAGGTACAGCTCCCAGCTTTGTTTCCTGATCTGGCACATAGTTCTGATCTGCCAGCAAGTTTCATGTTTGTAAGTTGTACCAATATAATGATGAGTTTGGGAATCATTGCGTAATTTGTACTGTTATAGTGATTAAGTGTCTCTCATTAGACGTTGCTTCATGTAATGTTCACATTGAAACTCAGGTCATTGATAGTGAGACACTTGTACCAATAATAATTACTGAAGATATAAGGGCAATAAAAATTAGTAAAATAATTTACATATTCAGTAAACTACCTATAGAGGTAGTATTATTATTTTAAATGGGGACCTGGAAACATATAACTCTGGGGAGGAGGGTGTAGTGGAACTGTAAATGTAGCTGAAGCTTAGGATAGTTGAACTAGTACTGGATAGATAGAATAGTTTGTGATGGGAGGTGTTGTGACAGTGCCACAACATTTAACAGTGCTGCCACGACAGTACGTGCAAACGGCGATAGAGGCGCTCCCCAACTCGGCTGAGTGCAGGAGCACCACCTAGCTACAAATGGCGCCGGCCACATGTCACGGCACGGCAGACGAATAAGAGATACTGAGTTGTTGTCATGTAACCAGCTATTTTTTCTAAGTGAGTGTTTGAATATCCATGCAATTATTAGTGATTAAAGGTTATAACACTTTTTGGCGACGAGGTCGTATATTTTCACTGCATTGTGGATTTTGTGTTCGTGACGCTTGGTGTGATGTAGGTGCTCTACAGTCAACTTTCGACATAGACAATTTGACTGTTTTACAGGAGAACGAAGATGTGGCAGTGGTTCACTTGTGTAAACATCGTCGTGTTGGGCCGCAACACTCGCAGCGTAAACAGCAACCTCAGAAGCAGGTTCGTTCCGCACTTCCTTCTTTTCCACGTTATTTCGTACAGCATGACAGGGCCGCATGTCCAACACATTGGGCTGCATGTAATTCATGTAGGGAAAAAGGCCACATTGCTTCTGTGTGTCAGTCTCCTAAAGTTCCTGTCGACGAGGACGAGGCATCGGACATGGATGTTAACTGTGTGCTTTCTCAAACAAATAAGTTGTTTGTTACTGTTCGTGTTCTGGATAAAGACATTTGCAAGCAAGTGGACGCTGGCTCTGCAGTAACTCTCATTAATTCTCGCACGTATTTGGAGTTGGGCTCCCCTCCCTTGTCTCCAGTTACCCGAAATCTGAGAACTTATAATAAACAGAAAATTCCTATCGTTGGCCAGTTTGATGCTTCCACTGCCTGCAAGTCTGTTGTTAGGCCCCTCGAGTTTTATGTGGTGGATCATGCGGGCACTGAAAACCTGTTCGATTATGATGCTTTCCAGTTGTTCGGATTCTCCATTAATGATGTTGTGCACCTCATATCTGATGATATTCCATATCAACAGCTGGATGGATTGTGTTCTGAATTTTTGTCCATGTTCTCTGCTGGTCTGGGTCATGCCAAGGATTTTGAAGCCCACATTACTCTCAAACCTACATCTCGCCCTAAGTTTTTCCAGGCACGCCCTATTCCGGTGGCGTTATGTGCACCTGTCAAGGCTGAGATAGGTTAACAGCTTCAGGGATTGTCCTTCCTGTTACCTCCAGAGAATGGGCATCGCCAATAGTGGTGGTTTCTAAACCAAACAGGAGTCTGCGATTGTGTGGTGATCTTAAAGCCACTGTCAACGCTCAGAGCCTCATTAACACTTACCCTCTTCCCCATTATGAGGAGTTATTTACCAAGCTCAGTGGGGGCCAGTTCTTTTCCAAACTTGACTTATCGGAGGCATACCATCAGTTGCTGTTGGATGCTCCTTCCAAGGATTTTCTTGTCATCAACACTCCTTGTGGGTTGTATCAGTACCAGCGGTTACCATTTGGCGTCGCTAGCGCACTGGCCATTTTTCGGCGGATTTTGGAACAGCTCACGGTTTCCATTTCTGGCTGCATCAACTATCTGGATGACATTGTTGTCACGGGGGCCTCCACTGAGGAGCACCTTCGCAATTTGCGTTCACTGTTTCGGGTTTTGCATTCGGCTGGGTTGAAGTGCAATCTGGACAAGTCACAGTTCTTCCAACCCTCCATTGTGTATCTTGGTTTCCACTTGTCCCGTGAGGGTATACATCCTCTGCGTTAGCACATTGTGGCCATTAACGCTCTACCTTGGCCATCTATGGTAAAAGAACTTCATGCATTTCTAGGCAAGATTGCTTATTATCACAAATTCATTCCATCTGCGGTGGCGGTAGCTCATCCTCTGCATCATCTGTTAGGCAAAAACGTCCCTTTCTGTTGGTCCGACGAGTGTGAGCAGGCTTTTGTCCACCTGAAGGCTCATTTGCAGTCGGCACCTTGTCCTGCCACATTCCGTCCGGGTCAGCACTTGGTTCTGGTAACAGACACGTCACAGTATGGCCTAGGGGCTGTTCTCGCCCATCGGTATGAGGATGGGTCGGAACGACCCATCTCTTATGCTTCCAAGATCCTCAATGATGCGCAACGGCGTTACTCTCAAATCAAATAGCAGTTGCTCGCTATCATTTATGCTCTCAGAAAGTTCAGCATTTTTTTGTATGGTTCTAAGTTTCACCTCATCACCGACCACAAGCTGCTGGTCTCTCTGTTCAGCCCATCGGCGTCACTTCCGGATAAGGCAGCTCACCGCCTGCAACGTTGGGCCTTATACTTGTCCCGTTTTCACTATGAGATTCACTATCGCACCAAGGCCCAGCACACCAACGCTGACGCATTGGCGCGATTGCCAATGGGGCCCCGACCCGGTTTTCGATCGTGATGAACTACTCTGTTTCCACATTGATGAGGAAGAAGTCCATGCAGTCGAGTGTTTTCCACTTACAGGTTCACAGGTCACGTCGTCGACTGCGCGGGACCCGGTCCTGCATCAGGTGATCGGTTTTGTTCAATGGGGTTGGCCGGACAGGACCAAGGGCCGGGCGTCGGATCCCCTTCGCAATTACCATACCTTGTGCCTTCGTCTGTCTGTTCATGATGTTGTTGTTCTTCTGGCCATGGATGGCGCCTCTCCACGGGTCATGGTGCCAGCCTCTCTTCGCAAAGATGTTCTCAAACTGTTGCATGAAGGCTATTGGGGGATTTCTCGGACAAAGTCCCTGGCCCGCAGGCACGTTTATTGGCCCGGTATTGATTTGGACATCACCCACGTGGTTGCTGCGTGTGGTCAGTGTGCTCAACAACTGGCTGCACCTCGTACAATGCCCTCTCCGTGGCCTGATCCGGTGCAGTCTTGGGAATGGGTGCACACTGACTTTGCCGGCCCCTTCCTCGGTACTTATTGGCTACTGTTGTTGACGCCTTCTCGAAATTTCCGTTTGTTGTTCGATGTCTGTCACCCACCACTGCGGCAACGATGCTGGATTTGTCCTAAATCTTTGCGCTAGAAGGTCTTCCATCCACGATCATCACAGACAATGGCCCTCAGTTCTCTTCGCAGGCCTTCCGTGATTTTTGTACTGGACAAGGGATTCATGATGTTACAGCACCGCCCTTCCATCCGCAATCGAATGGGGAGGTCAAGCACTTAGCCCGCACTTTCAAAAGCCAGATGAAAAAATTCCTTAGTGATTTTTCCACAGATGATGCTCTGCTGCAATTTCTGAGTTCTTATCGCTTCAAGACTCTGGGTGATTGCAGCCCTGCTGAACTCTTGCATGGCCGCCAACCGCGCACTCTACTGCACCTGCTTCACCCTGTCAGGCCTTGTGCTGTGTCCCCTAGTGCGGGAAAATACTCGGTGGGCGCCGACGTGTGGGCTCGAGGGTATGGATCTCGCCCTAAATGGATTCCAGGGGTGCTCAAGGCTCTTCGTGGCCGCCGGCTTTGTGCAATACTCATGGACGATGGCATGGTTGTTCGCCATTATGACCAGATGCGCCCACGAGTGGTGGCCACGCCTGTGCCACCGCCCCTTCCTTCACCTCCACCAGCCCGAGAAGCCAGTCCTGTTGCTGCTGCTGATCTGCCGTACGTGTTGATGCAGCCGACATTGCTACCGCTTCAGAGTACGCCGGAACCGGCCCCAGTCGCGACGCCGCCTTCTCCGGGACCCATCTCACTGGAGCACACCCCCTGGTTCACGACACCTATGGATGCTGCTTCAGAGTTTTCACCCATCATCTCATCCAGGAGGCACGTTCCACGCATGAGCTTCCATCCTGGACATTTTCGAACATACTCTCGTGTCTCTCCGCGGGATCTTCTTGGGCCCTCACAAGGGCCATGGATGTCTCCGCACTGTCCATGTCTCCAAGGAATTGAGTGTTTTTTTTCAAGGGGGAAAAGTGTTGTGACAGTGCCACGACATTTAACAGTGCCGCCACGACAGTATGCGCAAACGGCGATAGAGGCGCTCCGCAACTCGGCTGAGTGCGGGAGCGCCACCTACCTATGTACGGCGCCGGACGCATGTCACGGCACGACAGTCGAATAAGATATACTGAGTTGTTATCATGTAACCAGCTATTGTTTCTAAGTGAGTGTTTGAATATCCACACAATGATTAGTGATTAAATGTTATAACAGGAGGTACTGTGCACAGTTTGTGGTCTCGTTAAGAAACTCCAAAAGAGACTGACATTCTACATAGTACACATAAAACGAAGTGTAGTATTATAGACAGGGTTGTTAAATTAATCTAGGTGGCTGTTGAGAGTAATGGGATGCCTTCACTTATTACTGTAACAGTATATTTTTCAAAGATATCTCACAAAACACAAAGAAATTCCAGTGAATTGCAAAGGCAGTAAGTGGCACAAAAGTTAGTCCAGGCACTTACGGACGCTACAGGAAATGGAGTGGAGTGTGGCACATGAATAGCAGAAATGATGTGTGTTTCAGATTGTTCCTTTACTAAAGAAAATCCAGGAGTAGTGTTCGAATTTTACACCCATTTCCAGGAAGGGTAGCAGAAGAGATCAGCAAAACACAAACACAAACACTGTAAGATAACTTGTACGCGATGAATCCCCCCCCCCTTACCAACAGCTAAGGATTCCAAAAGTATCAGTCCTACAGAATGCAAGTTTTGCTTTTCTTGCACACTACCCTGAAAGCCATGGCTCAAGGCTGTCAGGCTGGTGCGATATTTCTTGACTTGTGAAAGCATTTGACAAAAAAATGAAACAATGACAATATTTGGCAAGGCTAGTCAACCTCTTTTTACCTTCTGTTGAATTTTGTATCCCCTGTTGGTAGTAAAATTTTTTACCCACCCATCAGTTATACAGTTCTAAGAAAGTAACAATTGTGTAGTAATAATTACCTAACAAATACTTTTTCAGAATTTTATGAAAACCTACCTGTTGGTGGGTTGTAGTACTCTGATCGACTATCACTGATATACGGTATCCATTGAAGATTGTGAGCAGATGGAAGATTTCTCATAAGGCTGCATGCAGCACATTATTTCAAGTAGTGAGTCATCACCAGATGTAGATGTATCTTCAGGCTTATCCAGGGATATATGTTGGGGCTCCTGCAGTTACTGTGGTATATTAATGAACAGGGAAATAGTATTAACAGTAATCACAGTCTTTTTGCAGGTGTTGCAATTATTCATAATAAAGTAGTACATGATGAAAGATGCACAAACAAGGTGTGTGAAAAAAGTAATGAGACCGATTATTTATCTACCAAGTTTTTATATTTTTTGAACAAGAATACTATCCCTTTCAAAGTAGCTCCCTTTGACAGCTGTACCCTGGTGGAGTAATCACTGCCAGTCTTGATAGTGGCACTGAAAGGCTTACACTGTTAAGGCTTTTAATGTGATCAGTCATGTTCTTTTGTATGATCTGCAAAGTCCCAAAATGATTTCTCTTTCCTGAAACTGCAAAATGTCTTAAAAGGAAAAGTCACAAGGAATCTAATCAGGAGAATGGGGGTCTGTAGAATACTATTAATACCTCTTCAGATCAAAAATTTCATGATGGAAGGGGTTGTGTGACATGAGGCATTGTCATGATGAAGCATTCATTTGTAATCAGTGTCTGGTCTCATTCGATTCGCACTTTTCCTGGGCGTTTCATCTTTGTAAAACAATTGACAGGCAGTTTTTCCTGGAGAAAGTGTTATAACATCAAGCTGAACAAATATATTTCAAGGATGACACAATACATGTAATTCACAGATCATGTAAAAAAAGTAAGACTTGTGTACACTTTAACAGTCAAATCAGAACTGTGTCCGAGTCTAGCAGCCGCTGGCTGGCTGGCTGCTTAGGTGGCCTTGCTGCGGCGGCACTTTGAAAGATCGGCGAGACACAACACTTTTCCCGTCTTTCAGTTTTTTGCACAGGTCTTGATGGATGTGGCCTGTAGATTGCTAACGTCCATAGGTGTTGTTTGACTGGTCGTTAAGTCTCGAGGAGGAGGCTTCCTGTACGGACGGAAGTGTCCCCGATGATAACAGGTTGAAATGACAGGAGACGTGGGGGTTGCATCTGCTGGGGCCCCGTGCACCAATCTGCCCGTTGTGGCAAGTCCAGTTGTTATAACAGGAGACAAGGGCAATGTGTCTGTGTCCATAGGAGGACGAGGCAAGTGGAGTTGTTCCGACAGATGGTGGTCATCTGGTTCCTGCATGGGCACATCTCCTGTTGGCATCAGTTCTTGTGGTGGCACCGAGATGATGGAGAGAGAACTGTGTTGTGAGTAATGAGATATTCCAGGATCGCGAGTGTCAGGTAGAGCCGAAGGTGGTGTAGCGGCATCTGGAACAGATGTTGCCGGCACACGAGGCCGAAGCTGGTCCAAATGACACACTGCAACACCGGTGTCCATCTGGATTTCATACAGGCGTTGGCTACGGTTTCGTAAGATGGGGCCAGGACTCTATTTTGGCTGCCTGCCATATCCCCGTACCCATCCAAGTTTGCCGGCGGTGAACTGGCCAAGCGAAGGCACCTGCGGCCGTGAGGTGGAAGGCCACAGAAGATGAAGTAGCACGCAGGGCTGTCGGCCATGTAAGAGCTCAGCCGGGCTGTGGTCGCCAATGGGGGTGAAATGGTAAGAAGCCAGAAATTGGGGAAGCACATCATCAGCAGCAGAAGAAGTCAGGAGTTCCCTCATCCAAGCCTTAAATTTGCAGACCAGACGTTTAGCCTCACCATTTGACTGTGGATGGAATGGAGGGGCCGTGATGTGTATGACACTGTGACGGGCACAAAAATCAGAAAATCAGAAGAGACAAATTGCGGACCATTATCAGTAACGAGAGTAGAGGGAAGGCCTTCCAAAGAGAAAATGCAAACTAGAGCATTTGTGGTTGCCGCGGCGGTAGGCGACGTGCAATGGACAATGAAAGGAAAGTTAGAGAAGGCGTCAATAACAAGAAGCCAATAAGTACCTAAAAAAGGTCCCATGAAGTCAGCATGAATACACTCGCAGGGCTTCTCAGGTGAAGGCCACGGTGACAAAGATGACTTTGGGGCGGTGGCCTGTGACGCACAAGGGCCGCAGGCAGCAACCATGTGTGCAATTTCAGAGTCGATGCTGGGCCAGTACACATGACAACGCGCCAGAGATTTTGTGTGAGAGACACCCCAGGTCCCTTGGTGAAGGAGGCACAAGACCGAAGCACGCAAAGACACAGGTACCACAACATGCAGCGAAGCATTTTTGGTGGAAAGGAGGATAACACCATCCCTAGCTGTGAGGCGGTAACGCAAAGCGTAATAGTTCCGCAATGGATCAGAAGTGTTAGCGGACAGACGATCTGGCCAACCCTTCTGAATACAACTTAAAACCCATGAGAGGGTAGGGTCAGAATCCGTAGCAGTCACCAGCCGGTCCCTGGTGATAGAGAACCCATCCACAACCCTCTGCTCAGCAACATCCAGGTGGAAACACAAGAGTTCATCGCTATCAAATGCCAGATCAGGACCCATGGGAAGGTGAGACAGTGCATCAGCATTAGCATGTTGAGCTGTCGGCCAGAAATGAATCTCATAATTGAAACGAGACAAGTAAAGAGCCCAATGCTGGAGGCGGTGTGCAGCCTCGTCGGGAAGTGACGTTGATGGATGAAACAAGGAAACAAGTGGTTTGTGAATCGTAACAAGATGAAATTTGGATCCATAGAGAAAAACACCAAACTTATGAAGAGCATAAATAATGGCCAAAGTTTCTTTTTCAATTTGAGAATACTTTTGTTGGACATCTGTGAGCGTTTTGGAGGCATAAGCAATGGGTTGTTCAGAACCGTCAGAAAAATGGTGCACAAGAACTGCGCCGACCCCGTATTGAGAGGCATCCGTGGCAAGAACAAGATATTGTCCAGGTAAATAAGTAGCCAAGCATGGGGCCTGTTTCAGCATAGTCTTCAATTTCTGGAAAGCCGCATCGCATGACATGGACCAGTGAAAAGGCATGTTTTTATGCAACGGCTGAGCCACAGAATCAGTATACGGTAAAAACCCCTGATAGTATGCTATTTTCCCAAAGAAGGCCTGCAGTTCCTTAACAGATGTAGGGGGAGGAAGGGCATAGATTGCAGCGACAGTTTGCTGAAGTGGACGAATACCATACTGAGAGAGTTGAAACCCCAAGTACTTGATAGAGGTCGGAAAAAAATTTGATTTCTGAAGATTACACTTAAGACAGGAGTCTCTAAGACATGAAAAAGTGTCATGTTGGCAGAAGAGCCAACACCATATTACTACAGGAGCCCGAAATGCACACGTCTTAGCTCGCGCAAGCTGATGTGAGGAGGGAAGAACTATACTGACATGAGGTCTGGAACATGACAAGGAATTAGAATTCAGAAAGTGGACATAATTAGTTTCATACTTAACTTTAATCCATTAATGATGAACGTTGCTCTTGACAGTACACGAGTCACAATATTATCTGTTCAGAAGACATAGTAACTGAATATGGTGCCTTGTTAGGTCGTAGCAAATGACGTAGCTGAAGGCTATGCTAAACTGTCGTCTCTGCAAATGAGAGCGTATGTAGGCAGTGAACCATCTCTAGCAAAGTTGGCTGTACAACTGGGGCGAGTGCTAGGGAGTCTCTCTAGACTAGTTTAGTGAACAGTTCTTCAGGTTGAGGCTTAGGGTAAGTGTCGATGAGGCATTGAGTATTTACAGTGGCTTTGAAATCGCCACAGAGATGAGTATCACCATTTGGCTTAGCAACAACAATGACAGGAGAGGACCACTCACTGGAAGTGTCAGGAAGCAAGACCCATGAAGCAGTGAGACGATGCCACTCCCATTTGACCCGATCACGAAGGGCCACAGCAATGGGCCGAGCCCGAAAAAACTTAGGCCGAGCAGTGGATTTGAGCGTGATATGAGCTCCAAAGTCATTTGCACGGCCCAACCCAGGAGAAAAAAGAGACAAAAATGTCGTCGACAAGGGATCCAATTGAGCATAAGGAATAGCATCAGAGACGATATTGACAGTCATCTATGGAGAACCCAAAAAATGCGAAAGGCATCGAAACAAAAGGATTCTCCACGTTACTATGGCTGACCACAAATATGAGAACAGTGCAAATGACAGATTTGTAAGATACCTCAGCATCAAATTGTCCCAAGAGAGAAATCTTCTGTTTATTGTAAGTCTGTAATTGCCTTGTGATAGGTGACAGGATTGGAGAACCCAACTGAAGATACATCTGAGAATTGATGATAGTGGCAGCAGAACCAATATCCACCTGCATGCGAACATCCCGACCAAGTATTTGGACAGTGACGAATAACTTCCCTGAAAGGGAAGAAGTACTATTGACAGACAACACAGAAGCAGAATAAGCATCATGTTCATGAACATCAGGTATGTGGTCGGATTTGAAGAGGGATGACACGTGACCCTTCTTTGTGCATTTGTGACACACGGCCCAACATTGGGGACAATCCTTAGACAACAGCTCACAGAGGTAGTACATCCCCGACATCACCCTATGCCTCTATTTGCACTCAAGCGGCACGAAAAATTTCAAAAGACTGAGCGATGGATAGGACTTCATCTAGAGTCAGATTTGCCAACTGAAGGGCACGTTGCCTAACTTCTTTGTCGGGCGCCGACCAGATGATAGCATCCCATACCATGGAAACGGCTTAGGATTCTTTGTGAACGTCAGTAACAAATCGACACTTTTGACAAAGGCCATGAAGTTCAGAAGCCCAAGCACGATAGGATTGATTCTGTTGTTTTTGACAATGATAAAAGGCAACACGATAGGCTACCATATGCGTTTGCTTTTGAAAATATATCGACAGAAGTGAGCACACTTCAGCAAAGGACAAAGACGCAGGATCTTTCAAAGGAGTCAATTGCGACAACAACCGATACATTTGAGGTGAAATTCATGAATGGAAAAGAGACTTACATGTTTGGTCGTCCAGGACATGATATGCCAAGAAGTGCTGTCAAAGACGTTTTTCGTAATCAGACCAGTCTCCCGCCATCTCATTGTAAGGAGGAAAAGGAGGGAGAGACCATGACGAGATATGCCCCGCATCAGATGCTGCAACAAAATTACGAATCGCATTTGTGAGAAGTGTTTGCTGTTCGATGAGACCTTGCATTAGTTGACTTAAGTAGCCATGGAAACCTGTAGGTCAACCATGAAAAAGAAAAATTCACTACCTCGTCGCCAATTGCTATAACTTCAAGTTGAACAAATATATTTCGAGGACGACACAATACATGTAAGTCACAGATCAAGTAAACAAAGTAAGATGTGTGTATACTTTAACAGTCAAATCAGAACTGAGTCCAAGTCTAGCGGCCGGTGGCTGGCTGGCTGCTTAGGTGGCACTGGTGCTGCATGGCTGGCAGACAGCGCCACTTGTGGAGGACGCACGTAACTGTGCGGTGGCACTTTGAAAGATTGGTGAGTCACAACAGAAAGGTTGTGGAAATCTCTGTGCCACTCCTCACTTTGCTGCTTTGTCCCAGTATCATACTCCAAAATCTAGGATTCATCACCTGTGATCACATAACTGTCTCATTTGTAGTCGTTGGTAGTCCTCTAAAAATCAGTGCACATCTTTCTTCTGCTGAATTGGTGCAAACCTTTTGCATGTACAGCTCTTCAAGCAAAATTTGATGTATGGTGAAAGTGTTCAACAGGTTGCCCATCATCCTTATTGTTAAATGTCAATTTGATTTCTCACGACTGTACAAACATTAGACTTATTGTCAGTCTTTGAAGCTGAAAGTCTCACTGAGTGAAGTTTATCATCAAATTGTTCTCAGCTTTCCAGAAATGATTTGTGAAAAAGGGGTGCTCTTGACAAGAAATTTTCCCCTTAGACCAGTTTCAACTTTTCAAATGTCACATTTCTGCATTCCACACATTAAACTGTGCTGTTCCATTTTTATAACACACAACAAAAACCCGATTTTACTGATAGCACTCTCAAAGATAATGTGACAGCTATACAGATCTGTAACTTGGACTGAGCATCTGGAAGGTATGATCAGACTAATCCACACAAGAACAACAACACAGCATTGCTAGATCACTCGCAGTGTTGTCAGTCTTATTGCTTTCCCACACACCTTCTGTCTTCAATGAAATGTTGGTAAGTTTTAATAGTGCAAACATTGTGTAACATACTGCCAAGAAGTCAAGATTTATGATATTAGTGATACTACTCACAGTTCTTAAAGACTCAAATACGCTATGCATGCACAATTAAAAAAATCTGTGTCACCCTTCTGATTTGCTTGGTGCCTTGTGATAATTATGTGAAAGTACACAGCCATTTTCTGTAACAGTTTGCTGTCATTCATTGGAAGATGAACAACCTTAGGTACAAGTATTCTCTTATGGTGAACTAAGATTATTATAATCTGCTTCACAAATACTTTCTGTTCATTCAAACAAACCTATACGATTAAACGGAATTCGTATTTGTACTTCTATGAATTGTGAAGCAGTTTGGTGATTTCTTTCGAGAATCAGTTTCTCTTACCACTTAAAACTAAAGTGACCCACCTCATTGCTGTACATTGTTGTATAAGAAGTGAGCAAATATTAAATCCTTTCTTCAACTTTTTACACACATCTCATTTGTATATTGCTTTAAATATCTAGAAATTTAAATCTGAGCACTTCACATTATGCAGAAATGTAGTGTCCTGTGACTACGCTGTCAGTGAGTTGTGATCTGAATTGGTCAACATGTACACATACTTGAGTGTAACAGTTTGTGGAATGATTACATAAGCATATTCATCAGTGAATCAAGTGGCAGACTTTTTTCATAAGTTACTAGAGAACTGAGTAAGTCTATATAAGAGACTGCTTGCAGAACTCATATCAGGCATGTGGAAGCTGTATCAGAGATGAGTAACAGGAATATTGAATATATAAAGAGAAGGGTAGCAGAGATTTGACAGGTAGGTGGACACATGGAAGGGTATGATGGATATACTAACTGAAGTGTTCAGTAGTTCTGGCAGCTGTGCCAGTGGAGAAGAGATGTACAAAACAATTCTTATTAGGGATACAATCAGAACCGCTCACTCACTGAAACTGACAATCTCTTTTTCACGATTTACCACCTAGCATTCACTTGACAAATTAAATGAAGGAAAGGTGCTTTGCCTTCTTCATTAAACATCATTATACCTATATTTTCAGGTTATTTCAACTTTTACTGAAAAAAATTTAATGATTTTTTTTCTTTACTTTTTTTGCAGTTTTAGTATTTTGGGGTCCTACATTACAACTCGTGTATTTCTATGGCATCTGTGTTTAATTTCTTGAAAGTGCTGAGTATGTAAGTATAATTGATCATTTCCTTTCACATAATTTGCTGTCAAAAGTACAGTTCAATTTCAGAACTGTTCTAACAACCGAAAACGCTACAATGCTATATTACACTGAAGTGCCAAAGAAACTGGTACAGGCATATGTATTCAAATACAATTATATGTAAACAGGCAGACTATGACACTGTGGTTGGCACCACCTATATAAAAGAAGTGTCTGGAGCAATTGTTAGATCTGTTACTGCTGCTATGGCAGGTTATCAAGATCTGTGTTTGAACGTGATGTTATAGTCAGTGCACAACCGATGGGACACAGCATCTCCTATGTACTGATGAAGTGGGGATTTTCATATATGACCATTCCACCGGTGTATCGTGTTTATCAGGAATCCACTAAAACATCAACTCTGACAGCTGCACCCGAAAAAATATCCTGCAGGAAAAGGACCAACAACTGAAGAGAATCATTCAACATGACAGAAGTGCAACTCTTCCACAAATTACTGCAGTTTTCAGTGGTGTATCATCAACAAGTGTCAACATGTGAAACATTTAATGAAACATCATCAGTATGGGCTTTCGGAGCTGAAGGCTCACTCTTGTGCCCTTTATTGCATGACACAAATACTTATGCCTCACATGGGCCTGTCATAACTGACATTGGACTGTTGATACTGGATACATGTTGCCTTGTCAGATGAGTATCGTTTCAAATTGTACCGAGCGGATGGACGTGTACAGGTTTGGAGACAAACTCCTGAACCTATGGACCCTCCTTGTCAGCAGGGGACTGTTAAAGCTGGTGGACACTCTTTAATGGTGTGGGATATTTTCTATTGAAGTGATTTGTGACCCCTGACACGTCTAGATATGACTCTGTCTGACCACCTGCACTCATTCATGTCCATTGTGCATTATGACAGACTTGGGCAATTCCAGCAGGAAAATGTGACACACCATGTGTCCAGAATTGCTGCAGAGTGATCCCAGGAACACTCTTCTGGGCTTAAACACTTCCGCTGGCCACCAAACTCCCCAGATATGAGCATATCTGGGATGCCTTGCAACATGCTGTTAAGAAAAGATCTCCATCCCATCGTACTCTTACAGATTCTTGGTATCAGTTCCCTCCAGCAATACTTCAGATATTTGTCAAGTTCTTGCCACATCGTGTTGCAGCACTTGTCTGTGCATGTGAGGGCCCTGCAGGATATTAGGCAGGTGTACCTCTTTCTTTGGCTCTTCGGTGTATTTCCTCTTTGGGGTACTGGATGGATAAAACAAAAGGTTTCAAACACTACTCACCTTATTTAATTAAGGCATTTGATTGTGTCAATCACAAAATTTTGCTCCAGAAGTTGGACCATTATGGAATGTGGGGAGTAGCTCACAATTTGTTGATCTGGTTAAGAACAGAACAAAAGGTCATTCTTCATTGTACTGAGAATGGCTACAATGTGGAACAAGAGGGAGGCAAAGTTAAATGGGGGCTGGGCAATGTAGGGTCAGTGCTGGGGCCACTCCTGTTCCTTATTTATATAAATGATGTGCCTTGTAGCACTAGAGATCAGAGGCAATTCTAGGTCAGTCAATGGGTGGACAAATGATGTGGTGGGAAGGGGGTAAGAGGTTTGGGGGAATGGAATATCGCTTAACAAAAGGAGAGTTGGGGTCTTCCACAAACAAAGTGTTAAAATTTGGTGTTGCTTACTGTAGTTTTTGGTAACTGTTTTGGAGTTCAGGGTAAAAACATGTCTACAGAATGTGTGTGCCTGGGAAAATAATAAGATTTGCCACAAATGTCTGGCGATTTTGAAGGTTTTGTCCAGGGTCAGCAGTTTGTTTTGGCAGGCATACACAGCATATTTAGCTTTCTTGATTATCGTAAGTGGTACTCATATGAGGGTCACGCCAAAAGAAATGCACACTATTTTTATAAAATCCATCTTTTATTCTACATGTTTGAAAATTTTACAGTGTGTAGATACATCCTTTAGGAACAATATTTTCATTTCTCCACATAATTTCCACCCCTCTCAACTGCCTTACGCCATCTTGGAACCAGCGCCTGTATACTCACACGGTAAAATTCTGGACCAACCTGTTGGAGCCACTGTTTGGCAGCATGCGCAAGGGAGTCATCATCTTCAAACCTTGTTCCACAAATAGAGTCTTTCAGTTTCCCAAGGAGATAAGTCACAAGGAGCCAGGTCAGGACTGTAAGGCAGGTATTTCAGCATTGTCCATCCAAGTTTTGTGATCGCTTTCATGGTTTCTTGACTGACATGTGACCATGCATTGTCATGCAATAGGAAAATATCCTGCTTTTGCTGATGTGGTCAAACATGAATCTGTCGAGCTAGAAGTTTCTTCAGTGTCGTCACATATGCATCAGAATTTATGGTGGTTCCACTTGGCATTATGTCCACGAGCAAGAGACCTTCGGAATTGAAAAACACCATAGCCATAACTTTTCCAGCAGAAGGTGTGGGTTTAATTTTTTTTTTTCTTGGGTGAATTTGCATGATGCCACTCCACTGATTGCCTCTTCATCTCTGGTAAAAAATTATAGAGCCATGTTTCATCACCTGTCACAATTCTTCCAAGAAATTCATCTCCACCATTCTCCAACCATGTTCCAAAAGTTCACTTCATACCATTTTCCTTGTTTCTTTGTGAGCCACTATCAACATCCTGGGAACCAACGTGGCACAAACCTTTTTTAATGCCAACACTTTCAATATTCTGCAAACACTTCCTTCCCCTATCCCAACGTAGCGTGACAATTCGTTCACTGTGATGTGTCTGTCAGCAGTCACCAATTCGTTAACTCTCTGTACATAGTCTGGAGTGTGTGTGGTATGAGGCCTGCCACTGCAAGAACAACCCTCAATATTGCCGTGCCCGCTTTCATCACATAACCTGCTTGCCCACCAACCAACTAACTGTACTGCGATCGACAGCAGCAGTTCCGTACACCTTTTTCAACCTCTTGTGGATGTTTCCCACTGTCTTGTTTTCACAGCACAGGAATTCTATGAGAGCACATTGCTTCTGACAAACGTCAAGTGTAGCAGCTATCTTGAAGACATGGTGTGCAGGCTCCACTCACGGGAACAGGTTGAACTAAGTTTGAAAACAAGTGGGTAGGATGTATCAACACACTGTAAAACTTTCACAGATGCAGAATGAAAACAGTATTTTTACAAAAGCAGTGTGCCTTTCTTTAGGGGTGACCCTCATACATTATTGTACATGTTGTGTCCATGATTGGCACTGTTTCAAATACTGCAGTTGAAGACATACTTCATTTTCTACAAATGTAACTCTAAATCACAGTAAGACTCGGTTTTTAGTTTCTAACACAGGGTTCAACAAAACCTAACATTTTAATTATACAGAATGGGCATTTGAGTAGTAAGACTGAACAGTTCAAATTTATAGATGTCCAGATAGTAAACTGTCATGGAAAACTCCTTTTCAGCATCTCGTTCAGACCTAATCCTGCCATGTTTACTATTAGAACAGTATCTGAAGTAAGTGGTAGTTGGGCACGAAAAGTAGTCCACATTGCTTGTACCCATTCACTTAAGATGCATGATATATTCTGGGATAACTCTTCCCATTCTTGAAGTGTATTTTTGGCTCAGAAATTGGTGGTTTTGGGCATATGTGGTAAGTTACATATATTCTTTACTGTCATTTCTTGTTAACAGTATTCCAAAGGATTAGCAACTTTCACTTAATATTAGGCAGCAGAAAGGCATGCAGTGTTTTGCTGCATCCATTTACAGTAAGCTGCCACAAGAATTCCAAAATCTTATGTAATGCATACACTTTCAAATCTATATTCAAGAGTGCCCTCATGGGTCACTTCTTCTATTCTGCCAAGGAGTTCCTTGAAAAGAATAGCTCATTCCTGTGTCGTATTGTTGATTGTGTGTACATGAACTTACAGCTTGATGTCTTTTTAGGATTCAACATTTTATCTATTGCTTTTATGTTGTAATTTCATGTGCTGACATGTTCCATGAGCATGGAATTTTGCTTGTCAATTCAGTCCTACAGAACTAGTCATGTAAAATAAAAAACAAAACTGAAAACTCACTATAAAATCATGAACAGCTTTTAATGTTATTAAAAATGAAATATACTACAGAACATAAAACAGACATTGTCTAAATTCTGGAATTACCTACAGTTATTTTTCTTTAGCAATCACTCCAGGGTCTGTTCAGTTGTAGCTAATGCTATCACCCAACTACTCCGGAACCAAAAAATTCTCAAATAACTTGGTTAGCCTCTATTTTCCTTTTATTTGTGTTGAGTGCAAACAATGCATTTCTTCTGACATGGTCCATATAGCTGAGGGTCTCATTGCTGTGGGTGTAGAATGAATGATGTACATAATTACAATGCTGTGAAGCATGTGCTGAAGGAAGTTGTTCTTGTTGAACTACTAAATGAGACATATTTGGGGATATTCCAGAGATAAATAAGACATACGAGAAGTGCCTGTGATGTCAGTTTAAGAACCAGGAAAATATTTAAATAAAATTTCTGGAATTGCCTTTGGCCATGCTTCTATCAAGGAGAGACCATTTTATGAAGCTGTTTGATGTGTGATTCAAATTTAGGTGCTTCACTTATCATTTGTTTGTGACATTTGCTTGAAAACGCAAAATAACAAAATTTGCAATCTCAGGAACATTTTTAATAACCATTAGTGCAATTGTCATGTGTATTGAATATGGAGTCATTCAAGATTTTCTTTTTTCAGAGTTCACATATCATTGTGATGATCCCTTCCTATGAGAACCTATAAGCAAACTTAAATCTAAAGGATGTTCACCTGGTTTCTTGTACTACCACTGCATGCTTAACAAGCATGAAGTGCTTGTAGATGATAACAAGAGTGTTTTGAGGAAAGTGTTCGTTTATGTCATATTAACACAACAAATTTAGTCCATCTCCCTACTGCATTGCTACATCTCTTACAGCATTCTGTATGTTGCCTTATAAGGATATATTTTCTGTGAAAGAACAGTATTCATTTTCCATATCTTGTTCAGAAGTAGACAGAAGACCTTGGTTTTCTAATTCAGAATGTAATCCTCAAGGAGGTAATGTTACAAGCATATCCTCATGTAATAAACATTTCATAGATTTCCTTGGACTGCAATATCCACATTATTGAGGAAAAGATACATCCTGGATTTTATAGGCACTGTTGTTCTGATAAGCAATGTCATACTTAAAGGTGCTTTTAATTCTCTCTCTAGGAATCCAATGCATAGTAGAGGCAGTAATCACAACACAAATTGCATTATTACCTGCATACAATCACTGCTGCTTGGAGAATATCGGAGTTAGACACCCAGAGAGACCCAGATACATACCTGATGCAATCTGAGGTGCCAGGTGGCAACAACTGTAATAGCACACAACCCCTCCTGTACCTTCTCTACAGCATGATAGGTTGGAGACATTTTCTGTCTTGTACTAATGTTTAATCAACCGTCTCTTACATGCAATAAGTTCATTGATATTTAAACTATCCTACTCAAGCAGCTACATATTTGGAAAAGGGTGAAGGTAGATTGTTTAATGAAAGAAACTGGAAGCATTACCACAAGTAACAAATTTCTGCAGGGGGACATTAAGTCTTAGAAAAAGAAGTTAGAAGTTCCCAGGGAAAGGATATCTGCACATGAAAGAAGCACGTACCGTAGTGATTCAGAGCTTCGTGTACAGGAAGGATGTGAGCACCTAGGAAGGGGGATGGAGGGGAGTGTGGGTGGAATGCAGTGCTGAAACAAACCATTTTGTAATGGCATATCAATAATAAAGCTACTGCTACAGCCGCTGCTGCACGATCACCACCAGATTATTTACTCGAGGAAAATCATTTCTGGTGTCCTGGTGCCTTAGTATAGTTCCCCTGTGTTGTCCTGTGCCCACTCGTTTAATATATAGGGTGCCCTAGGAAAGCTGCTTACTTGGATTGCTAGACAACAATTTGAGCAAATCTTACTAATGGTGTTCATTACAAAAGGAAATGATTAGAATACTTTGTGAGATATAGGAGGGGGTAACAAGTTTAAACAAGCTGTTCAATATATACAATTCATAATACTAGCAAACCAGTACTGTATCTGAGTCACTGCTGTACTGTTCATAGGTCAGCTTGACTTCAACTCAGGCCTCGCCCAGTTGGAGTGGCACTTATATTCTCTTGGCCTAGATGCCGCTCCTGTCTCAGTGTCATCCTAGAGAGAGCCTAATATTGGCTGATGTCATCTTACAGCCCTCCCTGCCCTTCTGTTCTCGATCTTTGTGTTGGTGCTTGATATTACGGTGAAACATCCAGACAGACAGGAAACAAAATTTCAAATTACTCTGACAAAGTCAACAACTCCAAAATAACTGAAAGACAAACTAACTGCTCTCTCAACATGGAAAACAAATCATTAATTCTATAGGTTTTCATTCCATCTTTGAGTCCTTGCATATCAGTATGCAAGTGGAAGTGATTTCTCAACTACGATACTGAATTTTTTTGCTTGTGGCAGAGGGGGGGGGGGGGCAGGTGGGGGAGGGGTGTAATGTGAGTAGAAATGAGGAATAGAAGTTGGGATGGAAAGAGCCAAGGTCATAAAGGCAGTGTGTGATGGACGGGTGTTGTGTTGAGAGCCTATATCAGAAGTGCAAGAGACTGTGTGAGAGATTGAGACAACAGCTCTTCTCAGTTGCTGGACCTGCATTACTCTGGTTTTGGGGAGGTGGTGGAGTGGACTTTATCATAGCAGTTAGCTGCGCAGAGTAGATGTGGTATTGTGCAACATATGTAAGCAGTGTGTTGGTACCTCATGGATTTGACATCAGTGTCTTGCCCCACATAGTTGTTTTCTCAGTTATATCAGTCTCCTTGTCCTTTCCACTGTTTTTTTGTAGCCTGAAAGCTTTGCAGCTTACAATTTTACACGAATATCAACAGTTGGATGAGCCCATTGCACATCTAGTTTTGTCAATCAGGTCCAGTCCTGATCAGCTGACAAGAAGCTACTAGTGTGACCATATGCTTACTATAGAACCTAATAATATGTGCTTATTTTGTGATTATTCAGCATTTCTGAACTTCCCCCCTCTGTAAATTGATTCCCCAAAGATTGTTACATGAACAAGGATGCCAATTAAGAGCAGGTATCAACAAGTGAATGTATCCTTAAGCTCTACAAACATACCACCAAATGTAACCACTGAACCAATTGACTCAGTTCATCCATTGTGACGAATCAAGCCAGGATAATTTTTCTCCCCCACTTGTTTTGCCATGTGCTTCCTTAAAATTTATTTTTTCACTTTTGACTAATTGCATATGTGAGTATAATCTGTGTTTTCATATAAGAGAAAGGTTAGCCCTCAGTTTTAAGGAATTTAGTACCAGAACTAATTTTGTGCTTTCTTTTATGTATGTAATTGATGTGTTAATTTATTTTGGCTATTACTAGTTACTATCTTTCATTGTAGGGCAAAATCAGTAATTATTTTGTAACTTAAATCCTGTTGTTGATGTATAAACAAATATAAATTCTATAATAATTATAAACATTTGGAGGATGAAATACTAGCATTCATTAAGTATTTATTTGGGCCTATTTGAGAACATGTTAGTAAAGCCAGCCCTTAATTAATTCCTAATTAATAAACAGTTTTGACAAAAGTATTGCTTGTTTAACAATATTTCTCAATTTCACAATTTAAACAAATAATTTGGCTTAACCCTTGTAGTAGAAGAAACTGTTAAAAAGAACCAATTTTTCAGTGTATTCAGTTTCAAATGTAATTTCCGTAAATTTAACTTTGAACAATGTGTAGTTTCAGCACCTATTATTGTGAGGATATATAAGGGCCCAATTTGAGGTCCCAAGAGAGTCAGTCCACGGAAGAGTTTCAGATGAGATACCGGTGTCGGTTACATCAACAAAAATGTATCAACTTAACTGTGAAATAAGTGTAACACAATTAACCCATGTGTTAAAACAATGACAGTGTCTATTCCTTATGTACCTGATTATTCTGGAAGAGCTGTGAATTACATTTTTATTGCTCATAGATATTCAACACTAAACTATTGTAGCAGTATGTGGATGTTTGCCTGAAAACTATTAATGAGGCTTATGTAAAGGAGGACTCCCGAATTTTGAACAGTGAACTTAACAGCAGTTTACAATGCTATGGTGCAACAGCCAATCAGTGATCTGGTTCTGTGGAAGCAGCCACTGAGCACAGGAGCAGCCAATCAGCTCCCAGGTGGACACAGCTGACCAGAATAAAAAAATATGCCTTTCTGAGAGAATTAAAACTTGCAACAGCCATTTGGATGACAAGTCGAAATGACAACAGCAACAACAGGACACGAGTGATTAAAAGTAAGGTAATTTCATAGCAAAATCTGTTTTGTATTAAGTGATAAATAATGCGTGTTCTTTATGAATGAGACAGTGTGATGGGGGACAAGGGGCAACAGGAGATTGGTACAGTAGATGGTGGTGATTATAAATCAGATATGAATGTAACTTTGAATGATGGGGTCTAAAGTCCTATTGTAGATGGAACAATAAGTGTCATATAGATTGTATGGTGATGTGAGCAAAATGGACAAGAACAGTACTGAGGTGGATGAGATAATTAAGGTTAAGTAGGAGGAACCTAGTAGCAAAAATCAACAAGGGCAAAAGTTTATGGCAGATGGAAAAGTGGAAGTGATGTTAATGTGAATTATGAGTAGTTTGAGTGGTATGTGTATGAAAGAAGACATGACTAGTTTAAAGGATGAACTAAAGAAAGAAATTAAAAAAATTAAGATAGTCAACTCTAATCTTCCTGAATTATATAGGAAGGTTGAGGTGGCAGTTAAAGATTGTGATGAAAAGATAAATAAGGTAGTATGTAACACTAATGAGAAATTAACATTGATGAGTGGTAAATGTGTAGAGAGAGAAACTAACTTTGTGATGACTATAGATTGGATTAAATTACATTTACTTTCATTCCAATTGTTGCATAGTGAGGAGGTACTCCAGAATGTAGAACATGTCAGAAAAACAACAATACATGACAAATATTTACAACTCAGACAAATAAGCTAATGTTCCTTCCACAGGTCCCAAGTGGAATGATCATCATTTTTTAATGAACACTATATGAAAGAATCATTTTAAAAATACTAATGCACTGAATTTAAAATATATTTTTTTATTTTTTCTTAGGTAGTAAATGTGTTATACAACTACTAAAATATTTACAATGAACACATTACTGCACTTAAATGGCAAAGTTAGATTACACACGCGCGCACATACACACACACACACACACACACACACACACACACACACACACACACACACACACACACACTTACAATGAACACACAAATCAATTGGGTCTACTGAGAAATTCATCAATGGAATGGAAGGAGTTGGCCACAGGTAAATCCTTTAAGCTTCTCTTAAACTGAATTCCATTGATTGTTAACCTTTTTATGGCTGCTGGCAAGTTATTGAAAATATGTGTTCCCGAATAATACACACCTTTTTGTACAAGGCTACATAACTTTAAATCTTTGTGAAGATTATTCTTAATTCTAGTATTTATTCCATGAATTGGGCTGTTGGTTTGAGAAAGTGATACCTTTTTAATGACAAATTTCATTAAGGAATAAATATATTGGGAAGCAGTAGTTAGTATCCCTAGTTCCCTAAACACACTTCTGCAGGATGTTCTCGAGTTCACACCACATATAACTCTGACTGCACATTTTTGTGCCCAGAAAACTTTAGCTTGGCTTGATGAATTACCCCAAAAAATAATTCCATATGACATTATGGAATGAAAGTAAGCATAGTATGCCTACTTTTTCACTTTTATATCCCATATGTCTGACACAATTCGTATTGCAAATAGAGATTTGTTAAGACACTTCAACAGTTCTGTGGTGTGCTTTTCCCAGTTGAATTCAATATCAAGCTGTAATCCCAACAATTTAACACTGTCGACTTCTTCTATCTGCTTGCATCATATGTGAGGCATATACTCGTGGGACACCCCTTACAAGCTCTGAACTGCATGTAGTGTGTTGCCACTCACCTACCAGTGCGATACACTGCTTTGTCGTATGCCTGTCGGCTACTGTCAATGCCCGACCACCCATCTTATCGTACCTTTTTTGACGACTCTCTCGACCATCAATATGGGTTGTATGTCCTTGCCCTGCTACCCCCTGGAGTTTGCTTTCGTCGCCTCGTTCAACACCTTGATTTTTCACTCCCTGCAACCTTTAGAGTCGGGGACAGCCACACGCCACCGTGGCTCCAGGCTTGGGTTCACGTTCACCTTCACCTCAGCTCGCTACCAAAGGAGGCTACTCCCAGTTCGGTATACCACTCCCGTTTTCTATAACTTCGTTCGAAGTTCATTAATATGACCTTCATTTACACAGATGGCTCTAAGACCAATGACGGGGTCGGGTGTTCTTTTATTGTCGGGGCACTAAGTTTCAAATACCGGCTCCATGGCCATTGTTTGGTCTTCACAGCTGAACTCTTTGCCCTCTACCAAGCTGTTCTTTACATCTGCTGCCACCGACATTCTGCTTATGTCATCTGCTCCGATTCCCTGAGGGCCATCCAGAGCCTCAGTGATCCGTATCCGGTTCACCCTTTCGTGCACCGGATCCAATGCTCTCTTCAGCAGCTGGTGGACGACGGTTCTCCGGTTAGCTTTATGTGGGTTCCTGGCCATGTCGGTATCCCTGGGAAGGAAGCTGCAGATGCCGCAGCCAAGGCTGCAGTCCTCCAGCCTCGGACAGCCTCTTGTTGTGTCCCTTCATCAGATTGTAGCAGGGTCATTTGTCGGCGCATTTTATCGCTGTGGCATGCCGATTGGGCTGCACTTACGGACAACAAGCTTCGGGCCTTGAAACCTCTTCTCGCGGCTTGGATGTCCTCCTCCCGCCCTTCTCGGTGGGAGGAGATCGTTTTGGCCCGGTTACGAATTGGACACTGCTGATTCAGCCATCTCCATCTGCTGACGGCTGCGCCGGCACCGTTCTGCCCATGTGGGCAGTTGGTGACGGTCCACCACATTTTAATGTCCTGTCCAAATTTTAATACTCTGCATCTTGATCTTGGCCTGTCATGTACTCTGGATGCCATTTTAGCAGATGACCCAGGAGCAGCTGCTCGCATTCTTCCTTTTATCAACTTGACAAACCTGTCTAAGGACATTTGATTATGCTGTTTCTTTTAATCCTATGGCTGTTACTACGTCTTATATAGTGTTGTCCCTTTTAGTGGCTGTTTTAACCTTGTGCCTCACGGTGCATTCCTAACTTAGTATGGGCGCTAATGACCATTGTAGTTGTGCGCCCTAAAACGACAAAAAAAAAAAAGGTGCAGTTCATGTAATAGCCAGTCCATAGTAACTCTGAAGGAGGTCTATTCCAGTTTCTGTTGATCTGCCTCAGCCAGACAGAGATCATCCATCTGATAACAACTTTCCTGTCATTTCTCCTTGTAGCTTCCTCAATCTAGCACCCATCCTCTTTTGCACATGTCTACAACACTCAAGTTTCCTTACCAATGTATCACCATAAACATTGAACTCATTAATTTTATTGAAAGCTTTAGAGTCCCCATTGCCTAGGTACTTCAAGTATATAACATTATAAATGGGAATCGACCTCAGAAATATTTTAAGAGCTCCACCACACTCCTCCATACCTCCTGTGTAACCATCATAATTCTTAGAACACTGATGTTCAATATGTCCTCCAGTGTTACCATGGCAGGTATGGCAGTACTTACATAAGCAATCAACATCAACAACTTTTCCATTCTCTAGAGAAGTACCACTTGTCCTCGATGTTTTCATGTTCCATCAAATGCAACAACAATGTCCCTGGTTCCAATAATATTTAAAGTTTCTTCTACTGCACATTTCATAGATGCTTTAGACACAACAGTCAAGGCACCTAAAAGTGTTTTATGTACTTGTTGTTCCTAGTGCGAGGAGGGGGAAGGTCCATCAAACTACAAAACACTTGATAGCCTTTTTCCCTTTTCGTATTGCACACATGCATAAACCAACTTCAAAATCACATTGAATTACGCACAATGTTTGAAGTCATTTTCGAGATTTATTGCAGGATCTACACAGAAAAACTACTTTTGATGCTAAACCCTTCCTGCTAGTTTGTTGTTCAGTTATTTCCAGACAGCCTATACCATCACATTGCTTACATTTCACCACTTCCTTTATCAAAGCAGATAAGGTGCCCACATCAACAACAACAAATCCACTACAAACAGTGTCACCGTTAACACAAAAATTTGAATCAGCAATAGGATTGGCGGGAGATGATACGTACATTACTTTCAATAGCGTGGCTTCCTTTGCTTGTGAACTGGTTACCAGGGAATTTCCTTTTATTGAATTTCTTGATGCATGGCATAGTTTGCATTTATTGCACACTAAATGATACATAATTCCACAAATATATGTAGTACTTGGGCAACAAACATTCAGTAACACATGAACAAATTGATTCAGCAAAACAAAAGTAAATACTAGCAAAGATAATCATTTATGGACACTAGAAACCTGCACTGTTACAACATATACAATGTATCATCACTGGAAACAGAAAGTTATCTGTTCTTTTCGAAATAATTTCTGCAACAGAAATAAAGTAGGCATGACTTCATACATGATTGTAACTTTGAAATTTGCTATATATTGGTAATTTTTCATTTTAAACCATATATATATATTGTATATATTGTGGAAAAATCGAAATTTTTTAAGTACCCTTTATCATTAATGTGTTCACTTCAATTTTTTTAAAGCAGTTAAGAAATTGTTAACAGGAAATATTGAAAATGCATGGAGGTAGATTTCTGTAAAAGCTCCCGTCCTCCTCACCAAAATAGATGTTGCGACCATAATCCAGCATATTTGGACTTCCATGAAAGGCATTAAAATGTATTTATCAATCTATTTTTACCTCCCTCTATAAATCTTCTTTCACTTCAGTGACAGGTTTGCACTTGGTAGTGTTCGTTGTGACTTGTGACCCATTTCCGACAACTTCAGTTTCGGAGCAGCCCGTTTCCAAAACTTCATTTAGTTTACTGAATCACAACTTCTCATATTATGCCTTGTGCCTGTGGAAATTCTGGCCATTGTTTTTGCACTCTGTCTCTGGCATATGTTGGAATTTTTTATTTTTAATCCCGTTGTTTTGCACAAAACCAAACTTTAAGAACATGGTTTAAAATTCTTCACCTTTGGAGTAATTTTTGATTACACAAATGACCCATATATGTGCTTAACATTTCATGTGTCTAACACATGTGTATATTTTGCCCTATTTGGTTTAATGTCTCTGAAATAGATGTTTGAACTGTTTGAACCCAACCAAGGCATACATCCTGTGCCCTCTTTTGATTGTCATGAAACTTCCATTATCTACAATTATTTGAGGTGCATTATCAATGTTAATCTGTAGTTTAGTTAATGCTGCATTAATCTCATGCAGTAGAAACTCTTTATTTATTCCATTTGATGCTTCATCGCAGTGAGTGAATTGCCGGTGGATTTCATCCTCTCCAGTTCACACTAACACTCACCCACAACCTCTATTGGCCTTTGCCACGTGCTCTTGCACATTGATGCTGTAAGGGATATTAGGTTTGAAGATGTACATGTACTTTTCACTTCATTAGGTACAGTGGTACTTTGTAACGATGACACCACTTCCTAGCCACTTTACCCTTGCACGTAGCTGATCTCCGTTATTTGTATGACTTCATTTTTGGACAACCATGTTGATAACGTGCTTAAACAGTATCTTTCCTAGAATTTGGCCTTTGGTGCAACTAATGCTTCAATGTTCAGTTGACGTGTTTTATTACTTGGTCCCACTTCTGTAGATCTTTGGCCCTGGTAAAGAGCTCTTGATGTGATGATGAGTCATTCGTTCCCTGACTGGTATGTACTTCTCATGTAGTTGGGAGATTAGCCACTTGTGTTTCTTTTCTAGTGCCACTCAGGGATCACATGTAGGGTCCTTTGAGGTTGACATGTATGCTTGTGAAGCTGCATTGACCCCTGAAATAGTAACAAATTTTATAACTGACAAAAGGTTAATAAAAATATATTTTACGTTGGATAACTTGTTTATAAACATATTGTACAACATATTGATTCAAGGTAAAGCCAGGACATTTAGTTTTTAAAAGAGATTTACTATTCCATAAGAGTTTGAGCTCAGTGGCAAGGAGATCAAAAATGTTTACAGCAGCATACATAGCATCTCTCTGCAGCAGAGACAGTGTATGTAATTCTTTTGTTTAGTGCCACACGTGTGAATTTTTGAGTTCTGTCACCAAGGATCCAGTCTCCAGGAACACGATACATTAGAGAAAATCAGTGTTGAGAAGCAGTAGTCAGTTATCTCAGCTAGCTAAATTACTTGCAATGGGAGGTTGATGGACTCATTCTATATATTATTATTTTCACTGCTCAGTAGGGAGATGATAGTTTGATTAAGGAAGAGTTCCCCCAGGACATATTTCTATCACCTGATTATGTGCTGGTTATTCAGTGTCACTGAGTGTTTGTCTGGCTTTTCATGACTTCATGTAAATTGCATAAAATTTATTGTGTTTAGCTTGGCAGGAAGGGAGTTAACAAACCTGCTACAGAATTTTGGTGAAATGTCATTGGAGATTGTGTTAGACAGATATTCTGTTACAATGATGGTGTCATCTGTAAACATGGTACATTTCCACTGTGCACCATTGACTATTGCAGGCAGATCTTAGCATAAACCAGAGACACTGAAGGACTCAGAAGGACAGAAGGTGTTACTTTACCCAAACACTGTTACGGCTGTATTACTAAGTGACTAATCGGGTTCATGACAAACAGTGCCTGTTGCATGTAGCCTATGTAAGTGCTTTCTTTAATTTTCAATATTTCGTACAGATGTGGGGTGAATTTAAATTCCTGCCATGATTTAGTACACGTAAAATGTTCAAATGAGTTTGAAATCTTGTAGGACTTAACTGCTAAGGTCATCAGTCCCTAAGCTTACACACTACTTAACCTAAATTATCCTAAGGACAAACACACACCCATGCCCGAGGGAGGACTCGAACCTCCGCCGGGACCAGCCGCACAGTGCATGACTGCAGCGCCTTAGACCGCTCGGCTAATCCCACAGGGCTTAGCACTTATAACAAAAGTTTAACCCTGTAGGACGAGTATTACAGTCTGAAACAGTGCATATATGTCTTGCAGCAGTGTAGCTCAAGTTGCACAAATTATACCCACTGCATATATCCCATGTTTCATAATGAGAGCACTATGTGATTTCCAAAAAACTTCAAACATAATTTCAAACCTCTCCTAAATGCTTAATGTCATAACATAGTTGTGCATTTCTAAAGCAGTCAGAAGTATGAAGTTGTTTTATACCTTGTAGTTTGAGTCTTTAAACATACTGAATATGATTTATGTGGAAGATATTTATTATGCATCATAATTTGAACGTATTTTTATAATAATGTGGCTCATCACTCATGCTAGAAATTCTCTTATGCAGATGTAACAATAATATACACACTAAATGATTACAAAGTATTATTAAAAATTTCAGTTATAGGTTACTCTTCTAAATGTACTTCACAGATAAGTAATGGATACATGTGTTTGCTGAAATGTATTCTGCCATTGTCCTAATAATCTGAATATTAGTTGTCTGTTACACTGTTACATGCATTACAACTTCAAGAAGCAGTTCATGGACAGTATTTTCTTTTACAAAATGATTATCATATATGGAGGCTGTGGATCTGCATATAATCAAATGTGGCTACAATTAATGCTGGTCAAGAAGGAATAACTGCAGATGTGAATTTGTTAATGACATTGTAAATATGTGATTGTCATTACTTTTTAAATTTTATGCTAAAGTATGTTTTTTAGGAATAAATAATTTAGAAACACACAGAGGAATTTATGGCAAGTTATATTCACTTTGTGTTAGGTACCCTGTGTGTACAGGGAATTACCATATTTTGCCATGGTTAAATTGTTACCTGCACACATTTATATCATTACCACAATAGCAATATGTTTACCCAAAAGTGTAGTATCTCTCAACTTTGATATTTCTATATGATGATTTTCTAAATAATGTAACACAATGTAGGAGGGGCATTTAATAAGTAATGCAACATACTTCTATTCTCGGCCAATGTCACTCCGAAAAATTCTGCATTTAACATCTTTGGATATGATAAAGCTATAGGGGCTGAAGTAGGAATATTCCACAAAGTTGCAATAAGTGGCAGCACTATTTGTGCCTTAAAAATGGCGTCTATAACAGAGGTGTATTGCAAGCAGGGACCTGTTGAGTTTTCAGTGCAAAAGCAGACCATCACAGATATTCATAGGCACTTGCAGAATATCTACAGAGACCTGGTAGTGGAAAAAAGAAGTATGCCATTTGCACACAGTTGTGATTCCGCAATGTTGGAACATGCGAACACTCTGATTGTGATCTGGCAATCGCGAAGGATGGAACACCTTGCTGCTCAGCTGGACGTCTCTGTTGTTAGTGCAGACACACTCATCCACCAGTTAGGGTACTCAAAGGTGTGCCCCGCCAAACTGGAGACTGTAAAGACCGACGAATGACCATCTGTGCCAAACTGTCTGCACATTACAAGGGTTAAACTGATAATTTTTTTCAGACATTGTCAGACGGTGAAACACTCTGAACTGAGAAACGAGACAGCAATCCACAGAGTGGCACCACATCACCTGCTCTGAAGAAAAAGTTCAAAGCTGCATCCTCAACCGGTGAAGTCACGGTGGTGGTCTTCTGGAATTTTGAAGTTGTTATTCTGTGTGATTACCTCCATCATAGTGTAGTGTTTTGCACTACCATCATGAAGTTGAAGAAACAACTTCAGCATGTACGTCACCACAAAAATGGAAATGAACTCTTCTTCTCCGTGACATTGCAAGACCTCACCAAATCTGCACACCTGAGAGGAGCACACATAATTCATTGGGACAAAGAGACAAAATCCAGATGGTGCGATGTCCAGACTGTTGGGTAGATGAGGAAGAACTGTCCATTCTGCACTCTGCAGAAAGCAGTGTGTGGATGATGGGGGCAGTTGTTGATGCAACAAGATGGTGCTGTCATCAATTAGTAGAATGGTGTCATGAGGCATACAAGCCCTCCTAGTAAGGTGGCGTAAGGCCATCAAATTGAACAGAAATTGTGCTGAAAACTCGGGTTTTGTATCAAAGATCATAGGATATAATATGGTGTAATGGGATCCTGAATAAAGCCAACCTGCTTTCAGAAAAATTATTGCGTTACTTACTGAACACCCCTCATATAATTAAGTCGGCATTTTAGACAATCGAATGTTCCAGATTAGTAATATGGAATGTACTAACTTGTGTATTATGATTAGCTCAAACAATCTGAATAGCTACTTCAAGTGTAATAGATGTCAAGAAATTTCTTTTAACACTTAGTATTTAATATTATATCTCTCTGTAGTGACTACAGAGGCTTGTTAGATGTTACATTTCATTAATGTTTCTATGTTGCAAATATTACAGTTTAAAAAATTTAATATCAGCAAGGTACCAGGTACTTGGAAGGAATATCTAACAGCATATATCAGTGCATAAAGTGCTGTTACATTTTTGAATCATTTAATGTTTCACTTTTGTATATTTACCCATTGTTAATTGTGTTATATCCAAAGAATGTACTTGTGATGTTAGAGAACATGGTATTGTGTCAACTTGGTAGCTCGGCATAAACATGTGAATTTCACATATTAAATTTGACATTACTTTCGTTTTAAATATGGTCAGGTACCACTTGCCATAAACAGAACAGTCATATGTGTCTCACTATCTTCTTTTTAGAAACGTCTGACATTGCTTCCACTTACGTGTGTCAGACGTATTCTGTTTTCTTTTCTGTCGGTCTCTCTTGACAAACTCTTGATCTTTTCGACCCCGATGGTATTAGGTTACGAGGCCAGAGGGTGTCTTTCATTTTCCTTATTTAATCTTCTCTCTGATGTGGGAGGACCTGTTCGGGTATTGAAGAACAAGAACAAGAGGAAGAGGAAGAGGAAGCAGTTGTGATACTACTATGTATCTCCACAATGTGGCTGGAGAAACCTTTAGCCATGCTTGTATGAGAACAGTGATGACCATGCTGTGGAGGAGCATTATTAAATTTCTGTGAAGTTGTGCAAAAGGCTGGACATTCCTGATGCACACAAAAATAATTTGGAGGTGCCAGGTGTTTGGAGAAGACTGAAATGAAAATGAGGACTGGACTTTATAGTTGAGCATTGTTGAAAGTATATGAGGTACTGCTGTACTTCCTCACAAAAGAGTACCTCCTCAGTAAACAATTTCCCAGATACTACCGTAACTTCAGAATTACATGGATCAAAGAAATGATAAAGTCACTATTTTGGTCATTTATTTATGTAGTCATAAATACCATATGCTCTTGGGATATTTTCATTTGTGTTACATGCACTTAATGTAAACTATGCAATCTGTTGTAAAATTGCTACAGGGTTTTCTTGCTGTACCCAGGGCATGTTCAGAATTCCTATTACAGGTGTGTAAGAGTTGAAGAAGGGACTTTGTACATTTCCAGACATGGGTTCAGTAATGAAACCTGGTGGATAAAGTTTGCTCTGGAACCTCTCTGTAATAGGAATTGTGAAACACTCTGGATTTTTAGTAAGCAGATGGATGGCATGTGTCGAGTGTAGACTTACTGATGCTCAGTAGTCAGTTTCCTTTATATCTATTATGGACATCATTCCACTTGATACAAGTGTTATAAATATTACTACACAGATAGAAATTTTATATTAATTTTGTGTGTGAGTTCGTTTCTTGTCATGATGCCAATTGGTCAATTGGATTCCTTAGAAGCTTCTTGTTTGCAGTAAAGCTTATTTTGTTGCCAATGTAGTGAAGAAAGTTTTTGTAAGGGTTTTGTAAATTCTTGAAACTTTGTTTTGCAAGTAGTTCACTACCTGGCAGTGAAAAAAAAATGCTTGCACTTAGGAAGCTTTGCTTTAGTCTTACCTAATGGATATAAATATGCAATAATACAAATACATCATTATTCTGTGATGGCCATACGATTGTCAGTTTAGATATTTTTGTGGAAATGTTACTCCAGTTTGGAGTTGTCAGTTATCGACTTCCATGTTTCCCTTATAAATTCAGTATTACAGTGATGAAGAATGTGATTGAAACACAATAGGTAATAGTACAATGGTTTGTTCATAAATATGTTCAGAGTGCATGTGCTGTTAACAAGAAAGTATACATGTCACCTTTATTCTATTACAACAAACTTTTTTGTTGTTCACAAGTTACTGCAATAATTTCTTTGTATTCACAATATCAACACCATTGTGACAATGGTATGTACACCAATTATAGTGATATTTCCATGTTCCTGTCATGCATATGTGAAAATTTAGTACCTTACCATCCAGATATTGTACAGGTACCAGTAAATTGCTAATTGTTTAGACTCTGATGCCCTGTTGTACACAAGAGTTAAACTTCTGACTGGTTTGCAAATAAGTTAATGAGCTAAATGTTCCACGTAAAGCATAAGTGCAATCATTTGCTAATCTTTTTCTTCCTTACATGCTTGAAGTTCATCAGAAGTCTGTAAGTGCACTCATCCTGAAATACTCAATAAATAAAGTGTGGGTATTTGCACACATGATCAGTTACACTGCCTTGGCAAGCACACTGTTTCCCACTGTACTACTTGCCAATACCTACTCGCTAAGATGTGTAGTCTTATGTTAAAAATGTCTTGTTGTGTTCAAGTCTATCAATAATTATCCAAAATATTTTTTGTAGTTCCTGGAAGGCATTAATTAGGCAACTTGCAACTGGTACCGGGTTCCTGGATATACAGCTGAATCTCCAGTAGCCCAGTGTAAGAGTTAACTTGAAGGTCAGTTACTCGAACAGCATTAGTTTAATAAGTGATGATGTCATTCATTGTTATGTAAGCAACTTCCGTGCCTAAAGTTAGTTTTGCAATACTGTCTGATTGTAAAGTGACTTTTTTAACATAATAAGCCTTGAGTTATGTGCATCTTCATTGGGGCTCTTGTCTATTTTTATTGCACTAGCCATTGGCTACATATTTTTCTCCATCAGATGCATGTATCCGTGCACGTCCACTCTATGCACATTTCTTACTTAATGTGTCAGAATTTTGGGTACATGAACATTGATTAGTGTAGATCTTGTTTGCATACATGGTTGTTGGGTGATCATCAATCATTAACTCAATCCATTAATTTATGGCTAATGATAGAAGCAGTTCCTAGTTGTGGAAGGTTCTTCATTCTCCTATATCTTTCCGTACGAGCTCTGATTTCCCTTATTTTATCTTGGTGATCAATCCTCCCTATGTAAGTCGGTGTCAACAAAATATTTTCACATTCGGAGAAGGAAGTTGGTTACTGGAATTTCGTGAGAAGATTCTATCGCAACGAAAAACACCTATCTTTTAATGATGTCCATCCCAAATCTCATATCATTTCTGTGACACTCTCTCCCATATTTCACTATAATACAAAACTTGCTGCTTTGCTTTAAAGTTTTTTGATGTACTCAGTCAGTGCTATCTGGTGAGGATCCCACACCGTGCAACAGTATTCTAAAAGTGGGCGGACAAGCATAGTGTAGGCAGTCTTGTTAGTAGGTCTGTTACATTTTCTAAGTGTCTTGCCATTAAAACACAGTCTTTGGTTAGCCTTCCCCACATAATTTTCTGTGTGTTCCTTCCAATTTAAATTGTTCATAATTGTAATACCTAGGTATTTAGTTGAATTTACAGCTTTTAGATTACACTGATTTATCGTGTAACTGAAGTTTAATGAGTTCCTTCTAGCACTCATGTGGATAACCTCACACTTTTCATTATTCAGAGCCAACTGCCACTTTTCCAACCATTCTGATCCTCTTTTTCTAAATCGTTTTGCAGTTTGTTTTGATCTTCTGATGACTTTATTAGTCGATAAATGACAGCATCATCTGCAAACAACTGAAGACGGCCACTCAGATTGTCTCCCAAATCGTTTATATAGCTAAGGAACAGCAAAGGGCCTAAAACACTACCTTGGGGAATGCCAGAAATCACTTCTGTTTTACTCTATGACTTTCCTACAATTACAATGAACTGTGACCTCTCTGACGGAAATCACAGATCCAGTCACATAACTGAGATGATATTCCATAATCACGCAATTTCACTACAAGCTGCTTGTGTGGTACCTACAGTGTCAAAAGCCTTATGGAAATCCAGAAATATGGAATCAATCTGAAATCCCTTGTCAATAGCACTCAGCACTTCATGTGAATAGAGAGCTAGTTGTGTTTCACAAGAATGATGGTTTGGGGATTACAATATTCAGTCTTGTTAAGACAGTCCTGTGTTCACTAATCCCTGAATCAGTTTTGATGCTCGTTATTAACTCAGGATTATTTGTTGCTAAGGGGTCAAGCAGGTTTTCACAACCGTTTACTATTCACGTGGGCTCATGAACTAATTGCTCGAGATCATTTTCAGAGAATGTGTTTAGCACAATTTCAGATGATATTTTATGCGTACCTCCGGAATTAAACATGTATTTTCACCACCATATCGAGGGTAAATTAAAGTCACCACCAACTATTATCATATGATTCGGGTATGTGTTTAAAATCAAACTCAAGTTTTCTTTGAACCTTTCAGAAACTGTGCCATCTGAATTGGGAGGTCGGTAAAAGGATACAATTATTATTTTATTCCATTTGCCAACAATGACCTCTGCCCATACTAATTCATAGGATGTATCTACTTCAATTTTGTGGCAAGTTAAACTACTTCTGACAGCAACAAACACGCCTCCGCCAACCATGTTTAGCCTATCCTTTCGGAACACCGTTAGGTTCTTCACAAAAATTTTGGCTGAGCTTATATCCAGCTTTAGCCAGCTTTCAGGGCCTATAACAATTTAAGCATCAGTGCTTTCTATTAGCGCTTGGAGCTCTGGTACTTTCCCAACACAGCTACGACAATTTACAACTGTTATACCAGTGGTTCCTGTATCTACATTTTTGCTGTGTTCAGCCTGCACCCTTTGTAACTGAAGTGCTTTTTGTGTTTTCCCGAGACCCTCTAACCTAAAAAACAGCCCAGTCGACGCCACACAGACCCTGCTACCTGTGTGTCCCCCACCTGTATGTGGTGGGCACCTGACCTATTCAGCGGAACCCGAAACCCAACCACCCTTTGGCGCAAGTCGAGGAATCTGCAGCCTACACGGTCACAGAACCGTCTGAGCCTCTGATTCAGACCCTTCACTCGGCTCTGTACCAGAGGTCCGGAATTGGCCCTGACGGCTATGCTACAAATGGTCAGCTCTGCTTTAATCTTGCAAGCAAGAATGGCAGCCTTTACCACTTCTGTTAGCTGCTCGAAACCAAAGAGAATCTCTTTTGATCCAAAGTGACACGCATAATTGGTACCAACTTGAGCAACCACCTGCAGTTGGCTGCATGCTGTGCTCTTCATGGCATCCGGGAGTACCCTTTCCACATCTGGAGTGACTCCACCCGGTATGCACACGGAATGCACACTGGATTTCTTACCATTCTTGTCATCCAAGTCCCTAAGGGGGCCCTATAATGCACCTAACCTTGGAGCTCCCAACTACCAATAATCTCAGCCTCTGTGATTGCCCAGATCATGGAGGCTGAGTGGTTTCATCTGAAACAGGACAGGTGACAGCATCTGGCTCAGTGACAGTGTCAGCCACAGACAGAACCTGGAACCTGTTTGTCAGACAAACCGGAGAGGCATTATGTGTGGCCACCTGGGAAGGCTTTCACCATGTGCTTCGCCCCGGGGCAACCTCCCACTCGACAACAGGTGAGGGGTCAGCCTCAGTGCGAGCAGTAACTGGGTTGGCCACTGGTGAGGACTGATTAGAAGACTCTGACGTGCTGGACGTCTGTTGGGTCCCCACGGCCGGCCCACAACAGTGGTGCCCATCCACTGCAGCCTCAAGCTCTGTAACAGAAGCCATCACAGCCTGAAGCTGAGAGCGAAGTGTCACCAACTCGGCTCACATCCGCATACAACAATCACAGTCCCTGTCCATACAAAAGACCATGGAAGACTAAACTATGCAGATAAACAAACTGTCAGCACATGCTGTGCAATTCTACTATAGAACCTGCCAAAAACACAAACTGTGTCTAGTAATATGCGTATGTTCAGAAACCTAACTACCGAAGCACTCAGGTCAAACTAAATAATTTGACCCTGATCTGGAACTTGTAATATGTCACAATATCAGTTTACTTTCTGACGCAAATGAAAACACGAGAACTGTGGCTATTAGATGTTAAATTTACACGCAGAAACTCAAGAAATTAAACTATTAAAGTAGACAGATGATATAATAAAATTCGCTCCTGGTTAGGAACTCATAAATGACAAATGTGGTTACTTATCTGTTGCTGCATCTGTCGCAGTCAGCTACTGCTGCCTGAGTACTGCTATGACATGTTTGCGCACTTCCATTCTTTCATTGTTCCCCTCTATTACTGTGATTCAGTACGTTTACAACTGAAAAGAAGGCAAAGTGCTGGAGTGTTTCTCTAGAATGTTTCTAAATACTTGTAATGTGGCTATTTAGAGAGACTGCTATACCCATTCATTTTCCGTGGTGGATTAAATGTACTAAGCTACCAGTAGGAATAAATTGAATCGGTTCCAGTGTAGAAATTTTTGCTTCAATCAGGATGATGAAGTATCGGTGCCTCATGCAACTGGTTTTTAATTAACTCAAATGCTTCTTGATATTCCTTATTCCATTTCCAGTGGAGATGTACTTGTGAAGATAAAAAAAAATCGAGGAAAATACTGTGATAGAAATTGCACAAACTGAGAGATTTTCAGTTGTTTACATCATTTTTGTGCAGGAAAATTTCTCACTCGTTCCATTTTCATTGGATCAGGTTTGATTCCGTGCAAAGAAATTACATGCCCAAGGAAACTGTTTTGCGATTTGGCAAATTCTTATTTACCCATCCACTAAACGCTTAAATTACACGGCATAGAATGTATAAATGTTCTCCCTAAAGGTAGTACTAATTAGAATAACATTATGTAGGTGATAAGTGTATCAATAATTCTTCTCTTAGAACTTCTGTGAGTGCTGTCATAAAGGCCACTGATGATACTGACAGCCCGAAGGCCATCCTTTTAAACTGCTAACACCTTCCATTCCACAGAAAGGCTGTGTTCTTCCTGCTATACCTTCATCTTCCAGTTGGTCACATTGTACAGTAAACTGCATCATTTCTCCATGGGCATCAGTTAGTAAATGCACACTGCCGTCCCTTTTTGTTACAGTGTGGATTGCATTACAACTTTCACTATCTCAGTGTTAAATAATCTGATTCTTCTACACACCCTTAATTGCTTTATTAACTATGGCTTTCTAGGGCAAGGGTACTGGGTACAATTTACTATGGAATGCCTCATGATTCTTAACTTGAGTTTTACAAGCACATCATCTGATTGGACAAGATGTTCTTAAAATAGATCGACATAACACCCTTATATTTTTACCTGTTCCTTCTGTTTAGCTTCAGGCATGTCCCCTAATGTTTGAGTCATACTTTGAGTGCTGGTCAGAGCATTTTAATCATCATTATTCTCCTGGAGCCCAGCATCTTCCCCCGACTTACTTAAAGATGCAGTTCCCAAACTCATATTTACGAATGGAGTAACCTAATCGTCTCCCTTGACGAATCCTGAAACACTCTCCTCTTCATTTCTGTCTGACTAGTGGAAGGAACAGAAGTGTGAAAGAATGCATTTACAACCTATTCAGAATCAGTGAATTCTGAGAACCAAACTGATGTTAAGTCATCCAAAAATGAATACACTCTGCTCATACATACTCTCCTAAACTCTGAACTTTAACAGTGCCTGGCCTTTAGTGGGTTTACTTTGATTGTTTACAGCAATGTCAATACACAGATCATTAACAGTAAATATTGAAAATGCAAGGATGCAGATTTTCTGTAATAGCTTCCATCTTCCTCACACGAAAGACATTAAAATGTATTCATGATTCTATTTTTCCTCCCTCTATAAATCCTCTTTCACTTCAGTGAAGGTTTCCACTAGGTAGTGTTCATTGTAACTTCTGACCCATTTCTGACAATTTCAATTTCTGAGCGGCCTCCTTTGACAACTTCATTTAGTTTACTGAATAAAGACTTCACATATTATGACTTCGACTTGTGGAATTTCTGGCCATTTGTTTTGCACTCTGTTTCTGGCATATGTTGGAAATTTTTATTTTTAAACCTGCTCTTTTTCACACAACAAAATTATTTTTTTAAGAATGTGGTTAAAATTCTTCACAGTTGCAATAAATTTTGATTACACAAATGACCCATACATTTGCTTAACATTACATGTAGCTAATGCACGTGTCTACTTTGCCCTGTTTGGTTTAATGTTTGTGAAATAAATGTTTGAAAAGTTTGAACTGTTTTAACCCAAGCAAGGTGAACTCCCTGTGCCCTTTTTTGATTCTCCTGAAAGTTCCATTATCTACATTTATTTGAGGTGCATTGTCAATGTTAGTCTCTATTTCATTCAATGCTGCATTAATCTTGTGCAGAAGAAGCTCTTTATTTATTCCTTTTGACCCTTTGTCACAGACTGTGGATTGCCAGTGGATTTCATATTCTCCAGTACACACTACCACTTGCCCACAACCTCTACTGACCTTTCTTGCCACACACGCTACTGCACATTGATGCTTGCTAGCCACTTTCCTCTTGCCCATAGCTGATCTCCATTATTTGTATGACTTTGTTGTTGGACAACCATGTTGATAACATGCTTAGACAGCATCTTCCCTAGAATTTGGCATTAGGTTCAACTAATGCCTTAGGTGTTCAGTTGACATGCTTTAATACTTGGTCTCACTTCTGCAGATGTTTGGACCTGGTAAAGAGCTTTTGATGTGTTGGTTTTGTAGTACCACCCAGGGATCATGTGAAGAGTCGTCTAAGATTGATATGTGTGCATGTGAAGCTGCATTGTCAGCTGAAATACTTTTATTAATCTTTTGTCAGTTATGCAACTTGTTAGGTATATCTTCTGTTGGGTAAGTTGTTTATAAACATATTGTACAACATAGTGATTAGAGGGACAATTATGGAATAGTAAATAACTATTCAAAACTGAACTAAATAAGAAAACAACATAAGGTTTTCAGCTCAGTGGGAAGGAGGTTGAAAATTTTTTACAGCAGCATACATAGCATCTCTCTGCAGCAGAGACACTGCACATAATTGTTTTGTTTACTGCCACACTTGTGAATTGTTGAGTTCTGTCACCAAGTATCCAGTCTCTAGGAACAAGATTTTCTGTGGTGGATTAAACGTAATAAGTGGACCAGTGGGAAGCTGTTTCATAGCCTCTCACAGCCAAACACCACTGACTTTTGTAACAGGGCTACTCACCACTTTATCACCCTTAAGGAAAACGCAGTTGCAGTGAATGTTTGCAGATTATGTGGGTTGTTCTATTGTTGTATACAATCATATTGGTGGATGTGGTCTGCCAGACTGCTGATTCGATTTGTAGATCAGTTAACAGCCCGTTGCAGCTTCTTGCTGTTTTCAACTTTTTGTAGACCTGTAGAACCATTAGCAAATAAGATATCTTTATATTCTTCTGTACTTACATGCATTATGTTCAGCTGCTTCGCCTTTTGGTCACTTTACCTAGAGTACCATCTGCTGATGACGCTGTAATACACAGAAAAGTATCATTGTTTAGGGACTCTAGGAGGAAATATGTTGACGTGGACTGAATTTCTGTTTATTGTGATGAATGGCAGCTTGTTTTACATGTAAAAAAAATGTAAGTGAATGTGGATGAGTAGGAGAAACAAGCCATTAATGTTCAAATACAGTACTGTGATGCTTGACACAATCTACATCCACATGACTGATCTGGAGTTCAGAATAAACTGCCTGGCAGATTTTTTGTCTACCCATCTTCAAGCTATCTTTTCCATTCCACTCACGGACAGCATGAGCGAAAAATGAACACTTCAGTCACACCCTGTGAGCTCTAATTTATTTGGTGTTGGTGAAGATGATGATCATTTCTCACTATGTAGGTGGGTGGCAACAAAATATTTTCACACTCTAGGAGAAAGCTGGTGATTGAAGTTGTAGGGACTGACCCGACAGCCAATCCACTATGACTTGTACCCGACTAGCATGCGTTTAACTCACACAGGCTGGCGTGAGGTCTGTAACAGATTAAAGGAGTTGATTCTAATAAATAAAGTACAGAGTTGATGTAATACTTAACTTTAATCCATAATTGGAGAACATCGCTCTTGTTGATACATTATATAATCTCAATATAAACTGGTCATGGCGCCTTGCTAGGTCGTAGCAAATGACGTAGCTGAAGGCTATGCTAACTATCGTCTCGACAAATGAGAGCATATTTGTCAGTGTAGCTTCACTAGCAAAGTCGGCTGTACAACTGGGGACGAGTGCTAGGACGTCTCTCCAGACCTGCCGTGTGGCAGCGCTCGGTCTGCAATCACTGACAGTGGCGACACACAGGTCCGACGTATACTATCGGACCGCAGCCGATTTAAAGGCTACCACCTAGCAAGTGTGGTGTCTGGCGGTGACACCACAGAAGTTTCATCAGAAGATCTGACTGCAATGAAAAAGGGCTTGGTTTTAATGATTGACACCCAAATTCGCGTATTATATCCATGACCCTGTCTCCCCTAGTTTCACTATAATACTAATCGAATGGCCCTTGTTTGAACTGATTGTTGTCCTATGTCAATAATATCTTGCACAGATCTCACAAACCACAGCAATACTTCAGAAGATGGTGGATGTGCTTGATTATATGCAGTCTATCTTGTAGACCTTTGGCACTCTCCAAGTGTTCTGCCAATAAATTGCAGTCATTGGTTTGGTTTCCTCACAGCATAGTCTATATGATCATTCTGATTTAATTCATCTGTAATTGTAATTTCTAGGTATTAAGCTTAATTAACAGCCTTTATTTTGATGTATTGTGAAACCAAAATTTGGCGGGTATCCCCTCATACTCGTGTGGATGATCTCATTTCTCCTTATTGAGAGACAAATGCCACTCTTTGCACCATACAAATATCTTGTCTAAAACATTTTGCAATTCGTATTGATCATCTGACAACTTTACACGACGGTAAATGACTGCATCAACTGCTATCAATCTAAGAGGACTGCTCAGATTGTTTCCTAAATCATTTGTGTAGATCAGGAACAGCACAGGGCCTATAACGCTCTGGTGGAGATCACCAGATATTACTTCCATTTTACTTCATGGCTTTCCATAAATTATTATAGTCTATGACCTTTCTCACAGGAAATCATGAATCCAGTGCACAACTAAGACATGATGCAATTTTATTAGAAGTCATGTCTGAGGAATAGTGTTGAAAGCCTTCTGAAAATCTAAAAATATGGCATCATTTTGAGATCCCCCTGTCGATAGCACTCATTACTATATGGAACTAAAGTGCTAGTTGTATTGCGGTGCTCCATGAGAAAAATATTTTCCAAATCCATGCTGACTGTGTGTCAACAGATTGTTTTCCTGGAGGAAATTCATGATGAACACACACAGTTTATGTTCAAAAATCCTGCACCAAATCTGCATTATTGATATAGGTCTGTAACTGAGCAAATTACTCCCATTCCTTTTCTTTGTATTGGTGCAAGTTTTGCAGCTTATTCTTCAGGTGTGGATCTTACGAAGAGCAAATGGCTGTGTATGATTGCTAATCATGGAGTTATTGTATCAGCATGCTCTGAAATGAACCTGAGTGCTATACAACCTGGACTGGAGGACTTGCTTTTATTGAGTGATGTAAGCTGCTTCTCAACATGGAGGACACCTATAACTAAGTTAGTAATGTTGGCAGTCATTCTTGTTTTGAATACTGGAATATTTACTTGGTTTTTGAAATTGTGTCAGCAAAGAAAACTACGCATCGTAACTCAGCTTTTGTGGCACTTCATCAGTAACATAAACATTGTTATCATGCAGTGAAGGTATTGATTGCATGTTGGCACTGTTGTACTTTACATACAACCAGAATCACTTTCAATTCTGCCAGATTTAAGGACAGTTTCATTATGGTAACTATTAAAAGCCTCTCTCACTGCAGTTTGCACTAAATTTCCAGTTTTTGTAAAATCTTTTTTGCCAGTTTTGGGATTTTACATTATTTTACATTATTTTACATTTGGCATGCATTTCCTCATAGCTCCTGTAATAGTGTTCTGACCTGTTTTGTGTACTATGAAGGTTCTCTTATCATTTTATTTGGTATATAGCCCACAACTGCCATCGATTCTATTTATTCGAATCCATAACATCTTGTCTAGGTCTACATAGTCAGATTAGAAGAAGTTGAGGCTGTCTCTTAAAAAGGGGTCAACCACAATTTTTATCTGCTTTTATATATGTATATAGCGTTTATATAGTGTTTATTTTTGTGTGCTTGGATCTTATGATATCTAGATTCACTACAATATATGTCTGGACACTAACCCATGTATCAGTCATAATGCTCCCTATTTGCTCAGGATTATTTGTTGGTAATTGGTCTAATATGCTTTTGAAACAATTTATGCTTAAAGTGGGACCCTGAGCTAATAATTATTGTTGAAATACTTATCTGAGAAAGCTTTTGGTACAATCTGAGATGACATCTTATACTTACAATCAATTTGTGATGTCTATTTTAGCCAACATATGGAGGGTAGACTGAAGTCATCACCATCTGTAATTCTATGACTGGGGTACCAATTTGAAATGACTGAGCATGTCTTTGAGTGTTCAGCAACTCTTCCAGGTGGTTGGTAAAATGAGCTAGTCATTAATTTGTTCAAGTTGTCAAATATAACCTATCCATACTAACTCACAGCGACTATCTACATAAATAAGTAAAAGGGAATGGTGATGAATTCAGATGGCTTAAACAGAGGGGAAACATGATTAATTAAGGCTGTAATTGTATTGTCTCATAAGAAGGTAATGACAGAAGGTTGACGACATTTGAGAGGAGGAGCCATAATTCAGTTGTGTCGAGGTATTTTGTGGTTGACTGATGCTCAGAGCGCATCGAATGTCCCACCTTCACTGTGTTGAGTGTCTATCTTGTCTTTCTGTCCTCAGTTGACTTACTCTTCTGATAATTAATAATGTAATTGGATACATAGAGAGTCTACTATATAGAAGGTCTTAAAGTTTACAAACTCATGGAGCCAGTGGACCTTCCTTGTGGCAGAAATGTTGAAGGGGAAGGAAGAGGGGTCAAGGAAAAGAACTGGTGAGGTTTAGAAAAAAGGAGTAGAGATGGGAAAATTTGGAAGACTTCATGCATCCATAGCCCCTTGTTTTGGTTGACTTTTCCAAATTTACTACTTTTACTAAAATTCACCAGGCCATCTCCGTCACCCCTCTTCCTTCCCCTTCAACTCTTCTGCCAGGAGAGGGGCCACTGGCTCCCAAAACTTACAAACTGTAATACCCTCTATATGATTGTTCTCCTGCCAAGGGTTGCTGAGTAGACTTTTTATTTATTCAGTTGCATTATATTTTCAAAAACTGATTATTTTCTTCTAATAACTGCTGTGTTTTACTTCTTGTCATCATTTACTAGGTGAATTTGAAATTAAAACTACATTGATTAGGCCTTAATTTGAGGACTACTTTCTCTGAACAGGCTAAACTGTTCGAGCATAGTTCTTTCACTGCATTCTGAGGAATTTTGCCAGCTTCAGCCAATATTGGCTTTTTGTCCTGAAAGTGGATTCTTTGCTCATACAAAGATTCCTCACACGAGCCTCTAATTACATTAGCATCATCCACTCATCAGTGTCAGACAAGTGCTGCCATTCTGTTGAGTTAATGCAGGATCCCCAATCTGTGGGGACAGATCCTTCTTGGTAGACTCAGTAGAGAATTTGTCACTAGAGTATCGAGTACAGGTGCAAGAGACAAGAGTAAAATAATAGACAGCTGACTGCACCTATGGTTTGTTAATCATATGCGGTATGGCCTCCACGTATTTCCCTACCAAGTTTTTACAATTATCAGAATTTGCAATGTAAGCTAATTTAACCATCTTCCCAGCATCATCTTCAACACTGATATGATGTGGACATCTGAATTAGTTGCATAATGTCACTGTTAACATGATGCTGTTAATGTTTTGAGAGAAAGTGTGTTTGTCGCTACACATAGCTATATATATGTCCAATGTGTATTATGTATTTTGCTGCTGTGAGAGCAACTGTGTTGGTTTCTTCCATGCATTTGACATTATCCACATATTTACTTCAGGTTTATACAGATTTTGTCATAATTAAAAGTGAATAGTGACTTGTGTGAAAATACACTCTTGGAAAAAGAATTAGGTAAACCCTTTCAGAGGTTTCCAATTCACTCAAGATTTGTTGAAACATTCACACTCAAGATTTATTGTTGCAACAGTGTGTATGGAGTACATGAAATGACTAAATTTACAGGTTGGTAGCCGAAGTGGTACTGAGGTCTCAGATATCGGCCCATGCTGAAATTTCCATTTTAGTATGTGGTGCAGCCTCCAAATGTGTCAATGCGGATACTGACTCTGGCATCCAGTCCATCATACAGACGGTGAATATTGTACAGGAATACACTATGCTACACCTGCCAGACCTGTTCTTGTAGTTTTGTAAGAGCTGTTGGGACAAGAAATGACTCGTGCCATTCGTCAACCATCATCTCCAGCTCGGGCTCCATTGGGGACAAGAGTGGAGAAAGTGCTGGCCCAAGAATTTTCTTCAGGTCTTGCAGAGCATGTTGAGTTCCATGGGCACTGTTTGGGCTAGCGTTATCCTGTTTGAACAACACATCATTTTCATGGTGCAAGAATGGCAAAAAAACTGGGCTAACAACATTCTGCCCATACTGATCAATGGTTCACATCCCTTTCATAAATGCAAAGATAAACGAGAGTTGTAGCTTATCGCAACCCCAAATGTAAGGACTGTGGTGGGACCAGTGTGCCTCGAATGAAATAAGTTTGAGATATCGCTCACCAGGTCTGTCATACACACAAATGAGCATCACTTGCTTGCAGGCAGAATCTGCTTTCATCATTGAAGTCTATCACACACCATGCTGTCTTCCAAATAATCCTCTGATAGCATGAACAGTGCAAGTCGATGCTGTGCCGTGGGTGGAAGATAGGCTAGCTCGACTGCTAATAACCAATTTTCAACAGTTCATGTTGGCACATATGGGCTCACAAGACCTCTTATCTGTGTGTGGTAGCTGTACGAACTGCCACTGTAGCCCTTACCATATGTCTGTCTATACAGTTGTCTGTGCGGTGTGTAGGTCCAGGATCTCTTTCATGTGAGTGACACACTGAGGGAGGTGGTGCAGTGGTTAGCATACTGGACTTACATTTGGGAGATAATGGTTCAAACCTGCGTCCAGCTATCCTGATTTAGGTTTTCCATGATTCACTTCAGGCAAATGCTGGGATGGTTCCTTTGAAAGGGTATGGCTGATTTTCTTCCCCATTCTTGCATAATCCAGTGGGACCAATGACCTCATTGTTTTTTCCCTTCCCCCAAATCAACTAACCAAGCAATGGGTGTGACAATACTCACATGACCACTGATAAGAGTGTCATTAGACAGCTGACACAACATATCTAGTCAGTCTCCTCTCTATGACATGCAACACACAAAGGCTCTTTAGTCAGATGTGCTTGACAAGTAAACGTGCTGCACTTCATACAAACTTTTATCATGGAGTTGCCTTTTTTTCCTTCCACACACATGTAACAACCATTCTTCTTCATCTCTGATGGCTCTGGTGTGTCAATGACAGCTTCTGAAGGGAATTTCTTTCTTAGATTGGAAATCATCTCAATGAGGACTGATACCTGAATTTCTATTCTTCAAGTGTTCATTTGCCAATGGAAATTCTTCAGATAAATACATTGAATTATGACATTTCTTTTGGTTGCGAAAGTGAATACAAAATTTGGCAATTTGTCCCAGTTATGTTCAGCATAAGTGCAAAATGGCTAAGCAGGGATGGCTAGAGGACAAATGTAAGGATGTAGAGGTTTATCTCACTTGGGGTAAGATAGATACTACCTACAGGAAAATTAAAGAGACCTTTGGAGGAAAGAGAACCACTTGTATGAATATCAAGAGCTCAGATGGAAACCCAGTTCTAAGCAAAGTAGGGAAAGCAGAAGGGTGGATGGAGTATATAGAGGGTCTATATAAGGACAATGTACTTGAGGACAATATTATTGAAATGCAATAGCATGTAGATGAAGATGAAATGGGAGATAAGATACTGCGTGAGGAGTTTGACAGAGCACTGAAAGACCTGAGTTGAAACAAGGCCCTGGGATTAGATAACATTCCATTAGAACTACTGACAGCCTTGGGAGAGCCAGTCCTGACAAAACTCTACTATCTGGTGGGCAATATGTATAAGACAGCCGAAATACCCTCAGACTTCAAGAAGAATAAATAAATTCCAGTCCCAAAGAAAGCAGGTGCTGGCAGATGTGAAAATTACCAAACAATCAGTTTAAAAAGTCACGGATGCAAAATACTAACGCAAATTCTTTACAGACTAATGGAAAAACTGGTAGAAGCCGACCACAGGGAAGATCAGATTGGATTCCACAGAAATATTGGAACACATGAGGCAATACTGTCCCTACGACTTACCATAGAAGAAAGATTAAGGAAAGGCAAACCTATGTTTCTAGCATTTGTAGACTTAGAGAAAGCTTTTGACAATGTTAATTGTAATACTCTCTTTCAAATTCTGAAGGTGGCAGGGGTAAAATACAGGGAGCGAAAGGCTATTTACAATTTGTACAGAAACCAGATGGCAGTTATAAGAGTCGAGGGACTTAAAGGGAAGCAGTGGTTGGGAATGGATTAAGACAGGGTTGTTGCTCTTCCCGATGTTATTCATTCTGTATATTGAGCAAGCAGTGAAGGAAACAAAAGAAAAATTCAGAGTAGGTATTAAAATCCAAGGAGAAAAAATAAAAACTTTGAGGTTCACCGATGATGATGTAATTCTGTCAGGGACAGCAAAGGACTTGGAAGAGCAGTTGAACAGAATGGACATTGGTTTGAAAGGAGGATATAAGATGAACATCAACAAAAGCAAAATGAGGATAATGGAATGTAGTGGAATCGGGTGATGCTGAGCAAATTAGGTTAGGAAATTAGGTTAGGAAGTGAGACACTTAAAGTAGTAAAGGAATTTTGCTATTTGGGGAGCAAAATATCTGATGATGGTCAAAGTAGAGAGGATATAATATGTAGACTGGCAATGGCAAGGAAAGTGCTTCTGAAGAAGAGAAATTTGTTAACATCGAGTGTCAGGAAGTCATTTCTGAAAGTATTTGTATGGAGTGTAGCCATGTATGGAAATGAAACATGGACGATAAATAGTTTGGACAAGAAGAGAATAGAAGCTTTCGAAATGTGGTGCTACAGAAGAATGCTGAAGATTAGATGGGTAGATCACATAACTAATGGGGAGGTAAGGAGTAGAATAGGGGAGAAGAGGAGTTTGTGGCACAACTTGACAAGAAAAAGGGACTGGTTGGTAGGACATGTTCCGAGGAATCAAGGGATCACAAATTTAGTATTGGAGGGCAGTGTAGAGGCTAAAAATCGTAGAGGGAGACCAAGAGATGAATACACTAAACAGATACTGAAGGATGTAGGTTGCAGTAGGTACTGGGAGATGAAGAAGCTTGCACAGGACAGAGTAGCATGGAGAGCTGCATCAAACCAGTCTCTGGACTGAAGACCACAACACAACACACATGTTCAGCATACTATAAACTAACACCATAGGCTAACTCCTAAATTTGGAAACAGCATAACCTATAATCATTTTGTCCACAGTATCCATTCCTCCTTCAGTGTGATTGTAATTTAATAATGATACCTGGATTTCCTGTTTCAGGGTTGATGTCATGCATATCATGCATTGTGGACACGAGTATCAGTGAACAATTACTTTTTGTTGGGTACAAGACAAGAGATTTATTAGCTTGGAAGCCAAGTTTTGAAACTCCACAGGTTGATCTCTTAGATGTGAAATTCAGGAGGGATCTCTCTTTCCTTCTTGTAAAGAGTGCCTAGGATGGTCAATTTTTTTCTCTAACATGTCTTCCACTACTGGCAGCTTGTGTACATTTCATCGATTGTCACATAATCAGCAGGATTATATGATCACTTCAGGTTGATTGCAAAGGAATGTGGACACTTTCTGACAGCGGTTATGCTGCCAAGTTTTTCCTTTCATTTTGAGTGGAAATGTTAGCAAACCTCATACTATGCATTACAAGCAGAAATCTGTTGTAGCTCATTAAGGCCGCATATTCAGTGGCTCAGTCTTAGAGTTAAAAAGGACAGAGCAAGTGCTCGAGTGTCAGTCACCTCTGATCTCTCTGAAGATGGCTGGATGGTATTCAGCCAAAATATTAGAAGAAAAAGAAGAAGAAGAAGAAGAAGAAGAAGAAGAAAAAGCAGAATTTATGTGGGTGAATACCAAAAATTTAATGGAACAGTCTTTACACCATGACAATTTGAAGAACCGTGGACACCAACTTGTCACAGATTGGGTATTTAGTTCTGCTTTGAATGGTGTTACTTCTTGCCCCCTGGGTTATGCTTACTAGTGTTAGTGACTAGAGCATTCTTCCTTGCAAATGCTAAAAATGCAACAGTAGCTACACAAATGTGTTCACATGGTATTAGTAGGATCTACATAGAATAAATATTAGCAGAAATGAATGTACTGGAATCATCCTTCACTCCAATGAAACTTTTGAACTAAATAAAACTGTCGAGATCATTAAAAATATGGACTTTGTTCATTGTTTTCATGAGATATCTGCAATAATGATTAAAGGAACATAAAGAGTGATAGATGCTTGTTAACGACATTGAGCTCAAAACATTTAAAAAGTAAAAATTATTTTAAAGGTTCACTCACAAAGAAACTTCGAACTTGTGAAGCAAAATTCAGTGTCAATATTGAAATCTATGTCTAATCAGCACGTCACTTAATAACTGGTTGAAAGTTAATACAAAGAATTGAGTTCTAGCTTACAGGCAGCACTGATGTGGGAAACATTGCCTTCAAGTTTCACTTTTTTATTATTGCATTTTTCCTTCTTCTAGTTATAATTATTAAAAAGCAGAAATAATTTAAATTACAAATATACACATTCATATTATAAAACAGGATTAAATTGAGTAAAATTTCTTACTAATGGGACAACTTTTTAGATATGACATGTAGTCCATGTGCAGTGGACCCAAACTTACCAAGTAATCACTGAATCTGTTAATATTATCTATACATCAGGCACATGAAATGGCAGTACTTAATAATAATAATAATAATAATAATAATAATAATAAATAGAAGAAGTATTGTTACAATTAGGCTCGTATAATGGATAGAAAAACTGTGCCTTACGAACTAAAGCTTACCAAAGAATACACTAAAAGATGTAGACTTGTAAAATATATTATTTTCTTAATAGAAAAAAGAACCTCACTATTAAATTCAAATATTTTGAAGGCCACTCTATCTTGTGGAAGAACCAGCAACTCACTTCCAAGTGTTGGTCACTTACTGTGCAACCAGCAGTGAACCCGCCAGACCAGCAGATCTGAGGCGAGGTGTGGCCCAGTCAGCAGCAGGAGAGCATGCCACAGTTGGCATACATTACACCAGCAATTCTGGAAAAATGTCAAAAAACCATTTAGGGCTAAATTTATTTTGTTTCGTTAAGATTGTGGACCTGTGTTTTTTTGTGGTTCAAAATTTCTAGGTTCTCCCTTTGGGGCTCTACACCACACTTCCATGCTTTCATTTAGGTGACATAACTTATGCTTCTCCATTAGAAGTGCATTGTAAATGCACTTCCTTTTCTATCATAGGATTACTCCCTAAACCTTGTCATAGATCTGCTCCTCATTTGTCCTATATAAAACTTGTCTCAGCCATTTCAGTTTATTTTGTATACTCCTGAATTGCAGTATTTGTCTGGCTTTATTTCCATTTTTGTGGAGTAACTTATTTCCAAGGGTAATATCATCTACCAAACGCTTTGGGGACATTTTTGTGTAGATATTACAGTGCGGGATTGCACACAATCTACAGAATTCTAGCCTTAATCAAATTTATGCTGCTGTGGTGTTTGACATTCCTAACAGAGAATCATCCCACCCCAGAAACATATCGATCATTATAAGCAAGTATCCTGGTTACAATATGATGTGTGATTTAAATATTAGGTAATCACAGGAGATGGGGTCAAAAGTTCTCTCTGTTTCCAGAACACTAATGTAGTGCTTTATCGCTGATACTTTGCCATGAGGATGCCATCTGCTGAGTGCAGGAACTAGTGGATCGTGGAATGCTCGGTGCAGAATCCACAGAATCCAGACTGTTCTGGGACTAGGGTATTGTAGTCTGTAATGAATTACTGGATCAACTGTATTTCAGTATGTTCAAGAATTCTGAATGAGAAAATAAGGAATGAGATTGGACTAGAACTTATGGGAAGAAGCAGATTATTTTAGGGTTTATGGATGGTGATGGCCTCAGGTGACTTAACCTCAGAGGAAACAGGATATGGTGGCCGAGCAATTCTAGGCGCTTCAGTCTGGAACTGCGCACCTGCTACAGTCACAGGTTGGAATCCTGCCTCGAGCATGGATGTGTCTGATGTCCTTAGATTAGTTAGGTTTAAGTAGTTCTATGTTCTAGGGGACTGATGACCTCAGATGTTGAGTCCCATAGTGCTCAGAGCCATTTAAATTTGAATTTGAAACAGGACAAGTGAAGGTAGTGGTTGTATACTCCGGTAAGTAGTAACAACAGAATATGCTTTGCTCATGTAAATCATTTCTGATGCAAACCTCAAGTTGCTTAGCATTATCTGGTCGCCAGTGTTGCAGAAGTGCTTCCACTCCATCCTGTTCCTACGAGATCCCCAATCTGTGGGTGCAGGTCCCTGGCACCAGTTTCAGAAGAGCAAGCATACATGTGAGAGATGAACATATAAAACTCGATAGCAGAGTCGGTCATTGGGGGTTTTTACTCATATGCAGTATTTTCTCCATGTATTGCCTTACCGTGTTATTACATTTCTCTGAGTTCATAATGCAAGTTCATTTAAGCACACTCCCAGCATCATCTTCAACACTGGTTATTTGTGTGTTTCTGTTCATATTTTGAGAGAAACTGTGTTCCTCCCTAAACATGGCTAGGTGTACATCGGACATGTATTTAGAATTTTCCTGCTGGAGCAATTGTATTTGGTCTCTCCATGTATTTAGCATTATCCTCCTGTTCAGTTAATTTTTGTTCAGGATGTATCATAAGGAGAAGTGAATGGTGAGCAAGAGTGAAAATATATGGTCTTGCCACTGCCTCATATGGAATACTGTCTTGCTTAGTGAAAATTTCCACCAAATGCAAACTTTCCTCATTTAATTGTGCTAAGATTTCATCCATGGGGTATTTGAACAGGAGGTTCAATACTACTTCATGACATTACTTGGCAATATCTGTTTTACATAATTACCTGTTAAAGGAAATGTACATGTGTTGGCCATGGATAATATTTGAGCCTAATTAGGTAATTTAAAAGTTTATCTTCAGGAATTTTATACTACTTAGTACAAATATATTTGACTGAAATCAGTGGCCATTCACAGCTACTTCTACAGTTACATCACTAATGAATAATTTACTAGCTCGTGTTTGCAGGAATGTTTTCCTTTTTATTGCCACACACATTCGTTATGTATGAGGCGGAACTACGGGCCTCGTGGGAAAAGGGTGACCCGGTTGAGTCACGCAGTTTGACTCTTAGTCTGATAATGAGGTGTGGCCATTAATTGCAGCGTTGATCACGTGGGCTCACATGAGGATCAATGAACTATACTTGATGGGATGTATCTGGAACTTAGGTGGTTAGAAAGTTAGTAGACAGGAATACAATTAAATACTTAGCTTTAATTCAGCATCAGCGGTGAACGTTGATCTTGACTTTGTACAATAATATTTAGAAGTGCAGTTATAGACTGAATAATTCTTTACAATTCTGATTGCTTCACGCATATAGATCAATTTTCAATGTGTAAACTGTAAGTGGCACCCGGCTAGGTCATAGCTACTGACTTAGCTGAAAGGCTGTGCTAACTAGCGTATCTCTGCAAATGAGATCTCTAATAGGAATAGTTCACTTGTTACAGCTTCAAAGTTGGCTGTAGAACTGGCCAGTGAGCTAGCCTGTCTCTTAAGACCAGCTGAGTGGCGGCACTTTTTCTGCTAGCATCGACAGTGGCAACTCGCGGGTCCAATGTGTACTGACAGACTGCGGCCAATTTGAAACCTACAACCTAGCAAGTGTGGTGCCTTGTGGTGTCACCACAACATTCATCTGTCATTTTTCACTACTTTCACCCTGCATATTTCTGTTAATGTTATAAGAGCAACTGCATTGTTCTCTCCACATGTTTGGGTGTAAGACATTAGTTTGGTTGTTACTTTTCCATTCGCTTTTCCGTTCTAGGCATATCTCTTCTTAAACTAATAGGTCGAGATCAACTCTCCAGTTTTTACTCATTGTGGTTTTTTCACTTCTTCTCCCTTATTTACAGTTACAAATATTCTTCATTGGATATTTAGGCAGAATCCAATTCCTTGAAATAGTTCTGCTATTGAAACACTTGATAGATTTTCTCTTGTTTTTGTATCAAAATTCCTTTTTTCCTTTGGTTGTTTCACACTGGTCAGTACATTCTAATGTTTTTGACCACAAGAATGTGTGAAGTTGGATTGCAACCTTCTCACTTCTTTTACATGCATGGACTTACTTGGCATGCTTAGCTGATCTTCTTGTCTGGATAGCTGGCTCTATGTCAGTCTCCAAAAACTTCTTCTCCAAAGAATGATGGTAGTTAAAGGAATATATACAGGGTGATCCAACTGAAGTTTTGGATGAGATTATCTTGAAAACTATACATTGAGTAAAAGTAGTGGGTAAGAAGAGTTCATACGCTCAAAGGGGGACATCAAATGATACTAGACTTAACCTCCATCCCCTGCCCCATTGAGTGGGGCAGGGGGCAACTTTTAAATATTAAACAGAAACATCCCTTTTTTATTCCAGATTGGAATTCTCCATAAAAAAGAAATCAAGTTTTGTCTGAATCAGTTTTTTAAACCATTGACAGATGGTACTGAAATAGAGAAAAAAGTAAAATTGGGGAAGAACTCTGATTTATCTAGAATTATCCAAGAAAGATACGTAAAATCACTAAAGAATGTGTACCGTATGTTTTGTTATGCCAAATTAACCTATTTTTGTACAAAACGTACTGTATCCTACTTTTAGCATTATCCAGGAACGACAACATGGATGTAGTGGAATGATGTTCCCATGGGTTGCTTCATTAGTGACAGTCCCCTTGCCTCTCACATTCTGGGGTGCTTCATTAGTGTGAATCCCCTTACCTCTCACAATTTGGGGTGCTTAATTAATGAAATTAGCCACAAAGAAATTGTTGAAAATTATCCCCATTTGCTTCAATGCATAAAGTCAATTGTCTGCAAAAGTTGTACACAGTTTTGAGCAGCACATCCTGTGGTATGGCTGCACATGCTCTTTGAATGCATTGCTCCATATCGTTTCAGGTTGTGGGCTGTCTTTCACAGACAATAATTTTTAAATAACCGCACAAGAAAAAATCAGGAGATGTTAGGTCTGGTGAACATGGAGGCCACTGAATTGGTCCGCTGCGTCCTATCCACTGACCAGGGTACTGTAAATTTAAAATGTTACACACATTTTTAGCATAATGGAGAGCTGCTTTGTCCTGTTGGAACCACATTCACTGCCTAGTTTCTAAATCAACATCTTCCATTAGCTCCAACAAATCATTGTAGAGAAGTTGTAAATAAGATTCCCCAGTGACATTTCACCCAAAAAAATATGGTCCTATCAAGTAAACCAGTTAAAGTTTCACACCAGACCATTAACCACCATCTGTGTTGATTGTCAATATTGGTCCTCTGTCAAACCACACTGGCACAGACCCATTGGCAATCATGATGATTTAATTTTCCATTATCTAAAAAAAACATTGTCACGTCTTGTGATTTCCAAGGCCCATTGGCAGAAATGCACGTGTATTTGCATATCTTTCAGCATTAATGCCTGTGTCAGTGTGATATGATAAGCATGATATTTATGTGCCTTCAAAATCCTCAAAACAGTCGATTTCGGTATTCCAGTTTGTCTCTGAATCGCATGACTACTAATTTCAGGATCCAGTTCAACACAGGCAAGAATGGTATGGGTAACAGTGTAATTTTCATTGTATTCACAATGACAAGTTGGATGGTGCACATATTCATTATTCGAAACTGCTCTCAACAAGCCTGAAATGTTTTTGCTTGGATGTCGTTTGTTTGGGAAATGATCGGCATACAATTGTGCAGCTGCATCATAATTGTTATGACATTCAACTAAAATTAACATCACATCAACAGTCTCTGAAGGAGGATAGTGAGCAATGTTTTGCTAAAGAATAATTTACTTTAGTCAGTTGATGTTTACGGTTCACAATCAGAAAGTGAAGTGACGTCAGATCACAATGAACCGACCTTTATACTGAGCAATAGTTCGCAGTTTGGCGATGGTAGCACCACAGTCGGGTGAGTAATGGTGTTGTGAAGAGTTCCCTAACGAAACTTTAATACCATTCCACCTTCCTCCATCAAAAATTGTGGCGGGTAGGATACATTTTGTAAAAAAAAAAGCTTAATTTGGTGTAATGAAAGAATTGGTGCACATTTTGCATCAATTTGATGCATCTTTATCTAATCATTCTAAATAAATTGGAGTTCTTTCCCAATTTTAAAGTTTCTTGATTCCAGTGCCATCTGCCAATGGTTTAAAAAAATGTATCAGATGAAACTTGATTACTTTATTATGGAGAATACGAATCTGCAATAAAAAATGGGGTTTCCATTTAAGATTTCAAAGTTGCCCCTCATGCAAGGGGGTGGGGGATGGGGGGTCACATGTAGTATTATTTGATGGCCCCCTTTGAGCTTATGAACTCATCTTACCCACTATTTTTACTCAATGTATAGTTTTCGAGATAATCTCATCCCAAACTTCAGACGGACAGTTCAACTTTCATAAAGAAAAAAATAATCAGTTCACACATAAACATTAGACTTCTTGTAAGTCATCCATATCATCTCACCTTAGACACAAATTAAGATACATTTACCACATAGTTGATTCCACAGCCACCGAAACAGTGAACAAGTCTTGCCTCTAGTACATCTGTGTTAAAAGTTGCTAAAAATCTTTTTTCAACTCATCTGTTTATTTCATCACTACAATAAAGTCACAAAACAGCTCAGAACAACACAGAAGTTTCTTGGGGCTGCTGTGTTCTTTCATTACAATTTCCTTGACATGACCGACAAGTGCTGTTGGTTCCATTTGACTGCCATGTCTACGGTCTTCTCACTACACACTTTAGACCTGCACACACAGACAGGTGACACACAGTAGATAAGCTCTCTCACACTTATATTTAAAATATCATGTATTCGAGAAGGTAGAAGGCCGAGTGGTTCTAGAAATTACGCGGAAATTCTCTAAACACTATTGGTGATATTAATGTAAAGAGACTCATTCCACATCATTAAGAAACTAAGTAATTGCAGTTGATGTTGCTCTGCACTTGACAATTTAGAATTCAGCATTTTTCACTCTGTTACTGACTCCCCACTGCTCAATTTTGTGGCAAGATTTTGAAATTCTGTCCATTTTCAGTTTCTCACTGTGCTCCTTTGTTTTTGCATGTTAAATTAAATCTTTCTTGTGCACATTGAGACCAGTATGAAGTACCCACAGAATGCCTTACTGTTCTGCCAGATTGATTGGTGCTTAACCATTCTGAAAACAAATAGAAAAGTAAACCAGCTTTTACAAACGTTTATTTAATTACAAATGCAGCAAATGTTGTGTAATTTTCCTTTTTTGTGCTACCATATAATGAGATATTTTAAAATGTATTTATGTATAGCTTTATGAAATTAATAGAATATTTCACAACCCAAACAACAGTTACATTATATCCACTAAAATCTATGTTGTTATAAAATTTAAAACTAAGCTGAAATGGAGCATTCAGATTTTAAATTAGATTAGATTAGATTTACTTTCATTCCAATTGATCCGTAGTGTGGAGGTCCTCCTGGATGTGGAACATGTCAGAAAAACAACAATACATGAGAAATATTTACAACTAAAACAAATAAGCTAATGTACCATTCCACAGGTCCCAAGTGGAATGATCGTCATTTTTTAATGAACACTAAGAGTCATTTTACAAATACTAATGCACTGAATTTAAAATAAAAAAATAAAAAAGTTTTTTTATTTATTTATAAGGTAATAAACATGTAATACAACTACTGTAATACTTATTTACAATGAACACATTACTGCACTGAAATGGAGCAGAAGTTAGATTATACTTACACACACACACACACACACACACACACACACACACACACACACACACACACACACACACACAAAAAATCATTTTCAGTGAACACATTACTGCACTGAAATTGTGCAGAAGTTATGTTGTACTTCTATACAAATCAGTTGGTTTTACTAAGAAATTCATCAATGGAGTAGAAGGAGTTGGCCACCAATAAATCCTTTAGGCTTCTCTTAAACTGAATTTCATTGGTTGTTAAGCTTTTTATGGCTGCTGGCAAGTTATTGAAAATGTGTGTTCCTGAATAATGCACACCTTTTTGTACAAGACTAAGTGACTTTAAATCCTTGTGAAGATTATTCTTATTTCTGGTATTGATTCCATGAATTGAGCTGTTGGTTTGAAAAAGGAAGGAGCTCCAAACTCTAACACTAACGGCTTTGGACGACAATTTAAGTGCAAAATAAATATACTAACTTGCACTTCTTTTATGACATGACTTACTTGACATGCTTGGCCAACTTTCCTTGCTGGTTAGCCTGCTGCTGCCACCTCTTTCATTTTCTTCTCTAAAGTATGCTGCTAGATACAGGAATTTCTTAAGACATGCCAATTTCATTTGCTTCAACTATTCACGTACATTTGAACTTCAGACACATTACAGATCTCACTCTTCATATAAATATATACTGCTTTGTAATCCTCTCATGTCTCCAAACCTTAGAAACAAAGTAAGCCAACTTTCTCTTATATGTAAACTAAACACCATGTCTAGTCTCAACATGAACCGTAATACACGTCTTCCCTTCAACAAGGCTAAGACAAAAGTTTTCCTCAAGAGCACCTTCTCGTTCTCGTTATGATAACAATGGTAACTGACACAACTAACACAGAATAACACAGAAGCTCAATGGCTCATCTGTACACTTTCATTAAGCCTTCCATGGATCGCCCGACAATTACTTGTCATTGATATTCGACCTCCGTGTCTATGTTCTTCTCGCAAATGAATTTCAAACCTGCACATACAAACATGTGACACATAGTAGGTAGGATTCTATCATTCCACACTCACTTCTGAAATATCGTGTGTTCAAGAGGGTAGAATGTTGAGTGGTTCTAGAATTTATGCAGAAATTCTCGAAACACTACATAACCTTGCTCTGAGCTTCGTAATATCCAACAATGCCTTTGCACATGAACTTAGATGTGCTATACAGAAAAGCAGGCTATAATGAGAAATACTAGCAACATATATACATTTCAGTAGAGGGTCAACTTCTTGGCATACTTTTGTACATATTTCCTTATCTTTAGTAGCCATTGTGTTTAACAAAATAATACATCTACAACATAAAACATTTGTGGACAATTTGAACTCTTGACTAGAGTAAAAATCCTGCTTGCATTATGTCATATATCAACACAATGATCGATAATGGACCAAATTGCTGATTACAGCATGTGACATAATTAAATGCAGTGAACTTGAGGAATCCCAGACCACTAGATGACATCATATAGAATTGAGTATTGGTTTTAACTAGAACCCTCTTTAAAAAAAAACATATATTTAATATTCCCCATAAAAATCTACCTGACTCTCTCTCCTACCCTACATTCACCACTGAACAGTGACCCCCCCCCCCTCCCCCCGACCCTCCCCCCATCGTTGCATGCAAATCTTATGGGTACCCGCACGTTGGCAACATTGATGAAAAGTGGTGGTAGAAAATAACCAGTGACTTTAATTGAGTTAGTGTTATATTCCAACCACTTTGTGCGGATGTTAGTTTGCCCAGTTTTTCACCCTTTTATTTATGGGACTTCATTATTTTTATGCGCATTTGATGCACCTGTTTGAGTGGTGTTACAAACGTGAGAGAGAAGAAATTTAATTACCTTCAAAAGAAATATAGTGTTCCCATAGAAATTGTCAACTTGTGGTTTATGGAACACAAGAGCCCACACAATACTTGTCAATTTTGGAGTTCTTAAAAGATTTCAGGATAATATTTTCTAAAACTGTAAAAAAAATGTTTTCCTGTGATTCACTTCACTTCATTAAATCTCTGAGCAATTTTGAGACATGCTGCTAGATCAAATTCTGATTTCAGAAACTTGTTCATATCGATTAGCACTGGATGACTGTCAAGGTGTTTAATGTGTTAACAAATTATTTAGCAAAGTTTCTTGAAAATGTGGGTTCAAATCCCCCCAGCTTTAATTGGCAAATAATCTGCCACTTTTCAAAGCTTTCAGGTGCTCATGAAGTGGGCTGCTTAATACATCATACATGTCTGCAGCTCATCTCAGAATGAAAATTAAATGGAAGACAATTTATCACTATTTTCCTCTATGATCCCTTCTCCCCTTGAATTTTGTAATTCATGTCTTCCGACAACAATAAAAACACCATTGTAAAATTGTTTCCATAAATCAGCAAACTGACAATACAATTTTAGCTTGTTACAACAATATTACATAATTCAAGACATAAAGACTGTACAGTAGTACCTGTTGGCTGTAATACAACATTTTTAGAGACAGCTCTCAAATCATACTAAAAATGTTCTGAAAGCTAATACAAATTTTTGAGTTTTTGGATATTTGCTATATTTAAACAAAAAATAAGCATGCAGATTTAAATACTATACGCGGTGATCTCCAATGTCATCTGACATGAGCAATGAAAATTTTTCGCTGCCAGCAAAACTCAATCAGTGGCTACACTGCAACTAAATTGTATGTTTTTACTCCAGGGGGCAAGCATTTAAAATATAAAGTTTAACCTATGCAATGTGGTTGGTTTCTTAGAAATTTAAATGTTCACTGTGACCCACCCTTTGGGATTACCTCATCTTCCCCTATATGAATAAAAGAATGCTTGCGCTGGGGAGGAAAAGTACTGTTAGTCACAAGGAGTGAGAAATTATGTAAACTGTAGTGCAGGAGTGGGCAAGAAACCTGCTTGTGTGAGGTACACTTGCACTTGAGCAGGCACCTGAGTGTGGTGTGCATACAGGGGTGCCAGGCAGCTGCTTTCTTCCTCCCCTCCCCTCCCCCATACTCTTCCCTGCCTTCTCCATGGTGTCTTTTATTTCCTAGCTGCATATCACTTGAGATCCAGCTAATTTAAGTACTGCAAGTCGACTTTGCAATGAAATTAATGTCAGAAACAAAATTTCTACATACAGACTAACTCCACAATAGTTATATAAATTTTCATCAACTACTTTGCTCTTAGCCACAATACATTAATTTTTATAACAGTAAAAAATCTGTCACAGAGTTATGTTGAGCCAAACATTGCCATTACTTTCACAGACTCATGATGAAGACAAGGAGGCTAATGCTGTGGAAAGTAGATCTATTAATTTCATTTGCAAATTGTGAGGAATGTCATCTACAGAAGTAGAAAAAGATCTCAAAGCAATTCGAAAGCTTGGGATAGATTTAGTATCTCCATAAACCACTTAAGTTCCTCTTTTATTGTACTAATTAGAGAAACATAGTCCTTGTCATTCTTTTCATTGTCAGAAGATGGAATAGGGAGATGTGCTGCAGCCTTTGATGAAGGCTGTCTTTGCCACACTGCAGGCTTTCTTGTGACAGTGTCAATTACTCCTCACCAATCTCTGAATATGGTCCAGGGATTAATTTTTCACAGGGACGTCATCCTGTAAACTGATGAGGAACTCCCAGCTAATCTGGAGTGGTGTGGTGTTCATATTATTCGACTAGTGGAGGAGGCTTGCAAAGACAACTGCACCAATGTTGGCTCCCTTATTCTGCCTTCTGAGAGGGATACCCTCCCAGAGAAGATGTGACATGAAGCCATATGTCCCTCCATGTATGCGGTGCTTTCAGTGCTTGCATTTTGGGCATATGTCTTCTTCCTGCCATACAGGGGACCCTTTGTGTGGTGACTATGGCCATCCAGTCCATGACCATGAAGGAATCTCTTGTATTCCAACACCTGTGTGTGTCAGTTGAGCTGACCACCACTCCCCTAGCTTGCCGGATTGCCAGTTTACAAAAGAGAAAAGAAGATCCAAGAATACTTGTCCCTGAATCACCTGTCATATGCTGAGCCCCGCCGAAAGTGTGAGAGACTCCACACATTGCCACTATCTTCAACTTTTGCCTCTGTTACTTCCTTTCCTCCTCCTCCCTTGTCCTTACCCCTTCTCCTTCCTGGTTTCCCCAAACCCCCACCCCCTGCAGTTCCCACAGCCTCCCATCAGGGAGTGGCTCCCCCTGCCCAGTCAAAGAAGTGCCCAGTGCCCCATTCTTCAGCATCAGCTGGTGATTGGGCTCCCTTCTGGGATTTCTCTCCCCAGTGTCTCTCAGGCCAGAAGACTCTGACCACCACTCAGCCACGAAGTGCACCATTTGTGCATCCCAAGGTCACCCATTCTCTTTCAGTTCCAGATCTTGCAGAAACCTGTACTCCCCCTGTGTCCTGCCCTTCTCCACCTCAGAAAAATAAGAAGAAGAAACATAAATCCCAAGACAAGGCACCAACAGTGCCCCTGGAGTTGCCATCTTGTCTCTCGCAACATGAGTCTGACATCTTATTCATGGATATCACCCCATCCTTGCAGGTGATGACTAGTGACTGACCTCCTCCCCAGCTTCTTCATGTCTACCTTGATAGTATCCCTTGCAATTCCACTGGATGATCATGTGGGAATAGTACATCACCTACCAGGAATGCAACATCTTGTCTCCTCCTATTCTGCATTATGTCTTGTTCTTCAAGAAACACATTTCTGTGAGGGAGTGTGATCAACATTTCGTGGTTACCTGGTGTTCTGTTGGAACCATGCCGGCTTTGGGGTAGCATGTGGTGGGGTCTGCACATTGGTTCTCTCCGATCTCATTAGTGACTGCCAGATTTGTTTGCACTCAAACCACTATTGCTTCCAAGTTGGTACATAGGGGATCCAATCACCATTTTCAATGTCTACCTCCATCCAGGTAGACCTATTCCTTATGTCTACCTTAATCCAGCAACTCTGACCACCATTTCTCCTCCTTGGGGACTTCAGTGCCCACCATCCACTGTGGGGGAGTGTTACTTCAATGGGTAGGGGTATCCTAATTGACCAACTTATCACGGACCTCAATTTGTGTCTCCTCAATGATGGTTCCCCTACTGACTTCAATGCCACCCATGGCACCTTCTCTGCTATCAATCTCACGATCTCCTCCCTTGCCCTGGTGGCTTCCCTACATTGGCCATCCCATGATGACCTTTGTGATAGTGACCACTTTCTGGTGATTCTATGGTTCCTCTGCTGATACCAGGCAGACAGGGCCCCATGTTGTGCATTCCACTGGGCCAATTAGCCTTTATATATGTTTGCTGTGAACCCCCCTCTCAAATTCCTTTGATGCAGTCGTGCAAGGCATCTCTGCCACTATTTTCTGCTGACACTGCTGTCCCTCTATCCAAGTCCCCCTCATTGTCAACTATTACCATAGTGGATCAAGGAGGTTGCAAATGCTGTCCAGGTCTGCCGACAGGTGCTGCAGCGATTTAAGTGACACCCTTCACAGACCAACCTCCTCACTTGTAAGCATCTCCATGCTAACGCTCGTTAACTTATTAAGTGGAGTAAAAAGGAATGCTGGAAGCACTATGTTTCCTCTCTGCGGACTTACACCTATTCATTGCAGGTTTGGTCCCAGGTCTGTAGGCCTCTGGGCTGCCAGCAACAGTCAACTGTCCACTGTCTGAACCTCCAAGGTGCTATATGCACTGATCCATTGCTCCTCGCAAAAAACCTCATGACATACTTTGCAACAGCATTGTCATCCTCTTCCTACTATACTACCTTTCTCCAGCAGAAACACAGAGTTGAACAGACCTCCTTCTGTTCCATCCCGCACCACATTGAGCCCTATAATGCACCTTTCACTGAATGGGAATTTGTGCAGGCTCTTATCTCTTCACAAGATGTGGCCCCAGGCCTGGATTCCATGCACAGCCAGATGATCCTACACTTGGACATTCCCCAGAGGCAACAGCTCCTCAGGATCTTAAACCACATTTGGCTCACTCGTGCTTTTCTGTCACAATGGCAAGACAGTATAGTTAGCCCTGTCCTTAAGCCCATGAAAAACCCAGTGTCTCTAGTCAGACTAATTGGGTGGTAGCTGTCCAATGTACTTTGTAAACTGATCAAAAGGATGATCAGCTTCAGATTATGTTGGGTACTTGAATCTCAGGACCTTTTGTCCTTGTATCAGTGTGGCTTTTGGACAGAGCGACCTCCGAATGGCCATTTATCCAGATTGGAATCAGCCATTTGACAGACTTTTACTCACCGCTGGCACCTTGTTGCCATCTTCTTTGAACTATATAAGGCATATGACATGGCTTGGCGCCATCACATTTTAGTTACCCTCCATAATTGGGGCTACCGTAGTCCCCTTCCAATTTTTATTCATAAGTTTTTATTTCACCAGCTCTTCTGGCTTTTGGTTGGCATTTCACTCAGAGCCCCCCAGATTCAGTAGAATGGTATCCCACAGGGTTCTGTGCTAAGTGTCACACTGTTCCTCATTGCCATCAATGTGCTTGTGACCTCTGTTGGGCTTCTGGTTACACCGGCATTGTACATCGACAATTTTTGTATCTGGTGCAGCTTCCACTCGGCACCTTGGAGCTGGCGCTTAGCAGATGCTACCATCCGATGGGCCTCTGCATGGGCCACCACCCGTGGCTTCCAGTTTTCTTCCTCCAAAATGTGCATTGTGCATTTTAGTCATAGACCCACATTACACCCCGATCCAGAACTTTATTAATGTAACCAGTTTCTTGATGTTATAGCACAGTCCCATTTCTTGGACCTTATTTCTGATAACAAGCTGGCATGGCTGCCCCACACTCACCACCTAAAGATTACATGTATGTGGAAGCTTAATGTTCTCCACCTCCTGGCCCACACATGTTGGGGTGCAGACCATTCCACTCTTCTCCATCTTTACCATAATCTAGTCTGGACATGAGCAGAGCATGGTAGTCAGGCTTATGGCTCAGCAGCTGCTTCCACTTTAACTCCTTGACCCTGTCAATCATTGTGTGGTGCATATGGCTATTGGTGCCTTTTGCACTAATCCTGTTGATAGTCTCCTCACAGAAGTGGGGAGTTCCCTTCTACACATCCAAAGGTGCCAAACCCTTTTTCTTACACAATCACAGTTTGCCAATTCCCTGACCATCCTCTGTAACCTGGGCTCTTCGTCAATGAGGGATGTCTCCCTCCTGTCTTCTACTGGCTTCAAACACCATCTATTTCTGAGATCATGTAGTGTGTTCACAGCAGGGCATCTAGCTATTCAGAGAGCCCTCCTTTCTTTCTCAGGCCTCCGTCCACAGTGTTTTAATTTGTTCAGACTCCATGAGCAGCCTGCAGGCTATTGACCAATGTTACTCTTGTCAGCATTTGGTCTCTACTATTCATGACCTTCTCTCTGACCTTGAGTGTGCTGCCCCTTAAGTTTCCTTTCTCTGGATCCTAAGTCATGTGGGCATCCCAGGGAGTGAACTGGCTGACTGATTAGAGAAGCAGATACTTACCCCCATTTCATTTCCCGATTCCAGCTGTGGATATGTGGATCTACATTAAATCTCTCTTTCCTCAAAAGAGGAATGCCCTCTGGAGTGCTACCGCTATGAGTAAAAAGCTCTGCACAATCAAGGAGTCTACTGCAGTACGGCACTCTTCCTTCCACTCCTCTCAGAAGGAGTCCACTGTTTTATGCCCTTTACACATTGGTTGTACAAGGCTCACCCATTGTTTCCTCCTACATAATGACCCTTCCCCCACAATGTGGTTGTCGAACCAGACTGACTGTACTTAACACGAAGGGCCAAGAGATGGGGGGGACATTCCAACAATATGTGAGATACTGTCTTCCAGATTCCTTAAATTTAATATTAGCAGACGATCCATGGATGGTTGAACTGGTCCTCAGTTTCTTCCATGGAAGTGGTTTTTATTTCCAGATTTAAGGTTCTACTTTAGTCTTGGTGCTGGGGCAGGTTGGTTGTGGTTGGGACTTCTTTTACAGTCTTCTCGGTCTGTGACCCCACACAGTGCCCCCCCCCCCCCCCCCCCACCCCTTTTCCCAGTTTTTTGGTTTGATCTTACCTTTTATGTTTTAATGTGTGTGTTTGATAATCATTATTTTATAATTTGATTCCCCTGACTGGATCCGTCCACTTTCAGCAGGCCCTCTTTCTTCTGTGACTCACTTTGGAATCATAGACTGATGACCTTGCCGTTTGATTGATTGATAAACTGAGAGGGGTTATGGGACCAATGAATTAATCTGGTGGAGATGCCACAATAGAAAAGTACTAAAGAGTGGGTCACACTAGTGTTGTGTACTCAGTTTACCCATGAAGAAGACTATTTTTTGAAAATTCTCCCAATAAAAAACTGACCCTTCATCTCAACACACTATACAACTCTGACACTATAAAGTTAAAATTTTTTATTTTTTGACAACTTTTATTTTAGTCATCAGTTTCTTCTGCCATTGGCTATCTCCTTATCTCCAAATGCCAAAATAAAGAAAAGAACAACTTACATTGAGACCTGAAAAAGTGCAAATATTTTCACTAGGTCTACTGTAGAGTTCCTAAAATGGTACCAACGTACACATGATTCATAATAATGGGAGGCATTTGGTGAATGGGTGCATTGTCAACTAAGCAGCTTTATGTATGAAATTCCCTGATTTCCAATATTCTAAGTGTGCTTTTGCTTCCCTACATTTTGCACTAGATGTGCACGTGCTTTATTACTTTCACTGTTAGTGAATAACTGCTTGAAATGTTGTTACAATATTTGTCTATTATAGAATTTTTACAGTCGAATATTGCTTTATACTGGACATGCATATCTTGTGCAATGAGTAGAGAAGCAACAGTACACTTAGTTGTATGAATATAATTCCTTGATTGTGCATTTTCAGCTAAACATAAAAGCAGAAAACACCTGTTCACCAAATGCCACCCATAAATATAACCATATGCATTTAATACCAATTCACTAAGATTAAAAGTAGACCTAGGAAAAATATTTATACTTGTTTCAAGTCTTAATTTTGACTGGTTTCAGCCTGGAATGGCGATCTTAAGATGCTACATTAGAGAAGAGGAAAGTTGATATTATTTCATAAAGTGATTCTTTGAAACAAAAAAAACAAATGTTAACAGTAAGTCACGCCTCAAACAGATGTTTTGTTCAGAAACTCACAGTATTTTGACAAGTGCAGTGGGTAAACCTTCGTAAGACACAAACTAGAAGCAGTTTTGCATTGCAGGTGTCAGCAGGGGCCGTACTTTGCACCTGTGATGGTTTCCTGAGATGACTGAGACAGCAAGGTAGCACATCTTGAAGTGGTCAATGCCATCCCATACATTTTGTTGACATGGTGCACAGCAGTAGTCCCAGTTCAGTCTCTGCATATCTTTGGCATCCTACCAGCATGGTGTGTCGATGGCTGTTTGGCTATTCCTTTGCAAGGGTGGCCCATAATGGCTCTTCTGAGCACCCCCGCCCTTTGCAAACAGAGCATTGACCAAGGTGCATTGTCAGATTGTAATGTGGCCAAACATAGTGAGAAACCCCACTTATGTGTAGTGGATTTGGTACATCAGTTGAAACCTATCTTGGGCTGCCAATCCCCCAACTGGGTTGACCTCAAATGCCTCCAAGAACTGACAGATGGGCATCTTCATCTTGTTAAAAGCACAGGTGGCAGTTTAGATCTTAAAATAGCTAGAAACTTCTGATTGCTTTAGAAATAATTTAAAAATGTGGGAGTTTCATTCCTTAAGGAACTGGAGGTTTGCTGTTTAGTGTCAAATTGCTATAGCTACTTGTCTTGGCTGAGGTTTGTTCTATGGATTATACTAGGACATCTATCATAATATTTTTATCTGCTTGAGCCTTAATACATTTTGTTGCATGGGAATTATATTATCAATTAAAGCTAGATTTTAGCAAAGACTTTAGCCACCATATTGCTTGTCTTTCAATCCGATACTATGCCTTTGAAGTTAACAAAGCCTGACACAAACGGATTACATTCCTGCTTTTCTGTCCATCAGCCTTTTGATTATCCATGGCTTTTATTGTATATTGCACAAAATTAGTACAGTTTTTACACAGTCAAGATGACAGGACTCTTATTTTTTTGTTATATCAGATGTAAGTTTTTAGTTAAATACATAACATAGTGATTTGAGTACACATTTCTATTAATAGGTGTAAGGATGATTTCAGTCTAATACGAACCATATTTTATAGATACAGAAAAACATATTACGATTCTTGTGCGCCGGCCGCGGTGGTCTAGCGGTTCTGGCGCTGCAGTCCGGAACTGTGGGACTGCTACGGTCGCAGGTTCGAATCCTGCCTCAGGCATGGGTGTGTGTGATGTCCTTAGGTTAGTTAGGTTTAAGTAGTTCTAAGTTCCAGGGGACGTATGACCTAAGATGTTGAGTCCAATAGTGCTCAGAGCCATTTGAACCATTTGATTCTTGTGCTTTTGAACCTTTCCTATTTTCTCAATCTGTGTTATAGGTTGCTCAGCAATTTATGTGATGTATTAAATTAAATTTTTGTTTAGGCTATTGGTGTTGAATTTAGAATATTTCTGTTTACAGTTATTGTGCATATGGAATAATCATGTGCTGACTCAGAATTATCTAGTGTAGCAGTGGACTATTCATACTGAACTCCTTCCCCCTTAGTAGAGTAATAATCTAATTGTTGTGTGTTGACATTATGAAGCTCTCGTGGTACTTTGATGTGTTGAATTGCTGTTTAGTGTGATTACCCGTATACAGGTTGATTATAATCAAAGTTAAACTTTCAAATCATTGTATAAATAACACCACTCATAAGAATGACATGAAACTGCAATGGAGTATTATCAGAGATGGGGAAAACTTATGGCAGAAGAAAAATAAATAGTTACAAAATGTAGCAATAGCATTGCAAGCATCATAATTTAAGTGTTCAACAACAAAACAGAAATGAATTGTACAACAATGCTGAAGGTGTATGTTTTATGTAAAACACAGTGTGCTACTCAGTGTACATGGGTGTAAAGGTGTGATACCATTAGTTATGTAAGCCCACCAACCACAGCAGTTTCATATCACAACGAATGACTAAAATTGATTTTTAATTGTCCTGAGGCCAAAAACCGCATAAAACGAATCAATCAAGATCAGATCAGACTATTAATTTCTGTGTCATTGGCTCAAAATATGTTCAATATGCTGCCCACTGTTTTCTGCAACAAGTTAAAATCAAGAAACTGCATGTTCCACAACTGATCAAAGTGTTTCTGGGGTCGTGTTCAGAATGTGTTGCACAATACATGACCTCAGTGCAGCTAAGTTTGCAATCAGAACACTGAACACAACGTCCCTGAGATAGCTCCACAGCCAGAAGCCACAGGGATTAAGATCAAGTGATCAGGATGGACAAGCTGTAGGGAAATGGCAGCTAATAATTCTAGATTTTCCACAATGACGCTTCAGCAACTGCTGAAGTGGATTTTCAATGTGTGGAGGTGTGCCATCTTGCATAAAAATAATCCCAACCACACATCCAAGCTGTTGGAGAGCTGGAATGATGTGGTTGCGCAAATGAGACTGACAGCACTTACCAGTGACGGTACAAGTAACAGGAACAAAAGCACTTCTCTTTGAAAATGATGCTGCAGCCCCACACCACACAGTGACATTTTTAAGATGATGGGGAACTGGTTGATTTGAATGTGGATTTTCCTTTGCCCATATTTGACAGTTCTGCGTATTGACACATCCTGTCAGATGGAAGTGTGCTTCATCTGTCTACAAAATTTTCCACAGCCCATCTCAGTTGGTACCATATTCAAAAGTCTTTCATCCTAGATTTCACTGATGTCTGCACCAATCCTCATTTTTATATTGGTGTCTACTACTTGGAGAATGACAACTGTTTATCACTGAAGGTTGTTCTGCATCCCTGCAAGTAGGAATATGAAGAGTTTCACCCAGATGTATACCCACTCTCCTTCACTTGGGGAAAAGATGTCAGCTGCCTATAGGGCAACTTCCTTCCATAACAGTGTGATAGAAATGTGACAGATAACAAGCTCTACCTGCCAAGTAGTGTGATTGATGCAGTAATGTATGTGTCTCAGCTTTGCTAACATGCCCTTCAGCATTATAATAGCCAGGGTAATGAATAAAATGTGGGTGCCTATCTACACACATGCATTCTTTGGCACTCTTCAACAGAGTAGTTACTCATGGCACATTATTAAGTATTAATGGACTATTACTTCAGCCTTACCATAAAGCAGTTGCCTGCCACCTCAAATGTGTAAGTTGTTTCCCAATTTGTTATGAGGAGTCAGCGAGTAATCTTAGTCTGAACACTATATACTCATAGCCAAAGCGAGATAGAGAGAGAGAGAGAGAGAGAGAGAGAGAGAGCGCTACTCTGTGTCTGAATTAGCATGTAAAATTTCATGTTGAATATGTAAGCACTTGAACTAATATTGTTAAATGCCACTAATCCAAATATTTTTTTAATTTCTTACATATTTTTACATATTATATGAATGAAAATAACAGTGTATCCATTGCAACTTCCATCGCATCATTTTAAAATAGGTCAAATGTGCACCATTAGTTGTGCTCTATTGTCACAACGTCTTTTCAGAATTTAAGAAAAAATATGGAAGTATTTCACCAATGCAGAAAACGTAATTTTTGTGGTCAAATGCAAGTAATGTTAGTAGGCATTATTGTGTCATTGCTCTTGCATTCTGCCACTATTTCACATGAGGTATAATTCACCTCCTTAAATGTAACAACTGCATTTTTATGTGTTCGGTGAAAAACTGAAGCAGATTTAATGCTCTTTAGATCCATACAGTTGGTGAAAATGGAGTTGTAGCTCCAAACCTCGATTGACAATAATAAATAAGTGATCAATTTGTGAATGACAGAATACTGACTAACTCAAGTCTCACTAAATTTGTTTGTGTTACTGCATGTTCACAAAAATTTTTGTTATGTGATGTCCATAAAGTCGTTCATTCATAACAATTTGTTGTAAAGTAATAACCTGATTGCATGGTTATCACACCAATATTTTAAATACAAGCAAGTCGCTGAAGTGGAGTTTCCATAAATCTCTAATTTCTTCATGTATGTTCTGTACATTATCATCCACATGTTAAAAATGTACCAGTAAACATCTGATCCCTTAAAGAATCAAACACCCTAGCATAAAACAGCTTCAATAGTCTGATTACTTTAAAAATGAATTATTGTGTTAAATATTTGACTTCAAGTAGCTGGTGCCCATTGCCACACTGCAGTCCACTTACCATGGGTTAGAAACCACTGCTCTGCACTGTTCACAACTGCACGTACATCATTATCCTAAATTAGAGACAGTAAAGGATCTAGGTCAGTATTTATTGTATGCCCAAACAGTATTCCATCAATACTACCAAATGAGTAACCTGGTTCATGATACCCAGCACCAGATGCATGGTGGCTATGGAACAGCTTCCAGGGGCAACAAGAATTTTAATTTCAACATTTCATATATATTTTTATATTCAGTAAAACATTAAATACCTGTTTTGATCTACTCATTAACAGGTATAATGTTAGGTCAAAGGTTTAGCACAGTTTGACTGTAATATGGACATGATGGTGTTTTCAGTCAGTGTTGCTCATGATTGGCAAATTACACAGACTATATTCATGAAATGTTTCATACTGAGAAAACTTACTGACCTCAAACATCAGTTCAAACGTTATCTAATTGTTTTTATTTTTACCTGTGATTCAGATATTTAACAAATTTAAACTGCTGCAAACATCTGATTACTTTACAAATAATTTAAAAACTTGTGTGTTTGATTCCTTAAGAAATCATAGGTTCACTGTTTAATGTTGATTTGCAATTACTGCTTCTCCTTATGGAGGGTTCTTCTCATTTTTATATTTTGCCTCCTTTCAATATATTTTAAAGATGCACTTGAGTTGTAACACATTTAGTCCCATGAGAATTACATTACCAATTTAAGCTATGTTTTAGTACACACTTTGGCCACCATATTGCTTGTTTTCTAATCCCATCATATGCCATTGAAGTTAACAAGGGCCAACAAAAGTAGATTACATTCCTGATTTTGTGAATCTCAGACTTTTGACCACCCATGGCTTTTATTGTATACAGTATAAACATTAGTTCTATCTTTACACAGTCACGTAGTGTTAAGACTCCTGTTCTTTTGTTACATCGTTTGACAGTTTTTACTTAGTTACTCACCATTGTGGTTTGAGCATAGATTTGTGTTAGTAATTGTTATGACGGGTTCAGTGTAATCTGAACGTGATGTATAAGTACAGAAAAACATACTACTCCTCTTGTGCTTTCAAAGCTTTCACAGTCCTTAACTCTCTGAGTACTTCCTCACCAATTGACGGGCATTATGTACTGTATTTTGCTCTAAATGTCTTGTTTCCACTATTATGGTTAAATTGTGAATATTTCTCTTTCCATTTAGTTATTGTGCATATGAAAAAATAATATGCAGATACCTGGAGTGCCAGTGGTCTACTCATATTGATCTCCCTGCCTCTTAAGTGAAGTAGTAATCCAAGTGTGTGATTACATTATGAAGCTCTTATGGTTATTGTGGTGTGTTGTCTTGTTATGTATTTTTCAATATGCTTCTGAACAATGCATTATTTAATATGAATGTTTAATGACTCATGTATTGCAGTCTCATCTTAGTGTTATAAACTTCAGAAATACAGGACATAAATGTGTTACTAAATTCCTTGATGATTTCATTACATTGAACTCAAGTAGGCTTACTGATGGAACTCCTGATGACATTTACTTAAATTGCGGTTTGTGCACTGTTTCTTTTATTACATTTGTGTGTAATATACACATGCACTCTGATCATACAGTTTGGTCATTGGGTACATAGTTCAAGAATTTAAAAAGTACATTCATTGAAACTGACCATTTACTGTCACTCTTGTTGAAGAACTACATATATATAATATTAGAGGGAAACAGTTGCATGTTGCTATCCACATATATGCTCATATCTGTATGACCTTTTGTGTATTACCTTGTTGGCTTCTTAAATGAAACATATGTAACTGACAGACAGTGTATAGTCTTTAGCTCCAGAAATGTAAGTTTGTGTTCCTTACATTTTGATTTCCACAGTTTTTCTTGATATGTGGAGAAATGTGTGATGACCGACAAAAATTTTTTGTGCAAATATTATAAGAACCCTTCAAATATTATATACTATTTCATTGTTACACCCCCCTGCGGGTTCGGGGGTAAGAATAGGCCCGCGGTATTCCTGCCTGTCGTAAGAGGCGACTAAAAGGAGTCTCAAACGTTTTGGCCTTAATGTGATGGTCCCCATTAGGGTTTGACCTCCATTTTTCCAAATTCCACTGAAGTACGAGCCTTTTGGGGAAGGACACCTTACGTGGTGCACCATCTGTCCTCTGTGCCCTACGATCTTGGCACTCTTGATCGTCTTTGCGTCGTACCTGCACCCTCCATCCCTCATTTTGGGCATAGACACCTGATGTATTGTGTAAGTACCGCCTTTAGTGCGTCACCACCAGCACCTACGATCACTATGGACTACCCATGGCACCCAAAATCCAGCACGGTAGCCAGCCCGTTGTGGTGGGGTCGTCATGTACCCTCTAGGTTGTAGCCCCCTGACAACACAGGGATCGTACTGCCGATGCCTGAGCTGACACCTCCCCACGTAAGCCAAGGAGTCGATGCTCGTCTCTCTGGGGCATCGGGACTCCCGGCAACGGCCATCCTGCCAGGTGGCCTTTGCTGTGGCTGGGTGGCGCCCGTGGGGAGAGCCCCTGGTCGGAGTGGGTGGCATCGGGGCGGATGCCCCGCAATGAAGCGGGTGAAATCTCAATCTGGTGGTCGTCCGACCGCCAATGTCTCTAAGCGTGGTAAGGTGGAATTTAACGCTGTGACATATAACCCGAAGTCGTTCCCTTCCCTAGCCACACCATGGGAGGAACGTAGGGCTGCAGACAGACAGGAGCCGTATTCGCCACGATACCTTGTATGCAGCAGAACTGATGGGGATTCGTTTTTGGGGACTAAGCCTCTTTTCTTCGTGCACAATCTCGAAGATAAGTTTGGGGAAGTGGCATCTCTTTCCAAAATGAGGAGCGGGGCCATTTTGATACAAGCAGCTTCATCTGCGCAGTCCCAGGCATTACTCGCCTGTGAGAAGCTCGGTGACATCCCCGTCACTGTCACTCCCCATAAGTCCTTAAATTTGGTCCAGGGGATTATTTTTCATAAAGATCTTCTGCTACAGTCTGATGACGAGCTACGTGAGAACCTGGCACGACGAGGTGTACACTTTGTCCGTCGTGTCTTTCGGGGGCCGAAGGATAATAGGGTCGCTACCGGTGCTTTCATCCTGGCCTTTGAGGGCGACTGCTTGCCTGAGAAAGTCAAGGTCATGATATACCGGTGCGATGTCAAGCCCTATGTCCCGCCCCCTATGCGATGCTTCCAGTGCTGGAAATTCGGACACATGTCCTCCAGGTGCACTTCCAGCCCCACGTGTCGTGATTGTGGACGACCTCCACATCCTAATGCTCCATGTGCTCCGCCTCCCACCTGCGTTAACTGTGGGGAGCATCATTCTCCCTGCTCACCAGACTGTGCAGTCTATCAACGAGAGCGGAAGATACAAGAAATTAAGACCTTGGACCGTTTAAGTTACCAAGAGGCGAAGAAGAAATTAGAACGACTCAACCCCACACCTATGTTCAGGAGTTATGCTACTGCCACACTGCCGCCACCAGCTCCTGCACAGACTCCCTTCTCTGTTGGCCCACAGAGAAATCAGGTAACGTCTGCCCCACCGCTGGGACAGGCCGCTCTCTCTTCCACTGCTCCCAAAACACCGAGTTTGGGAGCAGTGTGCCCCAAGCAACCGGGGACGTTGGTCCCCACCTCTCAGCCGGAGCGGCGTCAGCCCTCTCCGGCTCCTCAGCCGGGGAAGCGACAGCTCCCTCCGGCTGCTCAGCCGGGGACGCAACAGCCTCCTCCGGCCTCACTTGTTCGGAAGGGATCCCTTGGGGGCGTCCCTTCCAAGGACTTTCCCAGTGTCTCACAAGACACTAGCCAGTGGCTGAAGAAGCCACCAGCTGCTGGTCGAAGGGCTTCACGCTCTTCCTCTGTTCCTGATGATGCGTCAGGAAAGCCCTCCCAGCATGACAACCCTCCTCCCAAAGACAAGAGAGAGAAAAGGAAGCTCTCCAAGAAGGGTAAGGACCCAGTGGTTCCCGCACCAACGCTCCCTGTCAGCTCAGCCTCTGAGGACGAGGTCGAGCTCTTTGCGTCCCCTGATGACCTGGATCTCGCCGTCTCCTCCGAAACGATGGCCGTAGTGACTTCCGTTGCTCAGTCGGTGGCAGCATGTGACCCTGCCAAGTAATTTGCCTTTTCAGTGCCTGCATGCCCCTACCGGACACGCTTTGTACAATCCTCCAGTGGAATTGTGGCGGTTATTTTAGCCATCTCCCTGAGCTACGACAGCTCCTAAGCCTGACACCTGCTTTCTGCATTGCCCTACAGGAAACCTGGTTCCCGGCAATGCGGACCCCTGCTCTTCGTGGATACAGGGGCTATTACTGCAACCGCAGCACTTACAATTGTGTGTCAGGTGGAGCCTGCGTGTATGTCCTTACCTCTGTATATAGTGCTCCTGTGCCCCTTCAAACATCGTTGGAAGCTGTGGCTGTCCGTGTAAGGACTACCCAGGACATAACCGTCTGCAGTGTCTATCTCCCTCCAGGTGGTACAGTCTCCCTGACCGACTTGGCTGCACTTGTCGCCCAACTCCCCACGCCTTTTCTTCTCCTGGGGGATTTTAATGCCCACAATCCCCTGTGGGGTGGAACGAAGGTTACTGGCCGAGGCAGGGAGGTCGAGAATCTCATCTCCCAACTCGACCTCTGCCTCTTAAACTCTGGCGCCGCCACACATTTCAGTGTGGCGCATGGCACGTTCTCGGCCATAGATCTGTCGTTGTGCAGCCCAGGGCTTGTACCATCGGTCCACTGGAGAGTCCACGAGGACTTGTGTGGTAGTGACCATTTTCCGATCTTCCTTTCACTACCACAGCGTCACTCCTTTGCGCGCTCGCCTAGATGGGCATTTAGCAAGGCAAACTGGGACACGTTCTGCTCTGCTGCCACTGTTGACTCTCTCCCCCATGGTACCATCGATGTGGCGGTTGAGACACTGACTGCAGCGATTGTTTCCGCTGCGGAACGTACCATTCCTCGTTCGTTCGGGTGCCCCCGGCGAAAGTCGGTGCCTTGGTGGTCTCCAGAGGTCGCTGCCGCCATTAAAGAACGTCGGCGGGCTCTTCAGCGACATAAGCGGCACCCGTCCTTGGAGAACCTCATTTTATTCAAACGTCTCCGTGCTCAGGTACGGAGGCTTATCAAACGGCGGAAACAGGAGTGTTGGGAGAGGTACGTTTCCAAGATTGGTTCCCGTACTTCCCCCTCCCAGGTGTGGCTGAAGATTCGGCGCATCTTTGGATTGCAGTACTCTACAGGTGTCCCAGGGCTTACCATCAACGGGGCAGTATCCACCGATGCCGATGCAATCGCCGAGCATTTCGCTCAGCACTATGTTCGGGCCTCTGCGTCGGGGAATTACCCGCCTGCGTTTCGCGCGCTCAAACGCCGGGAGGAAGGCAAACGGCTTTCTTTCGCTTCTCGCCACCCTGAGGCGTATAACGCCCCATTTAGTTTGTGGGAACTCCAGAGCGCCCTGGCACAGTGCCCCGATACAGCCTCTGGGCCAGATGGCGTCCACAATCAGATGCTAAAACACCTGTCCCCGGACTGTCAGCGATGTGTTCTTGCCATCTTCAACCGCCTATGGGGTGGTGGTGTCTTTCCGTCGCAGTGGCGAGAAAGTACCATCATTCCGGTGCTGAAGCCTGGTAAGGACCCGCTTACTGTGGATAGTTATCGGCCCATTAGCTTAACCAATACTCTGTGCAAGCTGCTGGAACGCATGGTGAGTCGGCGGCTGTGTTGGCTGCTCGAGTCTCGGGGTCTCCTGGCTCCATGCCAGAGCGGCTTCCGTCAGGGCCGTTCCACCGCCGATACTTTGGTCCTCCTTGAGTCTGCAATCCGCACTGCTTTTTCCAGGCGCCAACACCTCGTCTCCGTCTTTTTCGACCTCTCCAGAGCATATGACACGACGTGGCGGTACCATATTCTCGCCACGTTGCACGGGTGGGGTCTCCGGGGCTCTCTCCCCATTTTTATTCAGAATTTTTTATCTGTTCGGACATTCCGCGTTTTAATTGGCACCTCCCATAGTTCACTTCATATCCAGGAGAACGGCGTTCCACAGGGCTCTGTATTGAGCGTGCCCCTTTTCCTTGTGGCCATTAATGGCCTTGCAGCAGCAGTAGGGTCGTCTGTCTCGCCCACGTTATATGCTGATGATTTCTGCATCTTTTTCAGCTCCTCCACCATTGGCGTTGCAGAACGTCGGTTGCAGGGAGCCATACGCAAGGCGCAGGCGTGGGCCCTAGCCCATGGGTTTCAGTTTTCTCCTGCGAAGACTTGTGTTATGCACTTTTGTCGGCGTCGCACTGTCCATCCCCACCCTGAGCTTTATCTTCAGGATGCTAAGCTCAGGGTTGTTGACACTTACCGTTTTCTGGGACTGCTGTTTGATGCCCGGCTTACTTGGCTTCCACATATTCGTGAGCTCAAGCGTCAGTGCTGGCAGCATCTGAATGCCCTCCGCTGCCTCAGCAACACAACTTGGGGTGCAGACCGTAACACGCTGCTGCAGCTCTACAAAGCCCTTGTGCTGTCCCGACTGGATTATGGGAGTGTGGCGTATGGTTCGGCGTCGCACTCAGCATTGCAACTGTTGGACCCCATTCACCACTGTGGGGTTCGACAGGCGACAGGAGCATTCCGCACCAGTCCTGTTAATAGCCTACTTGCTGAGGCTGGGGTTCCTCCGCTCCACATTCGGCGTCAACAACTCTTAGCCAACTATGCTGCCCACGTCCGTTGTTCTCCCCGTCACCCTAACTACCGTCTCCTTTTCACCGATGCGGCAGTCCCTCTTCCACGCCGGCGGCCGCGATCAGGCCATGCAATTGGGATCCGTGTTCAGTCCCTGCTTAGTGAACTCGAGTCTTTGCCTCTTCCATCTGCTTTTCAGGTCCGCCCACATACACCACCTTGGTGTATCCGTCGGCCGCAGCTTCAGCTGGACCTCTCCCAATGGCAAAAGGATTCAGTTCCTCCTGCAGTCTTGCGCCGCCAATTTCTTGCTCTCCTCGACGAATCCCGTGACTCGGAGGTTATCTATACCGATGGCTCGATGGTTGATGGTCGTGTGGGGTACGCTTATGCTCATGCGGACTATGTCGACCAGCGCTCCTTGCCGGACGGCTGCAGTGTTTACACTGCAGAGCTAACAGCTATTTTTCGTGCCCTTGAGCGTGTTCGTACCAGCACTGGCGTGTCTTTTGTCATTTGCAGTGACTCTCTCAGTAGTCTCCAGGCTCTTGACCAGTGCTACCCACGCCATCCCATTGTTGTTGCCATCCAGGAGTCCGTTCATGCTCTTGCACAACGTGGCCGTTCAGTGGTGTTCATATGGACCCCGGGTCACGTTGGGATAGCGGGCAACGAACACGCCGACAAGTTAGCTAAAGAAGCCACCCGCAAACTGCCGTTGGAGATCGGCCTCCCGGCAACTGATCTCCGATCGGTGTTACGCCGTCGGGTCTTTGGGATGTGGGCCGACGAATGGCGCACCCTGTCTGTACCCAACAAGCTGCGGCGTGTAAAGGAGGCCACGACTGTGTGGGGTTCCTCCATGCGGGCCTCTCGGAGGGACTCTGTGGTTCTCTGTAGGCTCCGCATTGGACACTCTTGGCTGACGCATGGTCATCTGCTGCGTCGAGAGGACCCCCCTCATTGTCGCTGTGGTGCGCTTATGACGGTGGCCCATATATTGTTGGACTGTCCTCTTTTAACCGCCCTCAGGCGAACTTTTAATCTCCAGGGTGCTTTATCATCTCTCTTAGGTGACAATGTCTCTATGGCAGATCGGGTTTTAAGTTTTATTCGCGCAAGCGGCTTTTATAGGTCCATTTAAATTTTTTTTTTTTTTTTTTTTTTTTTTTTTTTTTTTTTTTTTTTTTTTTTTTTTTTTTATGAGCTCTCTCTTTTACTTCGTTTTGTGTTGTGATTCGACTCCGCCCTAAACTTTTAGGCCGGAGGTTTTAACGTGTTGCAGAGTGGCTGGCTCATCCTATTATTTTCGTGATCAGCCAGCCACAGTTCTCTGCTGTGCAGTTTTAATTCCATCTGCCTTTGTTCTCTATGTTGTTTTTGTTGCTGTGCTCTGTTTTCCATGTTGTCTTACAATGGCCCATGGGGCTTTTCTTCCCCTGGAGTTTTTCTTTTAGTGCTTCGCTTGACTGGTGGATAGTTCCACTGTCCTCTGTATTTTTCTGAAACAAGGGACCGATGACCTTTGTAGTTTGGTCCCTTTGATCTTTCACCCAACCAACCAACCTTCATTGTTACATTGAGTTTTCTTCAGTTTCGTGAATTATATGGAACTGTGAAGATGGTCAATGACAGAAAGAAGCTGTAATAAGTTTCAGAAAGTAGCTGTGTCATGCATTTCTCAAAGACAGTACTTGCTTAATATTTTCAGGCAGACCCTCTGTGTACCTCAATGTCTTTGTATGAAGGCACACACACACACACACACACACACACACACACACACACACACACACACAAATGTATCTATAATACCATTTGATCATTATCTACCCTGTAACCTGACCACTACCACCACCATGGATGGGTCCCTTAGACTGTGGGCTTGTATTTCAAAATAATTTTGTAAATGGTAGATAATGCAATTATTGGCCTACAGTTGAGTTGTTACAAAAACTTATTTTTTATATTCTGACCAGATAAAGCATCATTCATTATGACTCTCAATGTACCACCCTCTCCTGAGGAAGTGACTGCTACAAAAGCTGTAGTTTTCACAGTTAACTTTTTCATTTGATATATAAATTCTTTGTATGAATTTTTATGTTAGTATATACTCTGTTATAGTCTGTGTACTTGACAGTTTGTGTAAAATTCGTTAATTATTTCATGTTTATTTACTTTTCAATAACTTGCACTAATTTTCACATAAATTCTTCGAAGTACTTCATAGAAACTGAATCTGTGGTGTGTTTGAGTACTCGTATCGATTCCACAATAGATTATTTTTCCTGTGTTCAGAGAAATTTTTAGATGTTCATATTACGTTATGTAATCATAATTACCTTTTTCTGTTTTTAAAGTCATTGGAATATGCTCTCTTTGAAAGGAAACAAAAGTTTATGTTAGTGATGCTCTTCTGTAGCATTCTAATAAAGTGAGTTTTAAAAATAATTCTCTGTCTTCAAAATAATTTTGTAAATGGTAGATAATGAAATTATTGGCCTACAGTTGAGTTATTACAAAAACTTATTTTTTATATTCTGACCAGATCAAGCATCATTCATTATTATTGGTTCAAATATTACAGGCCTTTATTTAATGAAGTTTCTGTTTGTAGTTATGATATATATGCATGTAACTGTGACTGTGTAAAAGCACATAAATTCCATTGTGGAATACAAGATAACATGTGAGCAGTGAGTGTATGTTGTAAATTTATGTTTAATGAGTAACAGTGCTGTTACTCACTCATGAAATTTTGCTATCCATGAGAATATCTAATGCATCATACAATGTTTCTTTTTGTCATATGGTCCTTGACAATCTTTGAAAGTTCCACCACATGACTGACAGCTATTAAGCTGTTAACTAAGCCTGACATTGCTTCCACTTATTTGTCAGACTACTGTACTATCACCTTTCCTTTCGGCCTCCCTTGGCCAGCTCTTGTTTTTTCGACCCCGATGGTATTAGGTTGCGAGGCCAGAGGGTGTCTTTCATTTTCTTTCTCTAATCATTACATGGAAGAGGGGAGGAAGGCATGTTCAGGTGTGGTGAAGCCATCATTTCTTGTGGAGCAGCTGCTCAGCACAAAGCGTGGTCTTCAATGCTGTGGGTTACATAAGGCTGTTAACACGGCCATGTAAAAATTGTCCTCAAATTCCTGAAAATAATAATCCTCAGATACGAATTACAAGTAAGGGCTGGTGATGTTGGAACAGGTCATTATGTATGTGTAGACACCAGTGTTCATATGATGTCACTCTCACTCACCTCTGGTTTTGGAACGAAATGTGCCCACAGTTAAATATGTTTGTCTGCATGAAGTAAGCGGAATGGAGAATGAGCCTACTGCATAAGTGTGCACACTCAGTAGTATGGTGTAAAACACATCAAATATTAACTGTTGTTGGGCTTGTATGTGTTTCCACTGAAAACCACAATGAGGAATTTTGCCACCATACTACATGATCAATGATGGAGTAGTGCACAGCACTGAAGTGACCTCGATTGCTAGTGATTAAATACAGAAGCGACAGAGCAGGCTCCTGTTCTAAAATACCAGTAACAGTGGGCAACAGGATGGAGATGACTAACGAAGTATGTAATTTGTGGCTGGCAGATATGAAGCAGAGACCAAAAGTGAATATGAGTACACTATGCTGTGGAGTAACACTGCTGAAAGTATGAGATACTGATGTACTTCTTCCCAAGGCAATCTCCTTTCAGCACACAGCATCTCAATTGGTACCATATTCAAAGGTCTGTCATCCTAGATCTCACTGATGTCGGCACCAATCCTCATTTTCATATTGGTGTCTACTACTTGGAGAATTACAACTGTTTGTCACTGGAGATTGTTCTGCATCCCTGCAAGGAGGAATATGAAGAGTTTCACCCAGATGTACACCTGCTCTCCTTCACTTGGGAAAAAGATGTCAGCTGCCTATAGGGCAACTTCCTTCCATAACAGTGTGATAGAAATGTGACAGATAAGAAGCTCTACCTGCCAAGTAGCGTGCTTGATGCAGTAATGTATGTGTCTCAGCTTTGCTAACATGCCCTTCAGCATTATAATAGCCAGGGTAATGAATAAAATGTGGGTGCCTATCTACAAACATGCATTCTCTGGCACTCTTCAACAGAGTAGTTACTCATGGCACGTTATTAAGTATTGATGGACTATTACTTCAGCCTTACCATAAAGCAGACTGCTTACAAGAAATACAGTGCAAGATACCAGCAATGGCCTGGCACCTCAAATGTGTAAGTTGTTTCCCAATTTGTTATGAGGAGTCAGCGAGTATCTTAGTCTGAACACTATATACTCATAGCCAAAGCGAGATAGAGAGAGAGAGAGAGAGAGAGAGAGAGAGAGAGAGAGAGAGCGCTACTCTGTGTCTGAATTAGCATGTAAAATTTCATGTTGAATATGTAAGCACTTGAACTAATATTGTTAAATGCCACTAATCCAAATATTTTTTTAATTTCTTACATATTTTTACATATTATATGAATGAAAATAACAGTGTATCCATTGCAACTTCCATCGCATCATTTTAAAATAGGTCAAATGTGCACCATTAGTTGTGCTCTATTGTCACAACGTCTTTTCAGAATTTAAGAAAAAATATGGAAGTATTTCACCAATGCAGAAAACGTAATTTTTGTGGTCAAATGCAAGTAATGTTAGTAGGCATTATTGTGTCATTGCTCTTGCATTCTGCCACTATTTCACATGAGGTATAATTCACCTCCTTAAATGTAACAACTGCATTTTTATGTGTTCGGTGAAAAACTGAAGCAGATTTAATGCTCTTTAGATCCATACAGTTGGTGAAAATGGAGTTGTAGCTCCAAACCTCGATTGACAATAATAAATAAGTGATCAATTTGTGAATGACAGAATACTGACTAACTCAAGTCTCACTAAATTTGTTTGTGTTACTGCATGTTCACAAAAATTTTTGTTATGTGATGTCCATAAAGTCGTTCATTCATAACAATTTGTTGTAAAGTAATAACCTGATTGCATGGTTATCACACCAATATTTTAAATACAAGCAAGTCGCTGAAGTGGAGTTTCCATAAATCTCTAATTTCTTCATGTATGTTCTGTACATTATCATCCACATGTTAAAAATGTACCAGTAAACATCTGATCCCTTAAAGAATCAAACACCCTAGCATAAAACAGCTTCAATAGTCTGATTACTTTAAAAATGAATTATTGTGTTAAATATTTGACTTCAAGTAGCTGGTGCCCATTGCCACACTGCAGTCCACTTACCATGGGTTAGAAACCACTGCTCTGCACTGTTCACAACTGCACGTACATCATTATCCTAAATTAGAGACAGTAAAGGATCTAGGTCAGTATTTATTGTATGCCCAAACAGTATTCCATCAATACTACCAAATGACTAACCTGGTTCATGATACCCAGCACCAGATGCATGGTGGCTATGGAACAGCTTCCAGGGGCAACAAGAATTTTAATTTCAACATTTCATATATATTTTTATATTCAGTAAAACATTAAATACCTGTTTTGATCTACTCATTAACAGGTATAATGTTAGGTCAAAGGTTTAGCACAGTTTGACTGTAATATGGACATGATGGTGTTTTCAGTCAGTGTTGCTCATGATTGGCAAATTACACAGACTATATTCATGAAATGTTTCATACTGAGAAAACTTACTGACCTCAAACATCAGTTCAAACGTTATCTAATTGTTTTTATTTTTACCTGTGATTCAGATATTTAACAAATTTAAACTGCTGCAAACATCTGATTACTTTACAAATAATTTAAAAACTTGTGTGTTTGATTCCTTAAGAAATCATAGGTTCACTGTTTAATGTTGATTTGCAATTACTGCTTCTCCTTATGGAGGGTTCTTCTCATTTTTATATTTTGCCTCCTTTCAATATATTTTAAAGATGCACTTGAGTTGTAACACATTTAGTCCCATGAGAATTACATTACCAATTTAAGCTATGTTTTAGTACACACTTTGGCCACCATATTGCTTGTTTTCTAATCCCATCATATGCCATTGAAGTTAACAAGGGCCAACAAAAGTAGATTACATTCCTGATTTTGTGAATCTCAGACTTTTGACCACCCATGGCTTTTATTGTATACAGTATAAACATTAGTTCTATCTTTACACAGTCACGTAGTGTTAAGACTCCTGTTCTTTTGTTACATCGTTTGACAGTTTTTACTTAGTTACTCACCATTGTGGTTTGAGCATAGATTTGTGTTAGTAATTGTTATGACGGGTTCAGTGTAATCTGAACGTGATGTATAAGTACAGAAAAACATACTACTCCTCTTGTGCTTTCAAAGCTTTCACAGTCCTTAACTCTCTGAGTACTTCCTCACCAATTGACGGGCATTATGTACTGTATTTTGCTCTAAATGTCTTGTTTCCACTATTATGGTTAAATTGTGAATATTTCTCTTTCCATTTAGTTATTGTGCATATGAAAAAATAATATGCAGATACCTGGAGTGCCAGTGGTCTACTCATATTGATCTCCCTGCCTCTTAAGTGAAGTAGTAATCCAAGTGTGTGATTACATTATGAAGCTCTTATGGTTATTGTGGTGTGTTGTCTTGTTATGTATTTTTCAATATGCTTCTGAACAATGCATTATTTAATATGAATGTTTAATGACTCATGTATTGCAGTCTCATCTTAGTGTTATAAACTTCAGAAATACAGGACATAAATGTGTTACTAAATTCCTTGATGATTTCATTACATTGAACTCAAGTAGGCTTACTGATGGAACTCCTGATGACATTTACTTAAATTGCGGTTTGTGCACTGTTTCTTTTATTACATTTGTGTGTAATATACACATGCACTCTGATCATACAGTTTGGTCATTGGGTACATAGTTCAAGAATTTAAAAAGTACATTCATTGAAACTGACCATTTACTGTCACTCTTGTTGAAGAACTACATATATATAATATTAGAGGGAAACAGTTGCATGTTGCTATCCACATATATGCTCATATCTGTATGACCTTTTGTGTATTACCTTGTTGGCTTCTTAAATGAAACATATGTAACTGACAGACAGTGTATAGTCTTTAGCTCCAGAAATGTAAGTTTGTGTTCCTTACATTTTGATTTCCACAGTTTTTCTTGATATGTGGAGAAATGTGTGATGACCGACAAAAATTTTTTGTGCAAATATTATAAGAACCCTTCAAATATTATATACTATTTCATTGTTACATTGAGTTTTCTTCAGTTTCGTGAATTATATGGAACTGTGAAGATGGTCAATGACAGAAAGAAGCTGTAATAAGTTTCAGAAAGTAGCTGTGTCATGCATTTCTCAAAGACAGTACTTGCTTAATATTTTCAGGCAGACCCTCTGTGTACCTCAATGTCTTTGTATGAAGGCACACACACACACACACACACACACACACACACACACACACACACACACACACAAATGTATCTATAATACCATTTGATCATTATCTACCCTGTAACCTGACCACTACCACCACCATGGATGGGTCCCTTAGACTGTGGGCTTGTATTTCAAAATAATTTTGTAAATGGTAGATAATGCAATTATTGGCCTACAGTTGAGTTGTTACAAAAACTTATTTTTTATATTCTGACCAGATAAAGCATCATTCATTATGACTCTCAATGTACCACCCTCTCCTGAGGAAGTGACTGCTACAAAAGCTGTAGTTTTCACAGTTAACTTTTTCATTTGATATATAAATTCTTTGTATGAATTTTTATGTTAGTATATACTCTGTTATAGTCTGTGTACTTGACAGTTTGTGTAAAATTCGTTAATTATTTCATGTTTATTTACTTTTCAATAACTTGCACTAATTTTCACATAAATTCTTCGAAGTACTTCATAGAAACTGAATCTGTGGTGTGTTTGAGTACTCGTATCGATTCCACAATAGATTATTTTTCCTGTGTTCAGAGAAATTTTTAGATGTTCATATTACGTTATGTAATCATAATTACCTTTTTCTGTTTTTAAAGTCATTGGAATATGCTCTCTTTGAAAGGAAACAAAAGTTTATGTTAGTGATGCTCTTCTGTAGCATTCTAATAAAGTGAGTTTTAAAAATAATTCTCTGTCTTCAAAATAATTTTGTAAATGGTAGATAATGAAATTATTGGCCTACAGTTGAGTTATTACAAAAACTTATTTTTTATATTCTGACCAGATCAAGCATCATTCATTATTATTGGTTCAAATATTACAGGCCTTTATTTAATGAAGTTTCTGTTTGTAGTTATGATATATATGCATGTAACTGTGACTGTGTAAAAGCACATAAATTCCATTGTGGAATACAAGATAACATGTGAGCAGTGAGTGTATGTTGTAAATTTATGTTTAATGAGTAACAGTGCTGTTACTCACTCATGAAATTTTGCTATCCATGAGAATATCTAATGCATCATACAATGTTTCTTTTTGTCATATGGTCCTTGACAATCTTTGAAAGTTCCACCACATGACTGACAGCTATTAAGCTGTTAACTAAGCCTGACATTGCTTCCACTTATTTGTCAGACTACTGTACTATCACCTTTCCTTTCGGCCTCCCTTGGCCAGCTCTTGTTTTTTCGACCCCGATGGTATTAGGTTGCGAGGCCAGAGGGTGTCTTTCATTTTCTTTCTCTAATCATTACATGGAAGAGGGGAGGAAGGCATGTTCAGGTGTGGTGAAGCCATCATTTCTTGTGGAGCAGCTGCTCAGCACAAAGCGTGGTCTTCAATGCTGTGGGTTACATAAGGCTGTTAACACGGCCATGTAAAAATTGTCCTCAAATTCCTGAAAATAATAATCCTCAGATACGAATTACAAGTAAGGGCTGGTGATGTTGGAACAGGTCATTATGTATGTGTAGACACCAGTGTTCATATGATGTCACTCTCACTCACCTCTGGTTTTGGAACGAAATGTGCCCACAGTTAAATATGTTTGTCTGCATGAAGTAAGCGGAATGGAGAATGAGCCTACTGCATAAGTGTGCACACTCAGTAGTATGGTGTAAAACACATCAAATATTAACTGTTGTTGGGCTTGTATGTGTTTCCACTGAAAACCACAATGAGGAATTTTGCCACCATACTACATGATCAATGATGGAGTAGTGCACAGCACTGAAGTGACCTCGATTGCTAGTGATTAAATACAGAAGCGACAGAGCAGGCTCCTGTTCTAAAATACCAGTAACAGTGGGCAACAGGATGGAGATGACTAACGAAGTATGTAATTTGTGGCTGGCAGATGTGAAGCAGAGACCAAAAGTGAATATGAGTACACTATGCTGTGGAGTAACACTGCTGAAAGTATGAGATACTGATGTACTTCTTCCCAAGGCAATCTCCTTTCAGCACACAGCATCTCAATTGGTACCATATTCAAAGGTCTGTCATCCTAGATCTCACTGATGTCGGCATCAATCCTCATTTTCATATTGGTGTCTACTACTTGGAGAATTACAACTGTTTGTCACTGGAGATTGTTCTGCATCCCTGCAAGGAGGAATATGAAGAGTTTCAACCAGATGTACACCTGCTCTCCTTCACTTGGGAAAAAGATGTCAGCTGCCTATAGGGCAACTTCCTTCCATAACAGTGTGATAGAAATGTGACAGATAAGAAGCTCTACCTGCCAAGTAGCGTGCTTGATGCAGTAATGTATGTGTCTCAGCTTTGCTAACATGCCCTTCAGCATTATAATAGCCAGGGTAATGAATAAAATGTGGGTGCCTATCTACACACATGCATTCTCTGGCACTCTTCAACAGAGTAGTTACTCATGGCACGTTATTAAGTATTGATGGACTATTACTTCAGCCTTACCATAAAGCAGACTGCTTACAAGAAATACAGTGCAAGATACCAGCAATGGCCTGGCACCTCAAATGTGTAAGTTGTTTCCCAATTTGTTATGAGGAGTCAGCGAGTATCTTAGTCTGAACACTATATACTCATAGCCAAAGAGAGAGAGAGAGAGAGAGAGAGAGAGAGAGAGAGAGAGAGAGAGAGAGAGAGAGCGCTACTCTGTGCCTGAATTAGCATGTAAAATTTCATGTTGAATATGTAAGCACTTGAACTAATATTGTTAAATGCCACTAATCCAAATATTTTTTTAATTTCTTACATATTTTTACATATTATATGAATGAAAATAACAGTGTATCCATTGCAACTTCCATCGCATCATTTTAAAATAGGTCAAATGTGCACCATTAGTTGTGCTCTATTGTCACAACTTCTCTTCAGAAGTTAAGAAAAATGTGGAAGTATTTCACCAATGCAGAAAACGTAAGTTGTGTGGTCAAATGCAAGTAATGTTAGTAGGCATTATTGTGTCATTGCTCTTGCATTCTGCCACTATTCCACATGAGGTATAATTCACCTCCTTAAATGTAACAACTGCATTTTTATGTGTTCGGTGAAAAACTGAAGCAGATTTAATGCTCTTTAGATCCATACAGTTGGTGAAAATGGAGTTGTAGCTCCAAACCTCGATTGACAATAATAAATAAGTGATCAATTTGTGAATGACAGAATACTGACTAACTCAAGTCTCACTAAATTTGTTTGTGTTACTGCATGTTCACAAAAATTTTTGTTATGTGATGTCCATAAAGTCGTTCATTCATAAAAATTTGTTGTAAAGTAATAACCTGATTGCATGGTTATCACATCAATATTTTAAATACAAGCAAGTCGCTGAAGTGGAGTTTCCATAAATCTCTAATTTCTTCATGTATGTTCTGTACATTATCATCCACATGTTAAAAATGTACCAGTAAACATCTGATCCCTTAAAGAATCAAACACCCTAGCATAAAACAGCTTCAATAGTCTGATTACTTTAAAAATGAATTATTGTGTTAAATATTTGACTTCAAGTAGCTGGTGCCCATTGCCACACTGCAGTCCACTTACCATGGGTTAGAAACCACTGCTCTGCACTGTTCACAACTGCACGTACATCATTATCCTAAATTAGAGACAGTAAAGGATCTAGGTCAGTATTTATTGTATGCCCAAACAGTATTCCATCAATACTACCAAATGACTAACCTGGTTCATGATACCCAGCACCAGATGCATGGTGGCTATGGAACAGCTTCCAGGGGCAACACGAATTTGAATTTCAACATTTCATATATATTTTTATATTCAGTAAAACATTAAATACCTGTTTTGATCTACTCATTAACAGGTATAATGTTAGGTCAAAGGTTTAACACAGTTTGACTGTAATATGGACATGATGGTGTTTTCAGTCAGTGTTGCTCATGATTGGCAAATTACACAGACTATATTCATGAAATGTTTCATACTGAGAAAACTTACTGACTTCAAACATCAGTTCAAACGTTATCTAATTTTTTTAAAATTTTTACCTGTGATTCAGATATTTAACACATTCAGACTGCTGCAAACGTCTGATTGCTTTACAAATAATTTAAAAACTTGTGTGTTTGATTCCTTAAGAAATCATAGGTTCACTGTTTAATGTTGATTTGCTATTACTGCTTCTCCTTATGGAGGGTTCTTCTGTGGTTTATGTTTTGCTTCCTTTCAATATATTTTAAACAATCACTTGAGTTTTAGCACATTTAGTCCCATGAGAATTACATTAACAATTTAAGCTATGTTTTAGCACTCACTTTGGCCGAGATATTGCTTGTCTTTGGCCTTTTCTGTCATTCATATATCAATGGAAGCAGCAAATGGCAAATACCACTGAGTATAAAGTCACTCTGTATTTAAATTAGAATGTAAAATTTATGCTCAGTGTGTTAGTACATAAACTACAATGGTTAGTGTATAGTTCTCCAAATAATCTTTTAATGTCATATTTTATTTCTTCAATTATGTGAATGGAAATAATTGTAAATCAATTATAATCTACATCACATCACTGTAACACTGGTTAAATATGCATTATTAGTATGTAGTATAGTCATAAACATTTCAAAACGAGTTTCAGAATGTAAGTCTAAATGTGGAACTATTTCAACAATGCAGAAGACAGAAAAAGTTCTGTGGTCTGATGTATGTAATGTTACTAGACATAATTCTCCATCTCTTTTGCACTCTGCCATTATCCCAGCTGATGTTAAATTGAAGGAAGTTAACTATACAATTGTGTCATTAGATGTAAGGTGAAAAATTGAAACAAATGTAATGCCCATTACATTCACACAGTCGGTGAATGTGGAGATGTAGCTCTGAAACTTGTTGTACAATAACTAAAAAATAAATACCTATGAATGACAGAATATTGACTTGATTAATGCTTACTTAATGTTACTATTTCTATTATATTGACAAATATTGTTGTTACGAACAAACAACTTTATGGACATGTCATGACAACAGTTTGTTAGAAATTTATAACATGCTTGCATGGTCATCATGTAGATATCTTGAATACAAACAGTGGATTTCCATACGTGTCTAATTTACTTGTGGAAATTTTGTAGCACATGGATGACAAGGTGCAAATGTAACAGTAAACTACAGATCCATTAAACAATCAAACTCCCATGTGTGAAGCAGCTTTAATAGTCCAATTACTTTAAAATGAGTTTGATCACTTCACAGTGAGTTAGTGTGTTAAATATTTTACTCTAAGTACAACAGCAAACCTTACCTAAACTTTTTCCACTTACATGCTAAAAGCTAATTGGATTCCATTAAGAGGTCACATTCTCAAATACTGGATAAACAAACCCCACGTAGCAGCATGCTGTCAGTTACACTTCTTAAAGACAAATTCACAGTGCCTAAATCAAATACTTCTTTCTTTCTGATTTAAACTTTTAGCATATTTCCTAATGTGCAGTTTCAGATTATGAGAGCATTTTAATTTTTTAGAGTTGGTCAATCATTATGTGGAATGACAAAACTAAACACTGACCAATTCCAGGGGCAGTGAATTTTTAAATGCTCCAACGGGTCATTGTTAGTACAGTAATATTTATTCTGAATGCCAAGTCTGCCGTTACTGGTATAAAAAAAAAAATCCTCTCATTTTGTATTCTGCACTTCTACACAGTTGAAACTGCACTGTGTCTCAACAATGGTATACATGCGGCTGAAGATCAATGTGCTGTAGTTTTTTTCCATGTGGGTGACTGTAGTGGTGTGGGAATAGGGGAAGTAAATGAGACTCATCAGTGGTTTTGTAGGATTTGTAGTAGAGATAGGAAGATACTGGAACAGGATGGGAAAATTGCCGCCCTTCAGGCTGAGTTAGACAAGGCCAGGGGAGATCTTGACAGGTTAAGGAGGGAGAAGGGTAAAGAGAGGTGGGAAGTGGCAACAGGCAACAGGAGGATCAGGCCTAGAACTTTGTCTGACAGCTTCATGGTGAATGTGGGAAACACATTTGACCTGTTGCTTCAGTTAGAAGCTGATGAGCCTCAAGCAGTGGCAGGTGTAGACTGGGCACAACGAACTTTCAGCAGCACATTGAAAAGTAAGAATGTAGGGAAATCAGTAAAGAGAAAGAAACTGTTGTTGTTAGGTAGTTCCCATGGAAGAGGTGTTGGCCAACTTTTGCAGGACGAATTAGGATCAGAATACCAGGTCACCAATTTTTTTAAACCTAGTGCTGGTCTGCAGCAGGTGACAGAGGATTTAGGATCACTTTGCAAAGATTTCACTAAGGAAAACACTGAGGTTATAGTGAATGGGGCAGGTAACAGTATTGACAGAGATCCTGGGTACAGTATAGAGTGTGAACTGGCAAAGATTGCATCACCATTGAAGCATACTAGTGTTGAGTTTGTATCTGTTCTTGGGTGCCATGACCGACCTCATTTGAACTCTTCTGTCATGAGAGTTCATTTGTAGTTGGAACGGCTGCTCATGTCGGGTGCAGGGTCACACATTGGTGTGGTTCCTGTTGATTCTCTCAGTAGGTGGGATTATACTAGGCATGGCCTTCACCTCAACAGGAAGGGGAAGGGTAAATTGGCTGGGGAAATAGCAGGAAAGTTAAAGGAGGGAGGCACTGTCATGAGTGGTAAAATACCAGTGGTTATAGGGTTCAGAAAAGACCCTTTTTTAGGGTAGGGAGGACAGAAAGAAAGCAAATATTAAGAGAGGTTAGATCTGAGACAAACCTTCAGTTTGAGAAATAAATCAAAAAACATAATTCCAACATATTACATCAGCATAAACAGCCATTGGTTAAGAATTTTCAACAGTCAGCAGATATTTTAACTCTACCCAATGTTAACTCAGTCAATGTGAAATGTCAGCTATCTTTATTCCATCAAAATATTTGAGGACTGAGAAATAAAATTAATGAATTAATTATCTGCATAGATGAATTAGAATCTTCAAACACAGGTGACATAATCTGCCTCTCTGAACATCATGTGACCACTGGTATAGAACTTTTAAGTGTTACAGGGTTTAGGTTAGCATCTCACTTTTGTAGATCAGAAATGGAGAAAGGAGGAGTTGCCACATTCATCAGCAACTGTCATAAATTTAAGAACATAGACATTCATAAATTTTGCCTAGAACAGCATATGGAAGCATATGGAAGCATGTGCAACAGAATTAGAATTTCACAAGAAATCTTTCATAATATTAAGTGTATACAGAGCACCTGCAGGTAACTTTAATCTGTTTGTAAACCACCTTGAAGCTGTACCGGCCCATTTAACAACCAAAATAAAGAAATAGTGGTTGCTGGTGATTTCAGTGTAGGTTTCCTTAAAGACTCTCCCATTACTAACTTATTTGAGTTAGTAACACTATGATTCAACTTGATTCCCACTGTAAAGTTCCCCACTAGGGTAGCCACTTGCTCACAAACAGCCATTGATAATATCTTTATAGAAAAGTCCAATGAACAAAATTATATTACAAAACTAATAGTCAATGGCCTCTCAGATCATGACATTCAGTTCCTTCCGTTAACTGTTAATACTGAACAGGATATAAAATCTGTTAAATCTGAGCTCAAGAGGGTAATCAGTAAGCCAAAAATTGATTATTTTAGGACACTCCTCAGACATTCACTGGACTGATGTTTATAGTGCTCATGGCATGAATGAAAAATATAACACTTTTGCTAACAAAGTGCTTACCTTATTCGAACACTGCTTTCCCCCAAAACTTACCAAGGTTAGAGTAAAGTCTACAAAGAAGCCATGGATTACTTGAGGAACATGGGTATCTTGTAAAACAAAAAGAAAACTGTAACTGTCAATCCGAAACATTTCTAATGTTGATGCTATAGCACATTATAAGAAATACTGCAAAAAGTTTAATGATTGTAATACAGATGTCAAAGCAAATATATTACAAGGAAAAGATAGTCATATCAGATAATGAAATAAAGACAATATGGGATATAGTGAAGGAGGAGACCGGTAGAACGAGACATGAAGAGGAACAAGTAGCATTAAGGGTAAATGATACATTGGTGACAGATGTGTATAGTGTTGCAGAACTTTTTAACAAACATTATATAACTGTTACTGAAAAGATGGGGTTGTCAGGTTTGGTAGATGCTGCTATGGAATACTTCAGACCAGACATTTCAAGTAACTTCCATAATATGAATTTGACCCTCACTACCCCAGCAGAATTAATGTCCATCAGAAAATCTTTAAAATCAAAAACATCTAGTAGGTATGATGAAATATCAACAAAGCTAATTAAAGAATGTGATTCTGAGTTAAGTAACATATTAAGCTATTTGTGTAACCAGTCTTTTATCAGTGGAATATTTCCTGAATGGTTAACATATGCTGATGTTAAGCCACTGTTTAAGAAGGGGGACAAAGAAATAGCATAAAATTTCCATCCAATTTCACTTTTGCCTGCATTCTCAAATATTTTAGAAAAAGTAATGTACAATCAGCTTTATAACCATCTTATCTCAAATCTCATACTGTCAAAGTCACAGTTCAGATTTCTAAATGGTTCTGATATTGAGAAGGCTATCTACAATAAGGGTGAAAATGTGCTTAACTCATTAGACAAAAAATTTTAGACAACTGGTATATTTTGTGAACTGCCAAAGGCGTTTGACTGTGTAAATCACAATATCCTTTTAAGTAAATTAGAATATCATAGTGTAACAGGAAATGCTGCAAAATGGTTCAAATCTTGTATCTCTGGCAGGAAACAAAGCGTGATATTAGGAAAGAGACATGTATCAAGCTATCAGGCATCATCCAACTGGACACCAATTACATTAGGGGTCCCACAAGGTTCCATCTTAGGGACCTTACTTTTTCTTGTGTATATCAATGACATTTCATCAGTAACATTACCAGATGCCAAGTTCGTTTTGTTTGCCGATGGTACAAACATTGCAATAAATAGCAAATCAAGTGTAGTCTTAGAAAGATCAGCCAATAAAATATTTGTGGACATTAATCACTGGTTCCTAGCCAATTCTTTGTCACTAAACTTTGAAAAAACACACTACATGCAGTTCAGAACTTGTAAGGAGTGTCCCACGAGTATATGTCTAACATATGATGACAAGAAGATAGAAGTGGACAGTGTTAAATTCTTGGGATTAGAGCCTGATAATAAATTCAACTGGGAGGAGCACACCACAGAACTGCTGAAGCATCTTAACAAATCTCTGTTTGCAATGTGAATTTTGTCAGATATATGGGATTTAAATATGAAAAAGCTGGCGTACTATGCTTACTTTCATTCCATAATGTCATATGGGATCATTTTTTGGGGTAATTCATTAAGCCAAGCTAAAGTTTTCCAGGCACAAAAACGTGCAGTAAGAGTTATATGTGGTGTGAACTCAAGAACATCCTGCAGAAGCCTGTTTAGGGAACTAGGGATACTAACTACTGCTTCCCAATATATTTATTCCTTAATGAAATTTGTCATTAAAAAGGTATCACTTTCTCAAACCAACAGCCCAATTCATGGAATCAATACTAGAAATAAGAATAATTTTCACAAGGATTTGAAGTCACTTAGTCTTGTACAAAAAGGTGTGCATTATTCAGGAACACACATTTTCAATAACTTGCCAGCAACCATAAAAAGCTTAACAACCAATGGAATTCAGTTTAAGAGAAGCCTAAAGGATTTATCGGTGGCCAACTCCTTCTACTCCATTGATGAATTTCTCAGTAAAACCAACTGATTTGTATATAAGTACAATATAACTTCTGCACAATTTCAGTGCAGTAATGTGTTCATTGAAAATAAGAATTATAGTAGTTGTATTACATGTTTATTACCTTATAAATAAATAAAAAACTTTTTTATTTTAAATTCAGTGCATTAGTATTTGTAAAATGACTCTTTCATATAGTGTTCATTAAAAAATAATGATCATTCCACTTGGGACCTGTGGAATGGTACATTAGCTTATTTGATTTAGTTGTAAATATTTGTCATGTATTGTTGTTCTAATGACATGCTCCACATCCTGGAGGACCTCCTCACTACGGATCAATTGGAATGAAAGTAAATCTAAATCTAAACATAATGTGATACAGTACACTACATCCCACAGTTGGATGTATTTGACATTTGGAGCCCAGTGCTATCTTACATAATCAGCACACTGACATAGGGTGGTCAGATGATGAAGTCTCAGTGAGAGGTGTAAGGATGTTACACGAACTTCTTAGATTCTAGTATTTTCTTATTTTCAATATTGCTCTACATTCAGCTTTCAAATGTTCATGTGAAATTTTGTGTTCAACAAACCTGCAGATTCTCCTTTCCTGGATATGAATTGAATTGTCTGCTTGTGTGCAAAGTTTGTAAGTTACCTCAATCTGTCTACTATAGGGAGAGAAATTAATTCCTATTTGCTGTATGCAATAACTGTAAATCATCATCTGCATCATTGTTAACAGGTTATAGCGGTTGTTGTAATTCAGTGAGCAGCTCATAAAATTTGTCAGTCTGATTGAAGGTCACCTGGAATGTTTGTATTGACCAAAGTTGGGCCACCAGTAAATCCTGCAACTTCTCATTTGCTGAATTCAGAGCTTCTGGAAAGGAGTGTTTTTTATTGCTGCATCGGTTGTGGAGGGATGTGATTACTGTGAAAAGTTAATGTGTGTTGTGACATAACTTCTGCACTCACTGGCTTTTTCCTTTCTTTCTTGTCTTCCAGAGAATAGTGATCTGACTGGAAAGTGATTCCTTTGGGTTTACTAAACTTGAACCCAAAATTCACCATCACATGTGATATTACTTCCATGTTATAAATTAATGACACAGGCTAGTGAAGACGCCCATTTTGAAAATGCCTAAATTCACTTTCTCTCCATTTTGTTTCAAGATGTGTACAATTGCATGTTACATTCATACCATCATTCATACTAATGATAATGTGCATGGCTCAAACTTTTGGAATAGAGAGTGTGAGTAACTGAGAATGAAATTGATCTCAGCTTGTAGAATAGTGGTTTTCAATAAACATCAAACACAGTTTGTGGGTGAGAACAGAAAAATTATTGCAAAGTAAACAAAATATGATAAGCAGTTAAGTAAATATGAAATTCTTAAAATTTGTAATCATAGCACCAAAAAAGATGACAAAATCTGATTAAAACTTCCATTTCAAATTCCTTATTCACTTTCCTAAGGAAAGTGAGAAAGACAGCTCTCTTCAATTGTCACAAGTAAAACACCATACAGTTCACTCTGTAATGCAACTAGTCCCCGAGGAAATGATACTTAAAACTGTGAGAACTTGAATTTGCTTAAAATTGAAGCCAAAAACAAAGACAGTAGTTTTTAATGTCAAACAAAACAGGGTTCCAAATCTCTCTTAGGTGATACCCCTTATGTCCATTATAAACAGAAATACAGGGGTATCCTTCAGGTAGGATGTGGAACCCTGTTCTGTTTGGTATTAATAAGTGTTTGGTATTGGATTTCTGCAAGTTTTCACTGCCGGTGCACTGTCACGCTTAGCACTGGTGGACAGTTAGAGTGGTGCAAGTGTAGTAGATCTAGATAGTGTACAAAGGAGCTGCCATATGCTTCAATTTCTGTTTGGGCGAGGTAGTGTGCCGGATTAATCACCTGAAGATGCTGGCCAGGTGAACCTCTTGGCTGACATTATGTTCTGGCTGGAGCCTGGTTCTGAATAATAATGATCTAGTAATGCTGGACATGAAAGCAAGATCACATACGAACATAGTTTTATATTACATTGTACACAGCTCCCGAGAGCTCACATACAGATACAATACACATCGTAGTGTTATGCCAAATGCTTTAGTTGTGTATGAAAGCTCTTGATGTATGAACTCCAAAGACACTCTGTTCATGTAATACTTGAATGTAAAAGACTGCCACTAGGTTCTTTCATGTGAGATATTCTTAACAGCGCAATCAACATACTTAGTTCCAAAATGCTGATTTCTTAGGGTGTATGAACTAGAGGATGTTTTAGACCTTTGCAGCTGCGGAAGTGGTTCAATGTCATGTTGTGTATTTGTCCAGTGCCACATCAGGTCAGTGAATAAATCACCAAGAGAATTAGCTCATTTCCATGATTATGAAATTCCCATCACTGAAAATATACAAATACGGCTCAATGTCATATGATAATCAGAAATTGTGCAACAATGAAGATTTCCCATGAACTCCATAGATAACTACTCCAGAGTAGTTGTGCATGTCAGATGGAAACTTACTACTCTTCAGTGCATGTGAGGTACGAGTGAAGGTCGGCAAGATGTGTCGCCTGTAAACGTTATTTGTCTGATATGGTAATTGGCTATCTCTTGCCAGAAGGAGCTGCATTTCCTGTAATTGTCATGATGGTATTGCTTTTACTCGGCAGGAAATACCCAAGGACTTTCCGACAGTTAAAGGGTGCCCACAACACTCAATGCATGTAAGATTACTGCACAACTTTTACAACCTTGAAGGATGCCCCAGCTATAGGAAGCAATGGTTAGGCACAAAATCTCTCCTTCAGTAGTAGACCTTTGTTTTCATATGAAGTAGGCTCTGTAACTAAAAGACATTGCCAATGTTTAAGGCACTGTGCTAAAGTAACTGGGAAAACTCAGTAATCATTAACTCTTTGTCTTCCCACTGACAGGCTTTTTCCATTTGGACTGCACAGTGCACTGTATATCCCCTGTATTGCTAGGTGACCTGGAGCTTTGGTAGCTCTGCTAACAGAAGGGTCTGTAGTGACTGCAGCATGGGAGTTCAGGCTCCAGGTTCTATTTCTGGTGCTGCAGAGTGGAGACCTGTGTCCGTTACATACACTAACCTGTCTGTATGTACACAGGTACCCTCCAGAGTGGAGAATCTAGCTTAGGTAGAGCTATTCCAGCAGGAAGTCTTGCTAATGACTGGAGCATCAGACACCGCAGGCAGTGTTGTGTTCTGACACTGTGATTACATTGCAAATGCATGACACTATAGATTCTGTGGCCTGTGACGCTTTCATTTTACTTCTTAGGTTCATTACTCATCTAACCAAATACAAGTGGTGTGACACGTATGTTACAATGCAGTGCTGGGTAAGTACAAGTTAACTGGTACCAAAAATTATTTTTGGGGGAGATGCAAAAGTTGCTTAATTGTAGCTTGCCCAATGCTATTGGTATTTACCAGATAAGATGCAATCCAAAGCTGCTTCTTTCTTCTTGTGAATTTCCATATGGATTCCAATTAACAATCTTCATTCAGATATCTAATCCTTAATGTTATAGTGCACTTTAAAGGCACCCACACTGTATACATATATCCAGTCTCCATTAATCACTCGTACCTCCATATTTACTACTGGAAAATCCAAATATGTCTTGATGGATTGCAGCACACATTGCATCATCCATACAACAATATTTTACATGATCTGAGACACCAGAGATCAGACATTGCATACTGTTACATCTGTTAACACATTTTTTTAGTTCACTGCTTCTGGGATTTGCTACAGGAGAGGACTACTATCATTGTTCTCATGCAATTTTTGTAAAAACTATTGTGTAACTCTGAGTATCTATCACAAAATTCTTTACAGACAACTAAAAGATGAAAATGAGAATCCCTAGCAGTGATCCATACTGTGCATAAATGAGAGATTTTGAGCATAAAGTAGAGTACGTCATTGAGACTGCTCTTGGTGACGAAAAGAATTGCCAGGTGATCAAATAAAGAAAATCAATCCATTACACCAGGATTCCAAAATATTCTTGACTTGAATACTGAAAAGCCTGTTGAAGTTATCAGAATCTCAGAATTTAGCTCATTCCATTAAAATATTGTCTACAATACTTGAAGAAAAAACTGGTGTCATCTAAACATTCTACCACATGAACCATTCAATGATGGATTGGAAAGTGAGTGAGCCATCAAAAAGACAGCACTGTAATCCCTGTTGGCTGTAGGTAAGACTAGGAGAAGCACTAGGCTGGTATTGGACATGAGGGCAATTAATAAAATAATAATCCTGTGAGAATCTGAGCAGAAAATTTAGTTCAACAAGTACAGTGGATCCAAGGATCAAGTACCTCGTTTCCATCAATTTGTCATACTGACAGATAAGTCTAAACAGAGCTGCTGTAAAGTACACTGCTTTTATTTTGCATGTCATACCTACCCGTTTAGAATGAAATCACTTACTCTAAATGTGAGTGTTGGTGTGTTTATAATAACATCACATGATGTATTAGCCCCAGAATTACTACAAAGAATTACTTGATTTGTGGGTGATTTGAGAGAGAGAGAGAGAGAGAGTGTAAATTTCTTCTGTCACATTATTATGCCTCAAGATGTCCTAATTGACAAAACAAAAATACAGTGAGTTCATAACTTCCCAGTATACCAAACAGATGCAGTTAAAAGTATCTTCAGATTTAGCCAATGAACATTATTATTTTGTACACAGACTGATTCCTTAGATTGGGTCTGAAGTATGCCAGTCTACTTTTAATAAGAACAAAGATGCACTAGCAAATAAACAGTTGGTGCACCATATGAATGTCCCAGGATTTTTGCTTGACAACTGATGCTTCATTTACCAGGTTGGGAGCTCCTCTCTTCCAAAGCAGGGTTTTAGATGTAGATGAAGTGTCTGTACACTACACTTTCCTAATGGGCCTACACGGCCACTGAATGCTAAGTTGTCACAATTATGTACCCTTTCAGGAAATTCCACCACTATTTTGTTGATAATTACACCAAAGTATATTGTTGTTGCCAACCTTTAAGCTTTCTTCTCAATTGCAAATTGCTGTTGTTGTGGTCTTCAGTCCTGAGATTGGTTTGATGCAGCTCTCCATGCTACTCTATCCTGTGCAAGCTTCTTTATCTCCCAGTACTTACTTCAACCTACATCCTTCTGAATCAGCTTGGTGTATTCATCTCTTGGTCTCCCTCTATGATTTTTACCCTCCACACTGCCCTCCAATGCTAAATTTGTGATCCCTTGATGTCTCAGAACATGTCGTACCAACCAGTCCCTTCTTCTTGTCAAGTTGTGCCACAAACTCCTCTTCTCCCCAATTCTGTTCAATACCTCCTCATTAGTTATGTGATCTACCCATCTAATCTTCAGCATTCTTCTGTAGCACCACATTTCGAAAGCTTGTATTCACTTCTTGTCCAAACTATTTATTGTCCATGTTTAAATTGCAAATTAGTGTATGCAAAAGTAGTTCACTTCAGTAATAAAATTTTAAATTAGTTTCTGTCATGGGACAGAACAATGTAGTAGCTGACACATTACCATGTTTAGTTGAAGAAATATCCAGTAACCTTTGCTCTGAGGGATGAAGTTCTAAATATAATGTCTTTCTGGTGCATGATAACACTTATTGTCTGTGTTTCATGTCACCAGCAATGTGTGTCATCTCCAAGACAGGAATCCAAGGTGGAGAGAAATCAGAATACAATCTGCACTTGACCCACCTGAGGCACTAGTTAGATGCTATGTTCTTCACAAGAATGTATTATTTTGTTGTTGTTTTACGCAGTATAACTGGTGTAATTGCATTCCAGAGGACAGCCTGGAGAACCTAATCTTGTACATCCATTAAGCACTGGGGATCCTGAAGTGGTTAAATGTGCTGAGAAAATCAATGGCTATTGCTATTTTCCTCACCTGTGAAAGAGAGTAAAATGAATTATCCACAAATACCTACTCTGTCAAAATGTGAAACCTCCAAACTATGGCTCTGAAGGTGAGCTCCACAGTTTAGGAACACTGTGCTGCCACAAAAAGCTGAACACAGGTTGTAAGTCAGCTGGAGTGAGACGTGGGCTGCCAGATTCACTTGAAGGACACAGATCTTTAGTGTGCCTGGTGAACTGAAGGGATCAGCAAAGAAAAGCTACAGTTTATTATCTAGAAAAATGTATTTCAGTATAGTGGTCTAGTAGGTACAGGTAGTACATATACATAATAAAGATGGGATGGAAGGCATGATTGTGGAATGGGGACAGAGTAGCATGTTCTGTTTCCCACAACCTACATGAATGCATTTCAAATGTCAGATGAGGAATCATAATTCAGGTCTTAGATATGGTAGCCAGGCAAGCTTGCAGCTCAGTAATATCACAGACAAAAAATTTAGAGCAGCCAGTTACTAGCCAGACTTGGGACAAACTATATGATACGAGATTTAAAACATTCATGGCTTTGTTGATATTTTCCATCGTAAGTGGCCACGATTTCTTTTTTATATATGAAAAGTGGTCAAAACACTTCATCATAAATTTAATATTTCTATCAAACAAAGATTTGATAGATTCATCCACATTAGTCCATGTTGATGTAATTCAATTACTGAAGTAAAAAACATATAAGTAGTTGATCAGATGATAGCGAAAATCAAAAGATCCTAATTCTCAACACTAAAATGATATGGACAGTTGCAAAAAACATAAAAATCTATGTGGACACTACATTCAATGGCGAAAATGTGTACATGTCAGCATAAATGCTGGGGAATGCTATGTTTTGATGTAGCAAAACGTTTATAAAGATTTGATATAGCACTATGGCAACAAAGGAGATACTACTGTAATTTTGTGTTTCCTTGTTAGAGTTGTGGGACATTTCAGTAGCAGTGCTATCATGGATAAACACCACTGTGTTTCAGTCTTCCATATAAATCTGACCAATAACAAAATCTCTAACTTTGGCTATGCTGTACAAAACAAGATGTTTCTGTAAAGGATAACAGTTCAGGGCTGTAAGAGTTTAGATTAGTGAGGTTTCCTGCTTTAGGCCTGACCGTGTCCTGCAGTTGTAACTAAGTGAAGGCAGCAGCTTCTAAGCAGTGAGTGTATTAATTGCATGCCACAAAGTACAATCAGTAGGTCTGTAATAACTGTTCCACATTCAGTGCCATTCTGCTTCAGGTAACTTTACTTCTGCTCTGATGTGTTACCTTCTTTAGAACACCCTGAATCTTTTGAAGTGTGTAGATTGTTGTCTTTTATGTATCACACCCACAGATATCTACTATGAGGTTTGATGTAAGAAAAAGAAAAATTAATTTTACAGTACTTGGGTGCAGTCAGCTTCAATGATTTTGTGCTGCCTTCTTGCAACCTGTGATTCTGTCCCTACTCTTGCCACGTAAAACAGGTAGCTTCATGTTTCCATCTCAGTGTGTGTGTGTAAATCTCCACTAGAACACACATGCTACAAAAATATCTGTAGCTAAAAATCTTGAGACATCAAATCTTTGTGTGTGCCTGTGCACAACAAATCAGTTACCCACAGATGAGTCACTGCCTGTCTTCAGTTTTTGTTGTTGTCATGTTATTGTAATTAGTAAATGGTTGCACAATTGTGTTGGTGGCTAGTGCAGGTAGAGGAGACACAAGGATGATAACTGCTTTCAAATAATCGAGGCGTCAGTATTTTATGTTCGAAGTGAGGGACCACTTGATAGCAGTTTCATACGTGTCAGAAGGTGTAAGCCTATGACTGTATGAAATCTTGCAGTTGCAATTAGTCCTTCACTGTTAAATTTGGTTGATCCCATGTGGCTCCCCTGGAAATATCTTGTAATGTACAGTTGTTTGGTCAGTTGAAATAGAAAGCTTGGTATAATGTGTGACCTGTGATTAGCAAAAGTCAGAAACTGATGACACACAGTTTCACAGTGGCTGAGGATCCTGCCATTTAAAAAAATGCTTTTGAAGTAACAATTGACCCCTACCAAATTCCAAAAGCCTGATGTGCCTTTTTAGACTACAAAGAATCATCTCATGCCACATATGATTTTTAGTATGGTCATATTATTCTTTCAAAAGTAGCCTACTACTTAAATCGAAGCTTTTACATATTGAAGTGTACAGTTTTGTAATATGTCTGTGTTGTGGGGACATTAGCTGGTGGCAAATAATGCAGATAATCTGTCCTCATTATGTAACTCTAATTGCAAAAGTACTTTTGTAACATTCTCTTACATAAATTTTATGTCGTTATTTTCTCTAAACATAGTTGGCTGTGAATTACATGTTGAGATTGTCAGACAATTTCTTCCATAAGCGAAAGCTCGTAGTTTATAAATTTTTGGCTTGAAATTACTGTATGTTCAATCTCAGAAATGTCTGAGAAGGTTTTTTAAGTATTTTTTAAATTATTATACTTGGAAACAATTACAAATAAGTATAATAATAAATTGTTCAAATTTTGTAGCAGTATAGGCTAAGTAAAATCCTTCTAATGCAGATGACAAATTGATGTGTTATGTAGGTACTGTGCATGAAAACTGCCTGCAGTGAATAGTCTAAACAGACAGATGTCCAGCTTCAGAAAATTATCTTACCATAAAAGATGCTTGTTAGTTATGTCTACGATAAAACAGGCCATTCATTGTATGCTATTTCTCACAAAGTAAATCTGCAGTTGCCAACCCACACAATTTCAAAGTATGTGAACTACCTACATTAATTGTATAGAAGTTCTCATTGCTTGTCAAACCTCAGTCTATGCAAATATGTTCAAGAAGGCCTTCACTTTAAAATGTAATGTGTGTCACCAGAGGTTAAAAGTATGGAAATAATTTTTTTCCTGAGGAGTAGGAAGGTGAATGTTGTTTCCAGGAGAATAAAGCATGGGAAAATCTCTTGCATATCCAGTTTCTTCTACACCATTGCATAGAGTTGTATTCATCTTATCCCAACAGTATGTTCTTGTGTACATAGTGTGTTATAAATTTCTGTGTGTATTTCAGAGTTGTGCTTACATATATCTCCTTCCACACCTGCATCCCTAACAGTTTTTTAAAATCACTGATTGTTTCTCTGCTAGGAACTGATATGGGGATTATGCTGATTTAGGTACCCCCAAGTGTTCCAGAGGTATAACTAGTGTGATCAAGAGTCAGAGGGCTTAACAGATAATGCAGGTACAGTCTTGTAGAAAAGCTGTAAACTGATTTACAGAAATTGTGCAAATGATGTACACTATACAGTTTCATAGTAATATGGCTTTTTTCCATATTTATTACCAGCAGAAAGTACTATGCATGTCAAATGCTTCTGTGTAAGTAAATTTGCTCATCAATCAGCCTGCCTCTCTCTCCTATGACACAGTACCACAGTAGCAAATGCAATCAGTGTCTGAAGTTACAGTAATTCCTAGATGCAATATTTTCAGTATAGTTTGACAAAAACTAACATTCCTTGTGTAGCAAATGCTCACAGCAGTTCCAAAACATATGTTTATTAGTTACTTAGTGTAAGGTGCTTTGTCAATGGCTACATCTATACCAGTGTAATTGGGCAGTTTTAACAGGCACTGAACTCCACTGCTGGCTTTTCTGCTGGGTGTGAGGAAGATGATGGGAATGTGTCCATGGATGTCTCCTGGTGTCAAAATAGCAACATTTATTAATAAATAGCAATATATTGGTTGTGGGCACTCTAGGCAAGGGTTGCTTCCATTCGTAATATTCTCGGTGGTCACAGAGGCGACTGGTGGATGTTCACACACGCGCCTGCTGCTGCATCTGTAATTGCATTGACATAACTTGAATCTGCTGTATTTCCAGTGGCACTCCAGCCTTCCAGGACCTTTTGCTGCAGCTGGAACCACTCACTGTGGGACTCGGTCGTGCTGGCAACTGGGGGATGTGGCAGGGCAGATCAGTGCCCTGTCTCAGCAGAAATCCCTAGCACCGACACTGGTGTGAATGGGCCAGGGTCCCTGTCCCTGCCTCAGTCATGGTATTCAAGCCAGCAGCATCCAGGATAATGCTGACAGTGCATTATCACAAAGCACCCCAAGTAATGGCTCCAATGACAGTGTCCGAAGATAATTAAGGCAGGATAGTTATGGCAGTGGAGTCACTCTGGCACCTCCTGGGAAACTACCTGCATTATGACAGTGACTATTACAATGATTGTGATCGCAGTTACAACTCTGAACTGGTGGTGGTGGTAAGTAACATGGCTCTGTGTCACTCAAACACCTCAAGACAGATGATGTTGATGAGCGGGCTGCCGGTCCTTAAATGTGGCTTTCTTTTGCTAGTCTGCTGTTTTTCTTTCCCAGTAGGTCACTGAAATATTCTGATGTTGCTCAGCTGGCCTATCTGATCCAATTACTGCCTCGATGTCGGTGCCCTGGCTTGCAGTGAGCTGCTTCTTGTCATGTCTTCTCCTGTATGGTGAACTGGCTGTTGACACGGCATTCTCCTTTGTGTTACTGTACTCGGCACTCCACCGACCAATAATGCCACAGTATCGTAGCACTGAACTGCACAACTGAGTGTAACACACACAAATTCAGGCTCCCAATACTCCTTCACTTTTCAACTATCTTTATTATTCCAAATTCCTAGCTTTAACTAATTTAATCACTCTCATCTTTCAAGACACTATAGTTTGTTCAGTCCCCAATCCAAATATTGTATTGCTTTCAGTTTGAGAGTAAACAGGAGTAGAAGTCAACTTCCTCATAAATGTTGTTCCTGAAATCACCTCCATGTTTTCAATATGGGAATATGTAAAGCGTATTGTATACTCTTTACCAATAAAAAGAGTAGTTGGGTTTTTCAAGTGAAGGTGTGCATCTTTCATAAACTTGTTCTATAGTGAAAAATTATACTCTTTGCAAAAATAATGTGTTGCTAATGCTTTATCAGGAATGATGATATTATTAGGTTTATATTTCAATATACTGAAAGCATATGAAGACTGATCAATTTGTAATACAGAATGGGCTTATCATTGTTTTCTGAAAATGTTTTCATGGGATACATCTTATCAGTGGAACATGATTCCACACATTTGCCATAACACTCAAATCAAGTATTACCAAGGCACCACTTGATTTTCATCTGTAGGATGATTCTTCCTCTATGGACCTCCTTACTTCATTCAGATATATTTATTTAGCACAAAGTGAACAGCCAACCAACAGCTTGAATGTATCTTTATCAATAACAAAATTCAGTTTTACACCCTTTATGAGACATCACATTTATTGTATGAATAATTTTTCATGCAATAAGATTACAGTACATAAATTTAACAAGATATCAGTCCTACTGGCACAACATTCATGTTCTTTAATTTAAATTTTTCATAATTAAAACTACTTTATTTCTACATGAGATGCTGCCTTGGTTATAAACATATTCCATTATTATTACATGAAACACAATATTTTTAACATTATCAGTGTTCCTAACAAGCTTAATCACACATAGTTTGATGCTGGGATCAAACCCAATGTAAAATAATCTCCACTAAACATCAACATTTCATTGCATTAATGAAGTGTTCATAACGGAGTGATGTGGTAACTGTTTCAAATAATAGCAACTCAGCACTGTGTTATACAGTACCTAGTAGGTGATACATGTACTTTGAATTAATATAAATTTTGATAGAAGCTGTTTTTCTTGTAGAATTTCTTTTGAGCTGGCTTATGTTGGAGTGTGACAGACTAACTTTGACGTTGCTTTTACCTGGCGTTCACCCACTGGTTGTTAGGAAAATGTCATCTTTAACAAATCAATAACAGCAAGAAATCTGGCACCTCCCTTGTGCCTGATCTACAATGCAATGCAATGTCTAGAGAACAACCTCATGTTAACAAATACAGCAGATTTATAACAGCAGTGGATCAGTAAGAGAAATAAGTCACTGAAAGCATGGGGATGGCAATAGGAACCTGGATCTCCATTTACTTCTCACGATGGTGGTCATGTTGTACATGCATCAGATTGTAGAACACGTGCCACATGTTAGCTTTGTGCCACAGTAAACAGCAACAGGGTCCTGGAAGCTCATAGGCCTATACATTCATATTACACTGGCTTGAAAAATATAAGGACAAAAGCAACTTTTGCATATTGTCACAGCCAAGTAACATATCTCAGAGAAACTGTACATACAAATAAGTATTTCAATATTCTATAGAAGGCAACTGAAAGAGAAACTGACAAACAGAAATGATGTTTTCATTCAAAGAAAATAAGTATACTGAAGTGGCCATGATTTATGAACGTCCTCTGGCTTACAAAAGACAGAACATGGTTCTAAATAGGGTGTGTGATCAAGAATGACAATGCATGATCTGCAATGCGCACCCATTTTGGCACAAGGTTGGTAAAGAGTTCCTGTGTACAGTGTTCCATTTCTCCTCCAGTGCAGCTAACAATAGCTAGATGCTCATTGGTGCATGTGGCCATGCTGCAACTCATCTCCCCAACATGTTTGATAGGGCCTAAGTCAGGGGAACATGCAGGATAGTCCATTCGTCAGATATCCTTGCATTCCAAGATCTCCACATGCACTGTTCAGTGCAGTCAGGCATTGCCATCCATGAAAATGAAGTCACAGCCAAATGCACACCTGAAAAACCAAACATTGGGAAGAAGTACTGTGTCGCAGTGGTGTTGTCTGGTCAGTATACTGTGTTCAAAGATTTGAAGGCAGTATGCCCTTGCAACATTTTGCCTCTTACATCATGACAACTAGACTACCAAAATGATGATGTCAGGCAATGTTGGTGAGATGCATTAGTGCTCTCACCAAGAGGTCACACATATTGCATACAGGAACATTGTTGAACATGATCAATTTGGTGGTTGAGGTTTTAGGGCATCGACAGTGATAATGTTGCATGGGCATATTGCCTGCTAATCATTGAACACAGTTCACTTACAAATCAACATCTTTGTGGCACTACTCCTTCTATACACCTGCCTTTCCAAGAGTGCATTTGGCCCTGACTTCATTTTTATGGAAGACACTGCAGGACTGCATCTAACAGCACAGGTGCAAGAGCTGTAGGTGTGAGAAGATATTTGACCAGTGGGATAGCTTGCCCATTCCCCTGCTTTAATTCCCATGTAGCATGGGTGGATGTGTTGGGGAGACATACTGCAGTGCATCCACATGCACAGTCAACTGTCCAGCTATTATCGACAATGCTGATGAATGGAAAGCCCTACCATAAGAACTACATACCAAATGTGGGGGCAGAATGCCACCACATTGCAGAGCACACATTGCCATCCATGGTGATCACAAGAGACGCGTGCAGCCTATTGTCATTTCTAAGAGTTCTGCTTGATTCTGAAAAATTCCTTTTCTTAAGATAACACATTTAATCTCCAACTAAAGTATATAATTTTACCTCATAACTGAACAGACACTTTACACCATAATGAGAATACAAGATTGATTCTTTAACTTAACAACTTTCTCTTGCTCCTCCTTTTTTCTTGGGGGGTGGGGCAGCGGGATGCACTGTCAATACCACACTGACTCCCAAGAAGAAGAAAAAAAAATTACATCACCAAAAATTATAAGCTATGGAATAAGCTACATGCAAAGAAAAAATAGTTAATTACTGGTATCTACAAAAACTGTTTTTGCCTTTCTCTTATCCTACAAAATATGGCTAGTGTGTGATAGTGCCCACCACCTTCCCACAGAATATGGGCTGAGGTATTAAATAATCTGCAGCATACCCTGTAATCTAAGATATGTTGGTATGTGGCAATCTGTTTGTGCATCTGAAAAGAGACTACCCCATAAATCAGTCTTTTAATTAGATTGCATTCAAAGTTTCCTCCTGTGAATGTACAAACCATTATGAATGCAAGAAAATATGCTGTAAGTGTGTTCCTTTACCTGCCATAGGCCTAGACAAAGAAACAGGATATGTGGTAAGCATTTTCATGTAGTAAAGCAACTTACACAATATTAACAATGGAATGGCATCCATCATAAGCATGTTGTTATATAAACTAACAGATAACTGTTAAAGATACATGCACAACATTACAGTACATCATATTATATTGACTACTTTTCTTGCCTGTCCTTTGTACACTCATGTGTTTTCATGTGTTTTGAGAGTCATCACAAATCGGACACTTGCAGTCAGTGGTAAATGCATTTTCCATAAGTTATGACTTTGGGCAAAAATCTTTCCAAAACATTACACATTTGATATTTTATTATACCCTGTGAGCCATGATAATCTATAAAATATGCCACTCATAACAGAATGGTTTAATAAGCTGATTGTAACTTCAGTTGACATTGGATAACTGTGAAATTGAGCAAATATCTTTGGAGTGGAATGCATTTTAGTCCGATGAAATAAGCACCCATGCCATCTGCAATCCTTTCATAACTGTAGTTCTGGCTGACTCTAGCATTCACTGCTGCAATCACTCAAAGTTTCTTGTTACTGCTGGTGTATCTAATGAATTTACAAGAATTGTGTGTGTATATTACTATACATTAAACTACATGCAAGAAAAGAAAATAAGAAAATTTGAGTGCAGAAAACTACACTGAAACTTCATAGTTACAAAACTTTGTTTGAGGACTGAAGCACTTAAAAATCTCTCCATTAGGGTGCATAAACAGTGGAAACAATCAACTCTGTCCATTCACTGGGGCCCCTGTAAGGATCACAGGTTAATGTTTTGAGTACTCTTTATTGGGTTCCCTTCCATTAGATGGTGGACAGTTTTCAAATTCAAGAGTGAGGAATGTCCATGGTGCACTGGTATATTTATGAAATGGAGCCATCTTTGTAATCATATGATGTAATTGTTCCTACAAAGCACTTCTCATAGCTGGTTAATGCGATAAATATTAACAAGCTGACAGTAAATATTACTCCAACTTGTAAAATCTGGGAATCTAATAACTTTTCCCCTGCATTTTTTTCTGTTGGTCCTATCATAATCATTATCCTCCCCCTTCTCCTACCAGTAAGAGTTTTGACTTTCCAACCACTACCACAGATTTCAACATCAATTTTCAAAATTATTCACATGGAAACCAAATTGTGTTCTTTCTCATGTTTAACCTGTACAGTAATGCATAACAAAACTGTTTTGCACCCTAAATGCCTTTGGGTTCATTTAGAAAAAGATTTGGCATTTTTAGGTCTGCTTTCAAAATGGTTTCACAATGTTTCATCACCTGAGTGGCGTGGAGAGTGTTGTAGCTGGAGCAAATCTTTTCTGGCTGGGGCTTTGGTCAAGTGAAAGATTTTTAGAATCATACCAAGGAATGTAGAATAGAATCTGCCATAACCTGCTTTGGTCATTTTCGACTGTTTTTCTTGTTTTGAGTTATGGGTGCAGCTTTCGTAAATGTGAAGTAATCTACTAATTTAAGTGATGTAAAATACTTTACAGCTGTTTGGGATAACTTGTTCATTCTTCAGTTGCAGAGATATAAAGTGAGTAAAATCAACATTTTTTTAAAATGTATCGCATAAAACATGGACTCATTTGTCCACGTGTCATCAGTCATGGAAGATGATGAACATTGAAACAGGAGGTGTTCTTGTACCTTGCTGATATTTGCCAACTAAGTTTCTTTAACATTTAAATAATTTTCCTTCTTGAAAATGGAGATTTGTGTTTGAAGCATAGCAGGTATTTCAACATATTTTTGACTTGTAACTGATTTTTATATATTAATTCATAAAATGATATTGCTTACTTATTATTGGAGTATTGCGGATTGATAATGTAACACAGACCACCAAATACAATACTGATGTAATTTTCCCAAATATAAAACTTTTAAATTTTGATAGAATATTTGCCCTCAAAAGTCAAAGGTCCAGAACTCAATTCATCAAACAGTTTTAACCTGCTAGGAAGTTTCATATCAGCACACACTTTGGTGTAGAGCAAAAAATATGTTCTATTGTAGTTTGATAAAGTTTCCGAATTTGTAAATTCTGAAAAAATTTTGTCAAAATATAATTTCCAAGTGTTCATCCAATGCAATAATCTCATTTAATTGGTTTGGCTTAAAACATTGACATTCACTTATGTGCTTTTGCAAACGAAATCGAATGTGGATGAATGTATCACAGAAAGTAAATCAGGATCTAGTTGTGAATAAAATGACAATGGTAGGCTTGATATAGATACTAAATTTGGTTTCCTGAAAGAAAAAAAAATTGTGAGCATGATTTGCAAGATTAATTCCTCAAACTTCTGCAGAAACAGCATAGATTGATTGAGAACTCCATCTGACCTGCACGGCTGGAGGTACATCTACATACCAGCAAGCCACTGCACAGTGCTTCGTAGAGGGTACATTATACCACTTCTAGTAGTTCCATTTTCTGTTCCAGTCTAAGATAGAGAGAGTGGAAAACAAATGATATATTTCTCCAAATCTGTCCTAAATACTCAAATATTGTGTCGTGGTCCCTACATGAAATATTTTTTGGCAGCAGTCGGATAGTTTTGCAGTCAGCTTCAAATGCCAATTCTCTTAACTATCATGTTCTTAGAAATGCATGTCTTCTTTCTTCCAGGAATTCCCATTTGAGTTCCCACAGCATCCCTGTAACACTTGCATGCTGATGAAACCTGCTAGTAACAAATCTAGCACCCTGCCTCTGAATTTCTTTAATGTCTTACTTCAGTCAGACCTGGTGCAAATCCCATTCCCTCGAACAATACTAAAGTGTAGGTAACACTAGAGTGCTATATGCAGTCTTCTTTACAGATGAACCACACTTTCTTAATTGCTCCCAATAATCCAAAGCTGAACATTTGCCTTCCCTATCGCTATCTTCATAGGTACTGTGGGACGCTTGGACTTGCAAAGTCTGGTACCATTCGATGAGAACAGGAAGTAACCTTTTCATAGTAACAGCGTTCTCGTTTTTCATGCTTTTTAGTTAAATACCTGATATTACAAACCTGTGGAACATGAAGTAATGAAAAATACTATGTCAAAAAATTGTTACTATTAAGGTGCATTTATAAACATAAAAAATTAAAAATAGCACAAATACATGCAATGTATTCTACAGGGCATTTATTACGGGTTGTCTGTATGTTGGGGTGCAACTTACAACAGCTATGGTGACAGAGACCATACTGGATTTCAGTTACTTGTTTCAGATGATGAGAGGATTATGTGTGACGTCATTCTGAACTGTCTCCTTCTCAGAAATAAACATGTGAAATCTGTTTTAAGAAACCTTTATTTGTGTAGGAGTTATGACCTGTTAAAATTTGGGACACTTGGCAAAGCCGGTATTGCAGTATGTGCTCAATAAGACTACCATTGTGCCAAATCTTTCTTGCCAGTCATGCTGCACACATCACCAGATCTGTTGGTCCAGCTGTGAGACCAGGGCACCATGGTGGCCTTCTGATAAAATGCCTCCTATGTATCCTGTGACCTACAAACTGTTTTAGCCAAAATCAGTCTGACTTCAGTGACATATTGGGGAGGTACACAGTCTCATTGGAAGGTGGTTGGGGTATCACCCTCTGATTCATCAGTGTTGGAAGCACATAACCATGGAACATATTAAGATACATCACCCCATTCAAGGTTCCGCCAACAAACACTGGACCCATGATTTTTGTCCCAAATCGCACATAGAATCATCAATTTTTCACCACCAGCACTTTTCAAGAGGTCCATGCAAAAGGGAGTTTGCATCTGACTAGTAAAAAAGCTTTTCTTCTCCTTGTAACTAAAAATTAACTTTGTCACTGAAAAACACCTGTCAAATGAAGTTCGGGTTTCTATTACACTGATCAATAGCCTATTCTACAAATTGCACCCGCCAATCAGGGTCACCCTCAGATCTGGTACTGAGACTGTAGCTTATCTGGTGTCAAAGTTTTAAGCTGCATGTGTTGCAAACACACCAATGGCACCTGTATATTTCTGACAGCCAGTTCATGCTGTGACTTGCACTATGCACAAATGGTGTCAAAATTTCTGTTACCGTCTCTTCATCAGTGGTTGTTCTTGGATGATCAATGCATGGCTTGTCAAGTAACTTGGACACTGCCCTGTGTGAAACACCATTTCTCTTAGGATACTGGGCATTGAAGAAGTCAGCACCAATCATTCTGATACTTCATCCACATCTCATTAACAAAATTTCACAATGACACACAGTAGGGACACAATGAATCACCTGCAATAAAAAGCAGAATTGACCACCTCCTAGTAGTTTTAAACTTGAACAGGCCATAACTCCTAGACACAGAGACAGCTGAAGAGAGACTTCACATGTGTGTTCTTGATAAAGGGGCATTTCAAAATGATGTGCTACATGAATGAAACCCTCAATACTAGTTACCCACACACAACTCTGAAACCTGATACTGCATATTTCACTTGGACTCTATGGCAGAAAAAAAGGAAACTCACAGTGGCTGAAACCAACACACTGAACCATCAAATCTATGTTAGATAGGGTAAGCGAATGTTTGCATAATGAAGTCCACAGTAAAACAAATGAAAACTCTCGCACTTACAAGGAGAGGCCGCCAATTGTGAAATTCACTTTCGATTCATACTGCACATAATAAAAGCTCATGGCTAGAGGTGTAATGTGGCAAAGCACCAAGATGCACTTCTCAGCTTGTCGAGAAAATTGACAGTTAAAAGAAACCGTTGCGGTGAAATACTCTCTACTATTAATAATTTTCTGCAACGTCATGGTGCAGCGGTAAGCGCTCGGGTTCGTAATTGTCTTCATAATGTTTACCACGCATAGTTAACGGATATTCCAAAATGAATATTTATAGTGAAAGTCAAACGTTCAAATTAGAATAGAGACCCCATGAACACACATTTGCTGTGGCAGGTATGAAATATAAACTCCATTGTTACACTTGAAGAACAGATGTTGAATGGGCCAAAACGAGCCACCGCATAACAGCATAGTTGCCTGCTAACTTCAAAAGAAGGTAGATGCAGTCCCTAGCGCAACTTATAACATTGTTGAAAATCAGTGCGTATGTGAGAGCTTTGGTACACCCTGTTAAACAAACGGAAAAATGGAAGCGGTACAATTGAAGAGCGATCCGGGCCCTTCGAATGATAGTGATGTGATCAAAAAAGATTCTATACACAGTGAAGCGGCGAAACAACAATTGAAAGATGTGTTGGTGTATTTTGAAAGCCTCTTTCATAACAGTAATCGCATCGCAGCAGAACCGTCATCTTCAATCAACAAAGAAGCCATGGTAATTGGGGAAGAAATGTTCCAGAATACGCTGCAAATGCTCACCGAAAAAACCCTTGTTCATGATGAGGAACTGATAGACATTAATGAAATCAACGATAATAATGCCTACGAAGACGTTAAAATTGCCAAAGAATCATCAGACGAATACGAGTCAGACGAGAAGAAAAAAAAGGGTATGACTATATTTCTCTGGATTACAAAATTAGAGCTGTCAATCTGGCCAAAGAACATCTAGGCTAGAGTCTCAAAACTCTACAAAAAAAGGGGTGCTCTCGTTTGACAAATATGTGCTATTTATACAGGTGGGAAGAGCAAATCAAACGTGGCGGTAGCAAATTTGATAAATATTGTACCATCGATTAATGGGTGCATGATCGCTTCGTAGAACCTCAACAAAACTTCCAGCAAGTTACTACCAGAAACCTGCAGCAGTGGGCCTTGGGCGCTGCAAGTCAGTTCCCAGATTTCAGCTTCAAAGCTTCAAAATCATGGGTCACCGAATTTAGAAAGAAGCATGGGACTCGGCAATGGAGAATCACAAAATTTGTGTCCCGGAAAGAGACGGCTACCCAAGATGAAATTTTGGCCGCAGCGGACACATTTTTTATCCAGGCGTGAACGTTGATAACTAACTTCGACAAAGATTTCATAATTAATACTGATCAAACAGATACGTAAAGAGCTGTTCACGAATGTCATATGACATGATGATAGAATATGATAATCTGATATATGATAGACAACACACATTTCGTATATTTCTTATATAAAACGATATTTTAAATTTTGTTTGTCAGGGTGCCAGCACCAGTCCACGTTCAACATAACTCTCGCCGAAAAAGGGTCAAAGGCTGTCCTGGTAGCCCGAGACGACACCAACAATGTGACGCATATTCAATCACGATGTCTGGGTGAGTCTTGCCTCTTGTTTTCATGTGCCTCCAAGAGTCCACAGTTACATTTGGACCCAGAGGACAGAAGACAGTCGACGAGTATGCCAAGAAGTATACCAACGTTGTTATTACATCCTCCAAATCCGGTAAACTAACAACGGGTTTGTTCATGGACTTCTTGCGTAATGCTTGGCAACCATACGTACAAAAGAAAGAATTTCTCCTTCTGATCGACTATTGGGGTGGGCAAACGAACCCGACACTATATGAAGAGATGTTCCAGGATGATAATAAGCACTATAAAAGTCATTCCTCCAAAGTGCACTCCTCTCGTCCAACCGTGTGACGTGTATTTTTACCGACAGATAAAAAATTTTATCAAGTGCCTTCAAAATTGTGCTTTTTTAATCGAGCAAAACTGTGACATCAACTCCAGAGACGATTGTATAAAAATCCAATCCATCGTCCACCACCAATTGTCTACTCCGATTTTTTCCGATATGATATGATACGCATGGTAGGCATCAAACCTGACGAACGATAGAACAGTTTTTCATAATGTCAATCAGGTGTGTTCCCCAACGGATAATTTAAAAAAAAAATTGTTCTTGTAAAAATGTATCATTTATCAGATGTGCTTGATGTCATGCTGTTTTCTGCTTTCCATGTTTCTATGATAACTATCACTCAGGTTCGTGCGATACTCCAGCTACTTCTGGTCACTAATTGTTAATTATGTGCGAGTGTATACCGAACTTTTCAATAAATTGTATCCACTTTAATATTATTTGTGATATTGTGTTTTATTTCAAGTATTATTTTTCCACGACAAACGACTTTCAACAACTTATTATATGCATAATTGTTGCAACTGATTGCCATTACACCAACAACCTGAAAACAGCTTTTGCATCCCACAACTACCCTCCTGACCTGGTTCAGAAGCAAATTACCAGGGCCACTTCCTCATCCCTTCAAACCCAGAACCTCCCACAGAAGAACCCCAAAAGTGCCCCACTTGTGACAGGATATATGCCAGGACTGGATCAGACTCTGAATGTGGCTCTCCAGCAGGGATATGACTTCCTCAAATCCTGCCCTGAAATGAGATCCATTCTTCATGAAATCCTCCCCACTCCACCAAGAATGTCTTTCGGCCGTCCACCTAACCTTCGCAACCTCTTGGTTCATCCCTATGAAATCCCCAAACCACCTTCCCTACCCTCTGACTCCTATCCTTGTAACCACACCCGGTGTAAAACCTGTCCCATGCACTCTCCCACCACCACCTACTCCAGTCCTGTAACCTGGAAGGTGTACACAATCAAAGGCAAAGCCACATGTGAAAACACCCACGTGATTTACCAACTGACCTGCCTACACTGTGAAACTTTCTATGTGGGAATGACCAGCAACAAACTGTCCATTTGCATGAATGGACACAGGCAGACAGTGTTTGTTGGTAATGAGGATCACCCTGTGGCTAAACATGCCTTGGTGCAAGGCCAGCACATCTTCGCACAGTGTTACAGCGTCCGGGTTATCTGGATACTTCCCACTAACACCACCTGTCAGAACTCCGGAGATGGGAACTTGCCCTTCAGTATATCCTCTCTTCCCGTTACCTGTCAGGCCTCAACCTCTGCTAATTTCAAGTTGCTGCCGCTCATACCTCACCTGTCATTCAACAACATCTTTGCCTCTGTTCCTCCACCTCGACTGACATCTCTGCCCAAACTCTTTGCCTCTACTAAACAAATGTCTGCTTGTGTCTGTATATATATATGTGTGTGTGTGTGTGTGTGTGTGTGTGTGTGTGTGTGTGTGTGTGTGTGTGTGTGTGTGTGTGTGTGTGTGTGTGTGTGTGTGTGTGTGCGCGCGCACGCACGCACGCAAGTGTATACCTGTCCTTTCTTCCCCCTAAGGTAAGTCTTTCTGCTCTTGGGATTGGAATGACTCCTTACCCTCTCCCTTAAAACCCACATCCTTTCGTCTTTCTCTCTCCTTCCCTCTATCCTGATGAAGCTTTCCCTCTCCTTCCCTCTATCCTGATGAAGCAATCGTTGGTTTTTGAGTGTGTTGTGTGTGTGTGTGTGTGTGTGTGTGTGTGTGTGTGTGTGTGTGTATGTGTGTGTGTGTGTGTGTGTAAAAAGAAATAATAAAAAAAAAGTTGCATGGCGCGAGATTCGATCCAGCGACCTTTGGATTACGAACCCGAGCACTTACCGCTGCGCCACGATGCTGTAGAAAATTATTAATCATAGAGAGTATTTCACCGCAATGGTTTCTTTTAACTGTCGATTTTCTCGACAATGGCTGGGAAGTGCAACCTGGTCCTTTGCCACATGACACCTCTGGCCATGAGCTTTTATTATGCGCAGTATGAATCGAATCTGTATTTCACAATTGGCGGCCTCCCCTTGTTAGTACAAAAACCATGACAAACCAATAATGGTAAACCAATTTATATGACACCTACAGCCACTAACAGTTGCCAAATACTAACAAGAAACTGATAGTGGATGATTTTTTCCATTAATTACAAAGAGTCGAAATAACTGTTGGTAGCTTATCATACGTTATTTCTTCGTTCATTGCAACAAGCAATAACTTGCTCATAAATTCCTTTATCACTGTCAATGAAATTGATATCCATCCCTTGTCCTAAAAATGTATTGTGCCAATTTTGGTCGGTTTTCATCTTTCCTTCTCATAGCCTTCACAACAGAGGTCATTACCTTATCAAGCAGAGTAAAAAGGAATGTTGGGAGCACTTTGTTTCTTCCCTGGGGACATACCTCTCTCCGTTGTGGCTTTTGTCTGTGCTCCGTAGCCTTCTGAGCTGCCAGTGTCAGCCAACTCTCCAGGGTCTTAACCTCCAAGGTGCTCTGTGGAATGATCAATCGGTCCTCACAGAACACCTCGCGACGCACTTCACAGTGGCATCGACGTCCTCTTCCTATCCTGTTACATTTCTCCAGCAGAAATGCCGTGTTTAACAGACCCTCATCTGTTTCAACCCACACCATGCTGAGCCCTATAATGAACCCACTAATGAACGAGAATTCTTTCAGGCTCTTACCTCTTAAAGAGACACAACCCCAAGACTTGGATTCCATCCACAGTTAGAAGATCCGTGACGTGGTTGTTCCCCAGAGGCAACATCTCCTCAGGGTTTGGCTCACAGGTGCTTTCCCATCACAATGGCCAGACGGTATAGTTATTCCTGTCCTTAAGCTCGGGAGAACTCAACTTCCCTCGACAGCTACCACCTGATTATCCTCCCCCCTTCTCTTCCCGTTTCTCCACTTTGGCGTTTGAGGTCACACTTTTTCATCTTCCTCCTCCCTGTGTGCTCCTGAAGGCTGGCCCCCACATCTTACACAATACAGGTGACTGGGTAACGCATAATTCCCAGCCCCAGGTCGACTGGTAGGGTTCGCACGTACCACCGGGTACAGACAGGTGTGATTGCCTGAACAGCTACCTTCCAAATTGCCAATTGATCCATCTGTCAGGTGTTTGGGAGGTGTGACATGAGGAGTGAACAGTCACCCTGGGGGGTGCACCCCCTCCTGAAGTGGTCCCACAGTCGGGATGAGTGCACAAACGGAGATGCTGGCAATCGTGGTGATTCTCTGGCAGTGAGCCAATCGTCTTCAAAATCAACGTCTACAGAACATAAACGGAATGAGACTAAAGATTCAAAGACCCTTCCAGCTGCAACACGGTTCCTCGTGGTCTCACGTACTGAAGAGTGTTGGGCATCTGCAATGACAAATCCACGTATTATTCAGAAAGGTGTCGATGCCATTAACCGGCCCTGTAAAATCCTGCTATCATTTACAGAATGGTGCTTGGCTTTTGTAGACTACTTCTGATTTTCGAGCACGACAATTGCTCACTGCCTCACTTTTCCGCGGCTATCCAGTTCGTGTCGAGGCCCACGGAACTCCGAATTCTTCCCGCGGTGTTATTTATACTAGGCCGCTCGACGGTCCGATCGAGGTCAAAATCCAATCTTACCTCTCTGATCAGGGTGTCATTCCCGTCCGTGAGATGAGGATAAAGGTAGATTCCTCCTCAGTGCCCTCAAGCACTATTATTCTCACCTTTGATAGAGTGGTGCTTCAGTCTGAGATCAGGGCAGGCTATGAATTTATTACAGTCTGACTGTGCATTCCAAAACTGATGCACTGCTATCAGTGTCATCATTTCAACGACACCAGAACATCTTTCTGACACCCAGCCAAATGTTAGGGATGAACACGGGGCTGATTAATACAGAGGGGAGAAGGAGGCAGACAAATGCAATGGCTCAAGTTATTGGTTAGTCACAAACCCTGCCTTCTCCCATCTGGCACTTTTAGTTCTGTTCTCGTTATCCCTTGTCCACAAAGGACATGGCCATGCAGACGTGCGACCTCAAATACAGTCTGAGGTTGTGAAATTGCCCAGTGTTGAGGTAACATTACCGTCACCCCGTCCGGCTGTGCGACGTGCCATCAGATTCTCACCTCGAGAGTCAAAGCTGCTGGCTACACAACTGGCAGACCGGAAAGGTTGGGAGGAGAACTCACGTCAGAACTTCCTTTTCTCTCCAGCCAAATACCACTCGAGGTTTCCTCTGCTAACTGGTGAGGCTCGAAGTAGTCCAACAGAGGTGTGCGGTCTTCTCCTTTGCTGACTCGAAGATCCTCTTCGACTGTGTCACCACGTGATGCCTCGGCCCAGCCGGCCCCCGTGTCGGTAGTACGCACTGCCAACTGTTTCTCTGCATTGGACTTCACAGACTGATAGCACGAGTGAGCCGACATTTTTGTGGACCTCGTGGCCACAGTCAACAGGGTCTGTAGTGCCACCTCATGCTGTGGGTGGGGATTGGGTGCCCTGGGCAGCCTCTGCTGCACTAGATGTGCAGGGGGGAACGTCACAGTTCTGTGTCATTGAGCCGACCTCAGGTGCGACTGAGCCAGCTGGCCAGCTCTCACTTCACTCACTTCAGTGTGGGTGGCGAACTGTGTCAATGTCGACATCTTGGGTTGTCGGGTGTTCTGCCGGATATCAGCGTCGTACTTGCACGATATTTCGGTCACGTAGCTCGAGACCTTCATCAGGTGCAACCTGAGACTGCTCCTCAAGTGGACCTGGTTCAATATTTATGCCTATGGCCTTCCCCCTCCACCAACGGCTGCAGGCGCTTCCTCTGTTGTCCGCACCCATTCCCTGTGACCTGCTGGAGCATTGCTGCTCTGTTTTCCGTCCGCTGCAGCTCTGAATATTCCCTCTGCGGTCCGTGCCCACCAGTCCCACTTCTGGGTGTTCCATCTTCGGTCTGGTGCGCCTGGCAGTCCGTCAGGGGCTCGTTTACCATCTCCAAGTCTCTGGTTCTTCTGTTTGTGTAGTGTTGCAGCTGGCCCCGTTGCTCCTTTAACAATTCCAGAGCCGGATCCCAGGCTCTGCTTAGCTGTTACCCTGTGTCACGATTCATAAGATCGTCAGCCATTTTAATTTCTATCGATTCTCTTATAACACTGTCCCAAAATCTGGGTGTTTGTGCTAGAATCTTGGTATCCTCATACTTCATGGCATGATCTAGTTCTAGACGGTGTTCAGCAATGGCTGACTTAGTCACCTGTCTTAATCTAGTGTGCCTGTGATGTTCTTTGCACCTGATCTCCACAGTTCTTGTCGTCTGGCCAATGTAGGACATGCCACATTGACAAGGTATATTGTAAATCCCTGGTTTTCGTAACCCCAGGTCGTCTTTGACACTCCCCAGCAGTTCCCCGATCTTGTTGGATGGACAGAAAACACACTTGATATTGTGTTTACAGAGGATCCTACTGATTCTGGCAGAAATAGAGCCAGCATAGGGCATATATGCCACCTTCTTTGCTTCATCTTGGTCTTCTTCAGGAACCTGTGGGATAGTGGCTGGTCGGAGTGCCCTCTCAATTTGTCTGTCCGTGTATCCATTCTTGGAGAAAACTGTTTTGAGACGTTCTATCTCTATGGGTAGATTCTCTTGGTCTGACAGGGCACGTGCACTGTGGACCAAAGTCTTCAGAACCCCATTCATCTGTGCAGGGTGGTGGCAACTGCTGGCCTGCAGATATAAATCAGTGTGTATTGGTTTTCGGTACACACTGTGGCCAATTGATCCATCTGCTTTCCTCTGGACTAGTACATCCAGAAATGGCAGCTGGCCATTCTTCTCCAGTTCCATGGTGAACTTGATATTAGGGTGGCATAAGATGTTCAAGAAACTCATTGAGCCTGTCCATCCCATGTGGCCAGATCACGAAGGTGTCATCCACATACCTAAAGAAGCATGTGGGTTTAAATGTTGCTGTCTCCAATGCCGTCTCCTCAAAACTCTCCATAAACACGTTGGCAACCACAGGGGACAGTGGGCTGCCCATAGCTACACCTTCAGTTTGCTCATAATATTGGTTTCTGTACAGGAAATACGTGGATGTCAGTGTATGACTGAACAGGTCCAACAGAGCACCGTCAAATTTCTCTGCAATCAGTTCTAGTGAGTCCTTCAGTGGGACCCTGGTGAACAGCGATACGACATCAAAACTAACCATGATGTCCGAATCTGTGATGTGCAGTTGCTTGAGGCATTGCAGGAAATCTTCTGAGTTGCGGATGTGGTGAATACATTTCCCCACATATGGAGACAGGAGACATTTCAAGTACTTGGCTGTTGTGTACGTAGGTGCCCCAATATTATGTAGGGGCACGCCCACCTTGTGTATTTTGGGCAGACCATACAGTCTAGCTGGCACTGGCGCTTTTTCCCGTAGTTGTCTGATGATCTTATTGGGCATCCCTGTTTCCTGCAAGAGAGCCCTAGTCTTCTTGGCCACCTTGTCCATGGGGTCATGCTCCAGAATTCTGTATGCAGAGTCCTCCAGAAGTTGGCATACTTTCTCATCATAATCCACCCGCTGCAAGATGACAGTGGAGTTCCCTTTGTCTGCTGGCAGTACCACAATGCTGTTGTCTTCCCGTAGTGTAGGCACACTAGATTAAGACAGGTGACTAAGTCAGCCATTGCTGAACACTGTCTAGAACTAGATCATGCCATGAAGTATGAGGATACCAAGATTCTAGCACAAACACCCAGATTTTGGGACAGTGTTATAAGAGAATCGATAGAAATTAAAATGGCTGACGATCTTATGAATCGTGACACAGGTTACCAGCTAAGCAGAGCCTGGGATCCGGCTCTGGAATTGTTAAAGGAGCAACAGGGCCAGCTGCAACACTAGACAAACAGAAGAACCAGAGACATGGAGATAGTAAACGAGTCCCTGACGGACTGCCAGGCACACCAGACCGAAGATGGAACACCCAGAAGTGGGACTGGTGAGCGCGGACCACAGAGGGAACATCCAGAGCCACAGCGGATGAAAAACGGAGCGGCAACGCTCCAACAGGTCGTGGTGAGTGGGCGCGGACCGCAGGGGGAACGCTTGGTACCCCAGACCATAGATGAAACCCCCAAGAGCGGGTTTGGTGGGCGCGGACCGCAGAGGGAACACCTAGAACCGCAGCGGATGGAAAACGGAGCAGCAATGCTCCAGCAGGTCGCAGGGAATGGGCGCGGACCACAGAGGAAGCGCCTGCAGCCGTTGGTGGAGGGGGAAGGCCATAGGCATAAATACTGGACCAGGTCCACTCAAGGAGCAGTCTCAGGTCGCACCTGATGAAGGTCTCGAGCTACGTGACTGAAATATGATGCAAGTACGACGCTGATATCTGGCAGAAAACCCAACAACCCAAGATGTCATTAGATCACCGGGAAAGCCTGAAGAGTTGTGTCAATGTCTCTTGCCTCGAGGTGAAGGCTGCACGGGGGATGCAGGCTCCTGCCAAATCCTGTGCGCTTTGCTAATAGATTCAGTGTGCCATCTGATGCTTGGTGGGGAGGGCGGGGGGTTTCGCTGAGCTGGATCAGAATGCATCTTCTGCCAGGATAGTGGCCACCCCTTCGGCAACATCCAGACGGGCACGGGTGGATAGGGGTTTGTTAGTTATTGGGAGCTCCAAAATTATGCTGGTCGTGGAGCTCCTCAGGAACATTGCAGCTAGGGTGGGGAAGAAGTCCAACATTTGCTCAATGTGCTTGCAGGGGGGCCTTGTCCAGAATGTGGAAGAGGCTCTTCCAGTGCCTATCGAGTGTGTGAGGTGCAGACACCTACAGATTGTTGCACGTGTTGGCACCAACGGTGCCAGTCATCAGGGTTCTGAGGAAATCCTTGGGTCCTTTCGATGGCTACCTAAATTGGCAAAGGAGCCCTCCATCTTTCGAAGAGTGGAAGCCGAGCTGACGATTTGCAGCATTGTACCCAGGGGGGACTCAGGTCCTCTGGTTTGGAGTAGAGTAGAGAATCGAACCGGAGGCTACGTCGCCTCTGTGATGAAAATTTTTGTAGATTCCTTGACCTACGCTATGGGGTGGAAGATTTTAGGACACCCCTTGATCGATCAGGGGTGCACTACACACAGGAATCAGCTACACGGATAGCACAGTACTTGTGGCATGCACATGGGAGTTTTTGGAACTGGTTCCTTCCCATGGGAAACAAATTGTTGGCCTGAAAAATTACCAGTTCATAACACTGATGCGGGTGTGCCGACTGTAAAAATTGTTAGTTGGCCTAAACAGGTCATTCCAAAAGATTTAAATACGCTAAATCTAATGTTAGTAAATTGTTTAAGTGTCTGTAGCAAGATCCCCATGATACTCCCTGAAATAATCAGTAGAAATGCCAATATTGTATTAGGTACCAAAAGCTAAGTGAATCCAGACATAAATAGCAGTGAAATTTTGAACTTAGATTGGACAATGTTTTGGAAGGATAGGACTGATGCTATGGGAGGTGGTGTGTTCATTGTAGTTAAAAGCTGTTTAAATGCAGTTGAGATCAATACTGAGTCAGACTGAAATAGTCTGGATAAAGCTGTCGATCAGGCAAGGAGTGACCATTGTATTAGGATGTTTTTATAGACCACCAGCCTCCACAACAAACGTTGCAGAAAATTTCAGGGAAATTCTTGAGCATATAGGAAATAAATATCCAAATTATCCATTAGTTATAGGTGGAGACTTTAATCTGGTGTCCATTGATGGAAAATTACACGTTTATCACAGGGGCAGAAGCAAAGACTCATGTGAAATTATTCTAGGTGCCCTCTCAACATAAAACCTAGAGCAGTTGATTAGAAAACCAACTTGAGACGGGAACATATTAGATACCTTGGCAACAAACAGAACTGATCTTTTTGAGGAGGTTAATCTAGAAGAAGGTATTAACAACCATAAATTTGTTGTAGCTTTTATCTCAGTGGAAGTTGCAAAAAAAGCCAGAGAAACAGCATAGAGTCTTCTTTTTTGGGAAAGCAAATAAAAGTGTCATTAATGAATAACTTCATAATCAGCTCCAAGCATTCACCACAGGACGCAAAGGTACTGAGCATCTTTGGTCGGAATTTAAATGTATTGTCCACCATGTGCTAGAGAAATATTTGCCTAGAAAAAATATAGGAGTGCGAAAGGATCCACCTTGGTTCAATAAACATGTTAGGAAGTCGCTGAGAAAGCAGAGAATTTTGCACAGTCATTTTAAATGTAGTCTCTGTCCTGCTGTCAAACAGAAATTATGTGAAATGAAAGCAGCTGTCAAAAGGTCAATGAGAGATTCTGACGCCTATCTGGAACATCCAGTTAGTTCCGGATCTCTCGACTAACTGTCGCGCAGGATACCTTAGTGGACACAGTGGTAATCTCTAACTCATTGTGTCAATACTTTGCTTATATTTCAAACTCTTTTTATCTCAAAATCATGAAAGCTGCAAAGCCTTTTATTCTATGCCTGAACTCATACATCCACTCTCCTCCTCCCCGCTGCTCTGGAACTGGATGGTATCCATGTCCAAATGTTGCTGCACCTATCAGAACCTAGTTTGTGCTACCTCCTTCACCTTTATAACTGACTTCGGGTTGACAGTACCTTTCCCAGAAGTTGGCTGGAAGCTATCATCATTCCTGTTCCAAAACCTTGAAAGTAAAAACATCTCCCCTCCATCTATTGCCCAATCTCTCTCACAAGTAGTGTATGTAAGATTTTTGAGCATATGGTAGATTGCCGTTTAGGCTGGTGGCTGGGGTCCCAAAACCTTTTAACACCTGCCCCATGCCATTTCTGAAAGCATTGTTCTGCAGTTGACCATCTTTTTGCTCTCATCACTTATATCATGAATGAATTTCTCAGGAAACGCCAAACAGTAACAATATTTTTTGATCTACAGAGGGTTTATGATACCTGTTGAAAAACAGGCATCCTCTGCATATTGTGCTCTTCTGGCTTTCGAGGTTGGCCATCCCTTTTCATCCATGAATTTATGTCAGAGTGCACATTTAAGGTGCAGGTGAACACTTCTCTATCCCGCACTTTCTTCCAAGAAAATGGGGTGCCTCATGGCTCTGTGCTAAGTGTTGTACTGTTTGCCAAAGCCATAAATCCAATTATGGATTATCTTCTTCCTGATGTCTTGGGCTCCCTCTTTGTCAATGCTTTTGCAATTTACTACAGCTCTCAATGGATCAGCCTTCTTGAACAACATCTTCAAGGATGTCTCGATTGAATCCATTCATGAAGCATCGAAACTGACTTCCAATTTTCCCCAGTAAGACTTTCTGTGTAAATTATTGGCATCGTACAGAGTATTATATGTCTTCCCTACATCTACGCCCTGTTGACCTTCCGTTTGGGGACGTTGCCAAATTCTTGGGACATAAGTTTGACAGAAAACTGCCGTTTCATATCATTGGGATCGCTGTCTGCAATCCCTCATATCCTCCATATTCTGAGTGGTATCTCCTGGGAGTTGACCGAGTGGTCCCCCTTCGTCTCTATCATGCCTTAGTGCATTCGAAATTGGACTATGAAGCATAGTTTACTCCTGTGCACAGCCATCTATTCTTTGGCATCTAGACTCTGGCCACCACCATGGATTGCATTTAGTGTCTGGAGCTTTTTACACTAGCCCTGTGGAGAGCCTTTACTCTGAGACTACTGAACATCTGCTGTCAACTTGGCGAGCTGTCCTTCTGAGTCGTTACACTTGTCATTTGTCTTCCATACCTGCTGATCTGACCTATGCCATTTTTTTCAATGTCTCCTTCGATTTAGGGTATGCAGGCAGCCCTTCCTCTGTACTACCACCACCGGGAGTCCACTTCTGTCAACTGCTACGTTCACTCTCCTTCCAATTTCCTAAAACTTTCTACAGAAATGGGAGTACAACACAACCTTGGCTTCACACCCAGACCTTCCTCCTCCATGACCTTTTTCAGCTTCCCAATGATAGTACCCCCCCCCCCCCCCCCCCCACTATAGTTTATCATTGGGCATTTGCTGCTCTAGGCACACAAATAGAGGATGCCACATTTATTTACAGTGACGGCTCCAAGACCACATTTGGTGTCAGGAGTGTCTATATTCTTGGTGACACCCTGATTAGATTTCAGCTTCCCGACAAGTGTTCAGTTTTTACTGCGGAGCTTTATGCTGTTCACCATGCTGTCCAATAAATTCTTCACCATCTAGGAATACAGAATATTATATGCTTGGATTTTCTCAGCTCTCTTCTCAACCTCCAAGCCCTTTATCCCACTCACCCTCCAGTCCACCAGACTCAGGACTGCCTCAACTTGCCCTACTTGGAGGGCATCTATGTGGCATTCCTCTGGATCCCAGAGTATGTTGGTATACGTGGAAATGAGGCAGCCGATATAGCGGCAAAGGCTGCAGTCTCTCTCCCTTGGCCCACTGTTCACATGGTTCCCTTTGCCAATCTACAGAGCATTTTATGTCATTGTGTTGCTCTTTTATGGCACACACATTGGTCCGCACTCCAGGATAATAAATTATGGGACATTAAACCTCTTCTCTGTTCTTGTACCTCTTCCTTGCAGCCTCGTCATTGGGAGGAGGTAATTTTAACTAGACTCCAGATTGGGCTCTGTCTTTTTAGCCACTGACATCTTTTGAGGGGTGCTCCTCTCCCGCTTTGTCCCTACTCAATCATGGATGGTGAGACACCTTTTACTTCAGTGCTGCTACTTTAATCTGCTATGCACCTGTTTACAGCTGTCGCCTGATATATATTCCGTTTTAGCAGATGATGTGCACTCCACCGATCCTGTCCTTGAGTTTATAAATGTTAGTGAGATGACGTCAGTCATTTGAAGCTCTCTTCAGGAAAAACAACCCCCCCCTTCAATAGCACTTTTCTCAGGTCTCCCATTCTTTGTTTCCCCTCCTGCTTCAGTTTCACTCCAATTCCTCTTGATTTACATTCTTGTTTTTATCCTTCAATAAGCCACAGAATGGGCACTTTTTTACAATGGTTGTTTTGCACCCTAAAACCATAATCAAAAATAAATAAATAAAAGACTGGAGCACCCACATTCCTTTCTGACTCCTCACACACCTATTCCCATTTGAATGTATCCTTGTGCACTGCCCAGCTTGCGCATCATCTTGAATGGTCTGTTCTTTCTGAAACCTACTCAGGCAACCATTTCCCATGTGCCATCTGTTACTGAATCCTATCATACCTACGTGCACACCCAAGTGGGAGCTTACTAAGGCTGCTGTAGAATGTTCCATTCCTCTCACCTCCTCTTTACCACACCGTGTCCCAGTCCATTGGTGGTCTGAGGTATGTGTCAACGCAATTCGTGTGCTGACACATGCTCTCCAATTTATTAATTGTCATCCTACGAGTACAGTGGCCTTCATTATAAACAGATGTATGCACAGTGTTGTTGTGTTCTTTGGGATACCAAAAAAGCTAGCTGGATTTCATGTACTAGATCTTTTAACAGTTCTATCCCTTCCTCTGTTGTGTGGACCAAGCTCTGACAGCTCTCTGGAACCAAGATCCATTCGCCAATTTCCAGCCTAACAGCAATAAGGTCTACGATGAGAATGCCTGCTACTATCTCCAATACCTTGGATCGCCATTTTTCCTGAAATTTCGAGATCTTCCCACTATCACCCTGCCTTCCTCCATCGGAAATGGGTGGAGGTGGCCTGGCAATACCTTTTTCTTCTCAGAATCGTGAGTGCTACAATGCCGCCTTTACTATGGGGATCTAGATCATGCTCTCAGTTCATCCCAATCCTCCTCCGCAGGGCCAGACATTGCATATGTTGCAGAACCTTTCTGTTGTGGGCAAGTATTTTTTCCTTCAGACGTACAACCACATCTTGCAGAGGGCACATTTCCCAGATGTTGGCATGAAGCCACTGTCATACTCATACCTAAGGCCAGTAAGTACAAAAACCATCCTTCCAATTACTGCCCCATGATAGTAATTTGCGAGATTCAAGCCAGCATACCAGCTGAGCATGAATCATACATTCTAATGACTGCACAGTGTGGACTTCGAGCGTGCCGTTCTGCAGTTGACCATCTACTTACTTTGTCCACCCATGCCATGAATGGTTTTCTGTGGAAGTACCCGACTGTTGCCATATTTTTTGATTTGGAGAATGCCTACAACTACTACCAGAGAACTGGTATCCTCTGAACTCTTTACACATGGGGCTCCAGTGGCCCCCTGCCCCATCTCCTTCAGGACTTTTTAAAAGACAAAGTATTCATGGTGTGTGTGGGTTCTGCCTTGTCAGACACCTTTATCCAGGAAACTGGTGTGCCTCAGTGTTCTATCATGAGTGTCATCCTCTTTGCCATCACCATTAACCCTACAATGGCCTGTATCCCATTGGGCGCATCCGGCTTCCTTTTTCTTGACAATTTTGCCATCTATTGCAGTTGTTGCACCCAAGTTTTAAGTGTCTGCCATTTCCTGATGGAATTCCCATTTTTTTTAACTGTTTACATTTCCACTTGGGTTTGCCATCTGAGTTACTGGCGAGTTGTCGACCTCATTTTAGTTTTTATGGTGAAGGCCATTTAATTTTTAGTTCTGGACCTCTGTTTCTCTTTGGTGTACTTTATAGACCTTTGTCCAAGTCCCTATTTTTAGCTGACTCCTCTTACGTTGATTGGGATTGATGTGTAGTCATTTTTTGACTCCTCTCTGTCTTCAAGTTCTATAGTTTTGACTTGGGCGCATATGGCCCCAGTTGTTTTTCCCCCTTAAACAAAACAGTCCAATCCAATATCAAATTCACTGCTAACCAAAAATAGACTGGTCAGAATTGAAGCCTAAGATCCAACAACCATGTCAGTTTGAGAGACCTGCTGTTCTTGTTTCAGAAAAAAAATCTCATAAATTTAAATGGTTAAAAAGTTATTAATGAAGATATGATTTCAAGCATCCCATTTTTATACGATCACATTTTTAAAATCTGTGTTAATAAAGTTGCAGCCTGAAATTTTCTGAACAGGGTGGTATTCTTACTTTCAAATATATTGCAATTGGAAGGATTTATCTAAAGTTTAAAGCTTTTTAGAATAAATTGTAAATGAGACAATGGGAAACTGGAACAGTTCTGACGAAAATGAAGTTATGATATCAAAAGGGTAATCATCAAGCTTTTGCAAAATGCAGATACAAATCATTTGGAACATGAAATAATTAGTCCTAAAAACCCAGTTCTTTCCCTTTATGATACTCTTGTTTTTTATTATTGATTAATTCATCATTTTCTTGTTATTGGCACACAAATCACAGAGTTACAGTTTGGCATCTCATGGAAAGGCTACAAACAGTCGTGATCGACACCAGACAAGGAAGATGAGAAGTGTATTCAGGAGAGGACGAACAGTGTCAGTTGCAATGGTGAAATCCCATGTGTGAATTTTGAAGTGTGTCCCGTATGATAACTGCACAAGTCATCCACAACTGTTAATGGAAGACAGTAGGGTGTGAGCAGTTAGGTACTGACCCATCGGCACCGTACTTGTATGTGACGGAGCAGAGCATAAGTACAAATGCGTATACTATATATTCCAAGGTTGCAAATTATATCTGGCATTATTCATATTATATGTTGTGGGAATAGACTTTCCATGAGTAGCAACTCTTTGTGTGTGTGTGTGTATGTGTGTGTACTAAATCACTCATACACACACGCGCACACACACACACACACACACACACACACACACACACACACACACACACACACACTGCATGATGAGTGAAATATTTTCTAATGTCCATAAATGATATCATATTCATTTGCAAATCAGTCTTAATATAAATACTTTTTGGGCACAAAACTGCTATGGTCACTAGCACCCGGTCTGTGACTTAGGAAACAGTAAAAAAACCGAAAATGGAAACCAGCAGCAACAGCAGCAATGGGAACGAAACTCAAAAAATTGGAGAAACTAAAAGCAGAAGGAAGGCTTAAAAATCCACTACAGAAAGGGGTTGGTGGTCCCCAAAAAAAAGCTTCATATGACTGACGTCATTTCACTGGCACTAATAAACTCGAGAATGCGATCGGCCGAGCGCGTGTTATCTGCTAAAATTGATGATATATCAGGTGACAGCTGTAGACGGGAGCGTAACAGAGTAAAATAGGGGCACTCAATTAAAAGGTGTCTTACCGTCCACAGCTGAGAGCAGTGGGGACAGAGTGGGGAAGGATCGCCGCTTAAAAGATGTTGATGGCTAAAAGACAGTGCCCTATCCGGAGTCTAGTTAAAATTACCTCCTCCCAACGACGCGTTCGGGAGGAAGAGGTCCAAGCACAAGGAAGAGCTTTCACGTCCCGCAATTTATTATGGGGAAGTGTTGACCAATATGCGTGCCATAAAAGAACAACACGACGACGTAAAACGCTCCATAGATCAGCAAAGGGAATCAATTGAATAGCTGGCTAAAGAAGAGAGACTGCAGCCTTGGCCGCTATATCGGCCGCCTCATTTCCACAGACACCAACGTGTCCCGGGAGCCAGAGGAACGCCACCGAGACGCCCCCCAGGTGGAGCAAGCGCAGACAGTCCTGAATCCGGTGGACCAGAGGGTGGACAGGGTAAAGAGCTTGGAGACTGAGGAGAGAGCTGAGAGAATCTGAACAGATAACATACTGTATCCGCTGATGGCGGCGGATGTAGTGGACAGCCTGGAGAACAGCGTAAAGCTCCGCAGTATAAACCGAACACTGGTCGGGAAGCCGAAAGTGATTTGGGGTGTCACCAATAATATAGGCACTCTCTACACCAAACGATGTTTTTGAGCCATCAGTGTAAATAAATGTGGCTTCCTTCATTTGTGCACATAGAGCAGAAAATGCCGACAAAAAACAAGTGCAGGGGTACCATCCTTGGGAAACTGACAAAGGTCACAGAGCAGGCCGATCCGGGGATGGAGCCAAGGCGGTGCTGTACCCCAAGTTGTCAAGAAGGTTTTAGGAAAGCAGAAGGAAATAGAATGAAGTGGCTGATGGAAGTGGACTCCCGGTGGTAGTAGGGAGGAGGGGCGGCCTGCATACCCTATATCAAAGGAGGCGTCGAAAAATATGTCATGGGCTGGATTAGCAGGCATGGAAGACAGATGACTAGCATAACAACTCAGAGGGACTGCTCGCCGATTGGACAGCAGAGGTTCAGCAGTCTCAGCATAAAGGCTTTCCACAGGGCTGGTGTAAAAAGCTCCAGACACTAAACGTAATCCACGGTGGTGGATAGAGTCGAGATGCCGAAGAATAGACGGCCGAGCAGAGGAGTAGACTAATGCTTCCATAGTCCAATTTCGAGCGCACTATGGTGCGATAGAGGCGGAGAAGGACCACTCGGTCCGCTCCCCAGGATGTACCATTCAGGACACAGAGGGTGTTGAGGGATCGCAGACAGCGAGCCGAATGATAGGAAACGTGGGGGGACCAGCACAGTTTTCTGTCAAACATAAGACCCAAGAATTTAGCGACGTCTGAAAACAGAAGGTTGACAGGTCCTAGATGTAAGGAGGGTGGAAGAAACTCCTTACATCGCCAAATATTAACACAAATGGTCTTACTGGGAGAAAAACGGAAGCCAGTTTCGATGCTCCAAGAGTGGAGGCGATTGAGACATCCTTGAAGACATTGTTCAAGAAGGCTGGCCCATTGAGAGCTGTAGTATATCACAAAATCGTCCACAAAGAGGGAGCCCAAGACATCAGGAAGGAGACAATCCATAATTGGATTTATGGCAATGGCAAACAGTACAACACTCAGCACGGAGCCGTGGGGTACCCCGTTTTCTTGGGAGAAAGTACGGGAGAGAGTAGTGTTCACCCGCACTCTAAATGTGCGCTCTGCCATAAGTTCGCAAAGAAAAAGGGGCAGCCGACCTCGAAAGCCCCGAGAGAACAGTGTGCGGAGGATGCCTGTCCTCCAACAGGTATCGTATGCTCTCTCCAGATCAAAAAATATTGCTACTGTTTGGCGTTTCCGGAGAAAATTGTTCATGATATAAGTGGAGAGAGCAACAAGATGGTCAACTGCAGAACGATGCTTTCAGAATCTGCATTGGGAAGGTGTTAAAAGACTGCGGGACTCCAGCCACCAAGCTACACGGCAATGCACCATACGCTCCAAAACCTTACATACACTACTCGTGAGAGAAATGGGGCGATAGCTAGAGGGGAGATGTTTGTCCTTTCCACGTTTCGGAACAGGAACGATGATAGCTTCCCGCCATTGTCTGGGAAAAGTACTGTCGGTCCAAATTCGATTATAAAGGCAAAGGAGGTAACACAGACTATGGGTTGATAAATGCAGCAACATTTGGACGTGGATACCATCCGGTCCTGGGGTGGAGGAGCGAGAAGAGGAGAGTGCATGTTGGAGTCCTCACATGGAGAAAACAGTATTGTAGCTTTTGTGATTTTGAGAGGAGAAAGCCAGAGGTCGCACTTCCGCTGCACGTTTCTGCGGGAGAAACGCTGGCAGGTAATTTGAAGAGCTCGAAATCTCAGCAAAGTGCTGACTCAATAAGTTAGAAATTGCGATGGGGTCCACTAATGTATGGTGCGCGACAGTGAGCCCAGAGACTGGGGAGAAACTAGGGGCGCCTGATAACCATCGAAGCCGACTCCAAACTTCCAAGGAGGGAGTGAAGCTGTTAAATGAGCTAATAAAGAATTTCTAGCTTACCTTCTTGCTATCATGGATGATGCGACGGCATCGCGCACGGAACTGCTCATAGCGGATACAGTTGGCCAAAGTAGGAGGGTGGCGGAAAACGCGAAGACCATGTCGCCAGCCGGCCGGAGTGGCCGTGCGGTTCTAGGCGCTACAGTCTGGAACCGAGCGACCGCTGCGGTCGCAGGTTCGAGTCCTGCCTCGGGCATGGATGTGTGTGATGTCCTTAGGTTAGTTACGTTTAATTAGTTCTAAGTTCTAGGCAACTGATGACCTCAGAAGTTAAGTCGCATAGTGCTCAGAGCCATTTGAACCATGTCGCCGCTCACGTATTGCATCATGGCACGCCTCGTTCCACCAAGGAACTGGGGGGCGCCGGGGCAATTCGGAGGTGCGTGGTATTGAACGTTCCGCAGCTGTAAGAGTAACGTCGGTAATATGTGTGACCTCATCATCGACGCTGGGAAAGTGACGGTCATCGAATGTCGCTAGAGACGAAAAAAGTGTCCAATCGGCTTGGGCAAACTTCCAGCGTCGCGGGTGCATATATGGCAGTTGAGGCTGCAGTCTAAGGACACATGGAAAGCGGTCACTCGAGTGTGTATCATCAAGGGCGAACCACTCGAAGCACTGAGCTAGCGGAACAGTACAGACCAAAAGGTCCAAATGAGAGAAATTTGTCGTGGAGGCAGAAAAAAAAAATGTAGGGACCCCAGTGTTGAGGCAAACGATATCCGCTTGGTGGAAGATGTCTAGCAATAGTGAGCCACGTGGACAAGGATGTGGAGATCCCCAAAGCGGGTGGTGGGCATTCAAGTCCCCAACCAGCAAATAGGGGGGGTGGAAGCTGACCAAGAAGATGAAGGAGATCAGCTCGTGCCATTGGTGTGGACGATGGAATGTATACAGTACAAAGAGAAAAGGTATATCCAGAAAGGGAAAGACGGACAGTGACAGCTTGGAAGGAAGTGTTTAAGTGGATTGGGTGATAATGGAGAGTATCATGGAGAAGAATCATGAGTCCTCCATGGGCTGGAATGCCTTCAAGAGAGGGGAGATCAAATTGGATGGACTGAAAATGGGGGAGAACAAAGCGGTCATGGGGACACAGCTTTGTTTCCTGAAGACAGAAGATGACCGGCAAGTAGGATCGAAAGAGGATCAACAATTCATCCCGATTGGCTCGAATGCCGCAGATATTCCAGTGAATAATGGACAGAGGGTGAACAGAAAATGGAGGAATGTGACCAAGGTTGCCGTCAACTCAACGACTGCTCAGAGCTTGCAACCGACAGCATGGAATGGCATTCAGCCGAAGGCAGAAGATCCTGATCCATAGGTTGTTCAGGAGCAGCTCCTGCCACCAGCAATCGGCCGGTTGATCGGCTGCCAGCAGTGCGCCTCGGCGACACAGAAGACGACCGAGGGCGATTTCCGCCAGGTGGTGCTGTAGACGGGACACGCCTTGGCGGAGAAGGAGATGAACTGGGTTTCTTAGTAGCCTTCTTGGAAATATGATGTTTAGATGGAGGAGGAACCGATGGTTGTGAATTTGGGGTACGTAAAAGATCTTCACGAGTATGCTCTTTTTTCGAAGTCTTGGTATCTGACTTTTGGGCTCGAGATTTAGCAGAACCTGATGAAGGGTGAGCCATAGAGTGGGCAGGCGAAAGTGGTGAGGTTGAACGGGCGATCTTTGCGCTGGCCGATCGGACGACCGTGGCACTAAAGGTGAGGTCGCAAGTCTGTGTGGCCACCTCCTTTGTTGGCGGAGGAGAAGCAAGGGCAGTGCTGTATTTTCCTGTCTGAGGCACGGTGGACTGTCGACTGGCGAATAATTTTCCAGCAGCAACGGTCGACACCTCTTCCTTCACTCTGATTTCCTGGATGAGCTTTTTGTCTTTAAAAACAGGGCAATCTTGAGAGGAAGCAGTGTGGTCACCCATACAGTTGATGCAGCGAGGGGATGGAGGTGGACAAGCACCCTCATGGGCATCCTTGCCACATGTAACACATTTGGCCAGATTGGAACAGGACTGGGTGGTGTGATTGAACCACTGACACCGACAGCAACGTGTAGGGTTTGGGACGTAAGGGCGAACGGAAATTATCTAATAGCCTGCTTTGATTTTTGATGGGAGTTGAACTTTGTCAAATGTCAAGAAGACAGTGTGGGTTGGAATGATGCTCATGTCAACCCTTTTCATAACTCTATGAACAGCCGTTACGCCCTGGTCAGACAGGTAGTGCTGAATTTCTTCGTCAGACAATCCATCGAGGGAGCGTGTATAAACAACTCCACGTGAGGAATTTTAAGTGTGGTGTGCTTCAACCCAGACAGGGAAGGTGTGGAGCAGTGAAGTACGCAGCAATTTTTGTGCCTGGAGAGCACTGACTGTTTCTAACAACAAGGTGCCACTCCGTAATCTGGAACAAGACTTTACAGGACCTGCAATTGCGTCAACACCTTTCTGAATAATGGAAGGGTTGACCGTGGAGAAGTCGTGACCCTCGCCAGACCGAGAAACAAGAAGGAACTGTGGCAACGATGGAAGAACTGTCTATGGCTGAGACTCAGTGAACTTACGCTTGTGAGCAGACATAGTGGAAGGTGAGGAAACCATTGTGGAAGAATCCCCCATGATCACCAGTGTCTCCGATGGTGCGCTCCTCCCTTGTGGGGGCCCTCTCTGAGGGCACTCCCGCCTTCGGTGATTGTTCACACCTCAGGTCACACCTCCAGACAAATGGACGGAGGGACCAATCGGCACTTTCGGAAGGTATCAGCTCAGGTAATCACCCCTCCCTGGGCCTGGCTATTACCAGGGGGTACGTACGTGTCCTACCTGTCTACCTGAGCCGGGGAATTATGCGTTACCCCGTCACCGGCTACGCACAAAATGCGTGGGTAGGCCTTCAGACATGCACAGGGTGGAAGAAAGGGAAAGGGAGAAACAAAGAAAGGGAAAAGAAAGAAGGACAAAGGAAGGATGAATACATACAAGCAGAGAAGGCGAAGAATGCATTACATTTACGAGCATCTGTCTCCGGACGTAGGCAAAAACCATACTCCCAGAGGGGGAGAAAGGGAAGGAAAGAGCCAGTGGTGAGGGGAGGGGGGGCAAAGATGGGGGATAGGGAAGGATGCGGAAAGGGAAGGTATGCAGCCCGGAAAGGAAGGAGGACCACATTATCTCCCGTGCTCGCTATGCACGTATCCACAAAAGAGTTGTGGACCCCCTGGGGGGTCACATTAAAACTGTGTGACTGGCTGAGACCTGAACTCGGAACCTTTGCCTTTTGTGGGCAAGTGCTCTACCGACTGAGCTACCCAGGCATGACACACGACCCACCCAAACAGCTTTAATTCTGCCAGTACCTTGCCTCCTACCTTCCAAACTTCACAGAAACTCTCCTGCAGACCTTGCAGAACTAGCACTGCTGGAAGAAAGAACACTGTGGAGACATGGCTTAGCCACAGCCTGGGGGATGTTTCCAGAATGAAATTTTCACTCTACAGCAGTGTGTGTGCTGATATAAAGCTTTCTGTCATATTAGGAAGTCAAAGGCCCCAATTCGAGTCTCAGTCTGGCACACAGGTCAAATCTGCCAGGAGTTTCATATTAGCATACATTCCACTGTGGAGTGAAAATTTCATTCTGGAATATGTCAGTTATTGGTTGTAACAACAATGGCAATTATGCTGCTGCCAAATGAGGTAACAACAGGACAGTTAATTACAAATGACTTAATTGTAGTCATTTTTTCCACTCAGTGTAGGCAAAACTCAAAGATGTACACAGGTAGCATAAATGGAGAGTGCCTTGAGAAATTTATTTAAGAAGCTACTAAATAGATTTTTCCTTTTTGTTTATGTTTGATTATTTTTGTCTATATTTTTTTCTTCCTATCTGCTCACATTTGTAGCTAATGTTAAGTTTTATTGAATGATATAGTATTTTGATAGTGAAGAATTAGAAAATTATTAGAGAAAACATACACTATTATGTACAGAAATTCACACATCTTGATGTATCATACTACTAATGACTTTAGCCTTAAAGGAGAGCCTTTGTGATGGCAATATTTAAGTAATTAATAACTAAGTTGAACATTCTCCTCCAGATTCACATTCTAACGTATTTATGTGAAATGTTTCTCAGTGATAGGACACCGTGACAGCTGACCTGCACCAGCCATTATCATGGACCCTTCTTTATGCTGACGATGTGATACTGGCAGCAGAAAAGAATCTTGATCTGCAGAGCCAGACTCAAAAATGGAGTGACCAGGTGGCGCAACACAGTTTGCGCCTTAATCTGAAGAAAACCAAGTACATGATATCAGACGGACATGAAATTGGAACCATCTTGATTAATGGTGAATATCTGACTCGTGTGAGTAAGTTTAAGTACCTTGGTTCCACGATCACTGTTGATGACCACCTCAACGAAGAGGTCAACACCACAACTCTGGTTGTTGTTTGCCATTTCATCCAGGCTGCCAGAGTCACTTTCAACCACAGGATGAAAGTGCGATAGATTTTTGATTTTAAATTATCTGTCATTTGACCAGTTGCCTTGTATGGTTGTGAGTGCTGGCCAACTACAGTTGAGACAGAACTCCACCTCAGTGTAATGGAAATGAAGATGCTAAGGTGGACAGTGGGCCGCACTAAGTTAGATCAAGTTTCCAATAACAGCATTGGGAAACAGTTTGGTGTTGCACTGATCCAAGACAAGATGTGTTAGAGTCGTCTTCAATGGTTTGGGTAGCTTTTACAGGCCAGTGATGGCTCTATTGCCAGAGTGGGTTAGACACTTGAAGTCATCGGCAGAAGACTCAAAGTATGACCTAAGCAACATTGAGCTGATACGATTCATAAAGACCTTCAATACATGAACATCCACCCAGATTACAGCCCGTGATAGAGCAAAATGCAGACAATGGACCCATGTAGCGGATCCCACAGACAAGTGGGACAAAAGCTGAAGGAAAAGAAGAAGTTTCTTGGTGATAGGTGTTGATAGGTAAAAATCAGTTAGTCAATCAGTAGAATTTTCGTAGGTTAATTCTTCAAAGTAATTGCAGTATGTATATTAGTCAGCACATTTCATGTGCTGAAAAGGTTCTGCTTATCTGTGTGGATCAGCTCTTCTGAGCTCACTACTTTTCCTTTTGTGTCAAAATGTGCTGAAATAGATTTCTGCTGCTCAGTGTGTCCACTGGAGTAGGACACCAAGATAGAGTTCAAACTATGTATTGCTTGTAACATACAATTTTAGATGACTGATGGACAATATCTGCATCTATTCCAGTCAGACAAGAGAGTATACATCTATTGTATCATGGCAAGCATTTCATGGATGTCACTGCAGTCACATGTTCTCCATGCCCTTCATCCATAGCACCACAGAGCAGAGGTACTCGACACAGCGTGTAGAAGTGCCAATTTGTGAACTGCCTCTCCGACAGCACAGGATCAGTACCACTCCGATCTGCAGAGTGTGAAACACCTCCTGAAAGTGCGGTGCTTGCTAACTACCTTAACTCATGAACATCTTCCTTTGGCCAACAGAGAGGAGAGAAGTGGACCTCTCATTCTCAGAATGACACATCATGCTTCACCAATATGAGCACACATGCACGCAAGTTCCCCAGATATGTGATATCCAGATGAAGCCCCTCATTGGTCATAACATGCCATACAATTAGCATATGGAGGCAACATGTACAACAACCCAGAAGAAACAGTAAGAATGGAACACCAAGAATGAAGTGCTCCAATTAAAATGGTCTAACAAGGGAACAGTGTGGTGAATGAGTTTTTGCAATTTTTTTATGTTTAATAGTAGTGATGTCCTGAAATCCATTATTAATTTCCCAAAATAATTCAATGCATTTCTCAATAATTCTCAAGAAAATCTACTTTTAAGTTTTCCGACTGCCTTTAGTATGTATAGTGAGGTCCCTTTCGCTCAACAGGTCGTGCAGTAGGATGCTCATGTAGGTGTTGCAGGTTCAAATCCCACCTGTTGCAAATTTTTAAATGAAGGTTCCTGTGCTACTAGCAGTTCTGTAAACTTAAAATACACGAAAATAGAGAACAATTCAGTGTGCAAGGCTGGTAATTATTGGTTCGCATCTCGTTTCAGGCATTATTTTTTTCTCATTATTTCCCTTTTTTCCATTCACTTTGAATCACTAAGCCATTTAAATATAAAAATCAGCAGGTATCTGCAAGGTATCACATCGAGATGCTATTTTTATCAAAAATGCACACCTCCAAATTAAAATTACATATCACACACAAAATATTTCATTGCAAATATACTTTTGAAATTACTGATCTTTTATAAAAGAATTACTGATATGTTGTAAAAGATTACTTAAATTAAAGAAAAGCATTAAAAATTAAATTTGTTTTCATCCTTATGTATTTTATGCTCCATGGGATGTCCAAGAAATATGCAAATTTGTCTAAAATTTGAGCAGAGCTAGGTATTGAACTTGTGCCAAACACAGGGTAGGCAAGCATTCTACTACACAGTCACATGACCTGTCAAAAAGAAGTGACCTCACTTCAACTTATTAAAGGAGCTCGGAGAACTTCAAACTTTATTGTCTCCAGACGTTTTGAGAGTTGCATTGAACTGCTTTTGCCAACTTAATTTGAGATTCAAACTTCATGTAACAAATATAAAAAACACACTAAGTTCAAGTGCCATGTGGCCTCCTCTAAAGACAAGGATGTGAGCTTTCTTCCACGCTGTTCAATCTGTGCACTGAAAAAACTGTGATGGAGCTAAGAGAGGTTTATGAGTGGGCCTAAGATTCAGGATGGAAGGATATCAACGGTAAGATACACTGCTGGCATCGCTATTCTCAGAAGAAGTGAGAAAGAATTACACAACATACTGAATGAAATGTACAGTCTACTGATAACATAATACGGACAGAGTAAAATGAATGAAGACTGAAGTTCTGAATAAAGCAGAAGTGAGGCAACAGAAACCACAAAGATAAAGTGAAAGAACTAAACTGCCCTGGGAGCAAAAAAAAAATGTATAGTGGATGAAGCTTTCTCCTTCCAGCACACTGTGCCACCGGTCATCAACCTATCCAATGTGCCTTGTGAGCTACTCCGGCTGCTGCTGTAGGCACCCTGTACACACCCAGATAATACACATTGTAGGAAGAAACTACCAATAAATAGCAGTTATGTGTGTCAGTGTCTTTTATTAACACCCAAGGCATTTGTACACCAACACTCTGTTTATATTCAGATTTTCAGTTCGCACTCAGTGTCAAACACACGGAGAAGCTCAACATGATAAAAACCAGAAAAGGATATGTCGACATGCTGAGAAGTTTATAATGCATTAAAGTCTTCCCCCCCCCCCCCTCCGCCCCCCTTGCCCACCCTTGTAACACTGGAACCAGTATGTGCGAGGATGGTGGGCAGATCTCTATTGAGACTGCGGACTACTCTAATATACTATAGGACACAAGTGCCACAATATGCTGAACTGAAAGTGGCATGCCACAAACCTCACAGAGTGGTGGATCCTCCCCCTGGAGGGGGAAGCCTTGTGCTAAAGGGCTATGTCCAATGTGCTGGTAAGTAGACCCTCCTTCCAGCAGTGAGGCTGACATGAAGTCTGCCATGCCATTGAGGTTGATTTGAGAGACCGCAGTTGGTTTTCTGTCACATGCAACAATTCAGTCTCCCACTGATGCACGATGCATCTGTCAGAAAATGGGATGTTGGCATGCAACAGGTGGGACATTGATGGACAGCACAATCCCAACATGCTTCCTTGGTGAATATGTTGGCCATGTTGTTGCCCTGTATCATGATGTGGCCAGGTATCCACCAAAGGGCTACCTCCTTATCACTGTGTTGGAGTCACTGCAAGGAGTCGTGGATGAGCTGAAGAGCTGGTCGACTGAATACATTTGGTAAAATGCTTGCAGTGCACTAAATGAGTCAGGACAGACAAGAAAACTTGTATGATGATGGCTGTGAACCCTCTCCAGTGATATCAATGTGCCATATAATTCCAATTCATAATTTGTAAATTGTTCCGAAAGACACACTTTAAAAACCCTATCAGGGAAAACAGCAGAACAACTGAGGACATTCTCTTGCTGTGATCCATTTGTATAAACTATGATTAAACTGTGGTACATACTTAAAGTGGACGAAAACAAAGTCGTAAAAACATTATCTGGAGTCCAAGTTTTCTTGTACTGCGTCAAGCCAAAAATCATTTTGGGCCTCTGTAGATGCCAAGGTGGCAATGCATTCCATCCTTTGCTTGGTTGTATGGAGCCAATTCCTGAACAGCCATTCAATGTTTCATCAGACCACTGAACTAAATGTGATGACCGAGGTGACACTGAGTTTTTCAGCACCTGGCGAGCCACAAGGATATGTCGCCGAATCCGGAGTGATAAGGGGTACACTCTGGTGACTCATTAGGATGCTACAGTCCTTGCCTGGTTTCCAGAAAGGAATTAATATTGCCTCCTTCCAAGCCGTGTTATACTGTCCATCAAACCAGATCTGATTGAAACAAGAGAGAAGCTCTCCTTTCACTTCAGGGCACAGATGACGAAACATGGAATAATGGTTCTCATCAGGTCCTGGAGGAGTGTCTCTGTCTGCAGACAAAGCTGATTCACTTGCAACATGGAGAACTGTATGTTGTAGATTTCTTCATTATGCAAGAAGAAACTGAGCTTCCTCATCTCTGCAGCCCTCCAGAATACTCGAAAAGCAGAAGCTTGTCTGGATAACATAGTAACAGTTTAGCTTTCAGCTGAACAATTGTTTACTATGTCGTCTGGTGTGTCCACAAAGACGCCATTACTTAACAAGGCCATAAGGGGACGTGTGCTACCCTTGATGAAATCCGCAATACTGATTCCCAAATTTGTGCAGTTGAAGTGGACTGATTAATGGGAGTCCTGAATTCCCTCCAGGAATCTCTTCTGTTCTTTTATCATTCACCTGGCAAGTACTCATGCAGATCTGAAGACATGAAGGTTTTCTGTAGTTGGACGGTGTTTGAAGTTCCACAGAGCTGTTTGTCTGGCCCAACGGCCAATCGACAGTCGTCATTACACCAGGTTAGAGGCCACTGTCTGAGGTGGTTACTAGACCCAGGAATGGACTCTGCGGCTGCACATTATATCTCAGAAGTGATATCAGTCATCATCTCCTGTACACAATACTTTTGTTCAGAAATAACGTGTTGAGTGCACAGCAACCAATTTGCCCTTTGTAGCATCCATCTCCGTGGTCTCCTGTCAGCCAACATCCTAGTAGGCAGGCAGATCCACACTGGGAAGTGGTCACTAGAATGTAAATCTGTAGCCACTTCCCACTGAACTGAGTCTGCAATAGCTGGGGAACAAAAACCAAGATCAATCGCTGAAAGAGAGCCTGTACCTGTGGGAAAGTGTGTCACCTGACTTGCATTCAGAAGGCAGATGTTCTCAGAATGGACAGGTTGCTCTATCATCCATACCATGGAGGAATTAGTAGCCAAGGGCCATAGCACATTGTGTGCATTGAGGTCTCCCACAAAGAGGAATGAGATTGGGAGTGCCTGGAAGAGTTCTACTGCTGCCTTTGCATCCAATGCATCATTAGGTGGAAGGTATAGAGAACACACTGTGATATTAAAGGGTGCAACAATTTTCATGGCAATTGCTTGCATGATCATGGCAAGGGGGACAGGAGAGGAGCAGCATCTGTTCTCAATGAAAAAGCGACTCCACTTTTAGCCCTGTCTCCAGTAGTATTAGCCTTCATGTATGAGTGGTAACCCTGTAATACAGATGTGTTGGTGACTTTAAGATGCGTTTCTTGTAAGCAGATGCAGAACGGTTTCTCCTGAAGCAGGAGCTGTAATTCTGACAAATCTGAGTGATGTTGTTGTTGTTGTTGTTGTTGTTTTTGTTGTGGTCTTCAGTCCTGAGGCTGGTTTGATGCAGCTCTGCATGCTACTATATCCTGTGCAAGCTTCTTCATCTCACAGTACCTATATCAACCAACTTCCTTCTGAATCTGCTTAGTGTATTCGTCTCTTGGTCTCCCTCTACAATTGTCTCCCTCTACGATTTTTACCCTCCACGCTGCCCTCCAATACTAAATTGGTGATCCCTTGATGCCTCAGAACATGTCCTACCATCTGATACCTTCTTCTAGACAATTTGTGCCAAAAACTCCTCTTCTCCCCAATTCTATTCAACACCTCCTCATTAGTTATGTGCTCTACCCATCTAATCTTCAGCATTCTTCTGTAGCACCACATTTCGAAAGCTTCTATTCTCTTCTTCTCCAAACTATTTATTGTCCGTGTTTTACTTCCATACATGCCAGCACTCCATACAAATACTTTCAGAAACGCCTTCCTGACACTTAAATCTATACTTGATGTTAACAAATTTCTCTTCTGAAATGCTTTCCTTGCCATTTCCAGTCTACATTTTATATCGTCTCTACTTTACCATCATCAGTTATTTTGCTCCCCAGATAGCAAAACTCCTTTACTACTTTATATGTCTCATGTCCTAATCTAATTCCCTCAGCATCACCTGACTTAATTTGACTACATTCCACTATCCTCATTTTGCTTTTGTTGATGTTCATCTTATATCCTACTTTCAAAACACTATCCATTCCATTCAACTGCTCTTCCAAGTCCTTTGCTGTCTCTGACAGAATTACAATGTCATCAGCGAACCTCAAAGGACTTGGACGAGCAGTTGAATGGAATGGACAGAGACAGCAAAGTTTTTATTTCTTCTCCATGGATTTTAATTCCTACTCCGAATTTTCTTTTGTTTCCTTTACTGCTTGCTCAGTATACAGATTGAATAACATCAGCGATAGGCTAAAACCCTGTCTCACTCCCTTTCCAACCACCATTTCCCTTTCATGTCCCTCGCCTCTTATAACTGCCATCTGGTTTCTGTACAAAGTGTAAATAGCCTTCGCTCCCTGTATTTAACCCCTGCCACCTTCAGAATTTGAAAGAGAGTATTCCAGTCAACATTGTCAAAAGCTTTCTCTAAGTCTACAAATGCTAGAAATGTAGGTTTGACTTTCCTTAATCTATCTTCTAAGATTAGTCATAGAGTCAGTATTACCTCACATGTTACAATATTTTTACGGAATCTAAACAGATCTTCCCTGAGGTCAGCTTCTACCAATTTTTTCATTCATCTGTAAAGAATTCGTGTTCCTATTTTGCAGCTGTGACTTACTAAACTGATAGTTCGGTAATTTTCACATCTGTCAACACCTGCTTTCTTTGGGATTGGAATTATTATATTCTTCTTGAAGTCTGAGGGAATTTCGCCTGTCTCATACATCTTGTGCACCAGATGGTAGAGTTTTGTCAGGACCAACTCTCCTAAGGCTGTCAGTTTACTCCCGGGGCCTTGTTTTGACTTAGGTCTTTCAGTGCTCTGTCAAACTCTTCATGCAGTATCATATCTCCTATTTCATTGTCATCTACATTCTCTGCATTTCTATAACATTGTACTCAAGAACGATATCCGTTAAATTCCACAGCAACACAGAAGAGCCTGTGGAAGCCATTGTTTAGGGATGGTTGTCCTTTTCTTTCTCCATCAGAGGTATTGATTTATTTTGGAGGTCAGGGGGAACTTTAGCAGGTTCACGGCTCTCTGGTTCCTCTGACTGGAAGTCCATATCCTCCACAGCATAGTCCCCATCAGAGAGGAGCAGAGTTTGCTGATCCGAAGGTGTAACTACACTTTCTTGGATTTGGAACAACTTTTTAAAGGACATGTTTATTTACTGATGGTAGAAGGTGGTTGCCTGGGTTGCGGGGATGGCTTAGTTGGCTTCTTATGGTGGGTAATGGTATGTGGCTCAGGTGGCAAGCCCATTTCTGATGCTTTCGAACAACTTCAGTTTCAAGTGGAGAATTTCCCCCACAGGTACACCCACAAATGCATGTGCTCATACTTGAACCTATGGTCTGAGTGAGTGTGGAGGCATCACACTTAGTGACTGGCATCTTAAGGGCAGAATTAACAGATGTAGCAAAGACTAGAGGTTGCGTAGCTTTAAAAGCTCTTTTAGCTTCACCATAGAGTATGCATCTCTTGATTTTCAATTCCTGAAGTTTCCTTTCCTCGTTGTAAACCTCATAAGTTCTGCTCCACACTGGGTGACCCCTGGGGCAGTTTAGACATTTCAGAGGAAGTGTACAAGAATTGCCTGATTCATGAGCCGAGCCTCCACAATTGCTCATAACATTCCATAGTGGTATGGCCAAATTGTTGACATTTGTAGAATTACATTGGGTCAGGAACAAATGTGTGAACCTTAAGACAGATATAGCCTGCAAGGAATGTTCAGCTAATTCTGGAGTATTAAACATTAGAACAGATGTTGCTGATTTTTCCAGTTTTCCATTGACTTTCTTCTTACAGTTCTGCACTTCTGTGATGCCCATATTTTTCCATTCATCATGTAACTCTGTGGGTTCCACTTCCAAAATATTAGAGGAGGTTACCACACCCCTACTAAAGTTAGGGGTGTTATGTAACTCAGACTTGACTGGGTAGTCAGGTAAGGCCTTACATCCCAGAAGCTTAGATACTTGGTTCCAAATAGCAGTTTCAACTAGAAGTTGTTTCATTACAAAGTTGTTTGACACTTTTTGGAACCCAGCAATACCTTCCAATGCCTTATGAATGTAGAAATGGGAGACCTTCTCAAAGGTTCCTCCTGCTCGCTTGATTACAGTGGAAGTGTAATGGCACACTAATGCCCTGTTAACGTGTTAATGAGACTTCTTTTTGGAGGACTGACCAACTGAGCTCTTTTGATGAGTGGGTGTATGTATTACCTAACAGTACACCTACCCTGTCAGAAGTAATAGTTTGATGGGACCATTCCATAGGGATCCTACAGGATGCTAGGGAAACAGCTGTCAACACAGGCAGTGGCCTGCATG